>NC_042494.1:128701271-128756764 GCF_005508785.2 Acyrthosiphon pisum
TTAGAATGTAATAACTTTTTTCAAAATATTTTTTCCACAATATTTTGTCATACGTTTAAGTAGCGTAATTTTTTTTTGTCAGATCTTCTGTTATAGCCTGTATATAGAGTATGGGTCCGGGGGTCTGGGAATTCTTTATAATTTGTGCACCCTCAAAAGTATAGGTCTAGTTGCGCCTATGTATCAGAGTATAATGAATAAAACAATGAACTCGACAATTGTCATTTTATCGAATTCAAATCTATTTAGAATATTAATCATTATTTTTCAATGTCTCTACTAAACCCAGTCGTTGTGGTCGGTTTTACGTCTTATATTATTATCGGTTATCACGTTCAGCAGCGACTCAGCGCTACGACAATAGTATCGCGAGTATTTACTAATATAAACATTATAAACATTCCCGTAATCCCGTGCCCAGATCTAATTCGGAAAAAAACCTAATTACGATATACGAATAACTTGTCAGTTGATGCTCACTTATGTGTTCCAACTTTCCAAGTTTTCGACAGTGATCGTGTATGCCGTATGGTATTATATAGTACCTATAATATCCTATTCCTATACAGGGTGTAACACTTTTAGAATAACTTTTGTTCTAATCAATATTTAAAATGTTTTTTATATACAATTTATAGTCACTTTTTTATAGCTACATATATTATACAAAAAATTATTTTTTTTTTAACATTGAAAATAAAAAATTTAAACTGATTTAAATTTTTTTGGATATATTCAAAATATCCAATTTGTGAATCTGATTATAAAAACATTTATCTAAGTCAAGTAGCTAATTTTTTTAGAATTTTTGAAATATCAATATTTTATTGATTAAATGAATTTGGAACGTATAGGCACATAATAGAATAGTGGTACGTAAGTTATTATAATAACTTTTTCAAAATATTTTTTTAGGGAATTTATTGACATGAGTATATTATTTCTTAAATTATTTACTAATCATGTAATTTTAACAATTTTTGGCATACTAAACGTATGCCAAAAATTGTTAGCAGCGTCATTTTTTTTATTTCGTCAAGATTTTCTATTACACCTTGTATACTGATATTAATTCGTCATATTTTTTAAATAAAATATAAAAAAGTTGTTTTCAATTTTTAATAAATTAAAATTGACTATTGTATTAATTTTTATAAAATGTACCTATAAATTATAATACACTATAAGTATTCAATGTTAAATTGTCATAACACATTTTTGGTAAAAAAAAGTCATAAATCCCTCAGTTTGTTTATTGAAATTGCACCTATAAATATTGGCAATTTTATAAATTGTTATATTTTACAATAAATTACTCACTAAATTATAGGAAAGGTATTCTTCAATAGTTCTTTGACTTAAACAAGTTAAATTGTATGTTATAATTACTTACCTATATTATTCACTTATATTATATGTTTTATATGTGTGACAGTTCTCTACTTCTGTTTTAATGAAAGCGGCAACTCAAAAGTTTTTTATCCTGAAGCCTCATTAACTACTATTAAGCTTCTGATGGCGGTCGGATAAAGACCGAATTATTTTTAAATCTTAATTCATCTCTGACCCTAGCAGATAATGAAATACCTGACCTAGTTTTTCAAATAACTATGCGTGGTCGGCAATAAAAGATTTTCGACAGTTTTCCTGCATTCTCTTATACCACTTATTCGTTTGGTAGCACGCATGACGCATGACGCGATCATTTTTTAAAGATTTTCATCGCAATAACACCTTCGTTTTCGAGACATAATATTATATTAATAGATTGGAATATCGAAAAAAAAAACGATCATATTATGTTTATCTAGTCATCCAATTTCATCGCTGGAAGAAGGTTATCTAAAATATCAGTGAATTAATTAAATGTATATATATTATATTGTGCTAAAAAAACGGTTTAGCATCCCAGCGTATTTAAATAAATGTTTTATTTAAATGTGTTTTACTAAAATGTAAGGTAAATACTTAAAAAAAGTTTGTTATTACTTTTTGAGTATTATCTAAAAAATCTAAAAAAGTATGTCTAGGTTATGTGATAAACGTATTTGTTTAAAAACTGAAATCACAACGTTTTTGCATTAAATAATCAAACAATAACTGTCTGTATATAATGTAAAATAAACTTACAAATTTTATTTATTTCTCAATTCTCCTGAAAAAAATTAAATGTTGACATGACTTTAACTACCTTTACAAAGTCCGAGTGGAATAATCATTTGACATTTTACACTGTATTTAAAATACACTGTAAACATACACTACAATTGTATATAAGAATACGAATACCGGAATACATCTATAATTAGTACAGGTGGATAAAACTCTCAAGATAAAAATAATAGGTACCTATTAAAAATAATAAATTATATAAATCATTCTGGATTCTGAACGGTTAGGTTAGGATGGTTGGTTATACAATGTGATGTGTGACTTTTTTTTTCTGCGCACGTTGATACTTTTTTAAAAATGCTTCAATGTTCAATATTGATAGTAGTTTCTCGTAGGAAATGGATTTAGAGCATGAAAAGTAAAAATAAAACAGTACCTACCTATTTTCAAAAAAAAATCGGGAAAAACAAAAAAAAGTTATGAAAACGGGATTTTGTTTTTTTTGTTGCGATTCAAAAATGAATAACCATATTATGACAAATTCAATAATTTAAATGTTAAGGGGCCTGCGCGCGACCTGTTTTTTTCTCAAAAACATGCCTTACAGGAAAAACTCTCACGCCTCGTAGATTGGTCTGATTTCCGTAATTTTTTTTTTTGTTAAATAGAGGAAGACTTATTGCAGGGCGCATTGGACTTGGATTTTCAAAATTATTTTTCGAAATCTTATATTACAAGTTTGAATTTAGTCCATTTTTACAACTTTTCAGTTTTCGTATTATTATTTGTTTTTAGCAACGTAATCAAAAAAATCGAAGTCCAATGTGCCCTGTAAAAAATATTTTTCTATCTAACAAAAAAAAAAATTACGGAAATCGAACCAATCTACGAGGTGTGAATGTTTTTCCTTGTAAAGTGTGTTTTGGTCGATATAATACACCCTAACAACCCCCCCTAAATAGGTATTAGATAGTTGATTAGTGGAAAAGTCTTATAATTTAGGTGGAAACTAAAATATAAAATTTAATTTTCAAATTTTATAGAATCGCGGAAAATTTGAAAAGTCGTGACCAGGCCCCTTAACCAAATATTTATACTAGTATATTCTGGGCATTATACAATTTTCAAAATTACCTTTTTTCTTCTTCTCTTGACTTATTTTGTGCTATTTATAAATATTTGACATATTCTATATTTTTTATTTCTATGCGTTTTTATAAATTATACTTAATATTCAACAATGAATTTATGTAAATTAAGAGTCCGTTGTTTGCATAAAAATTTCCCATAAGCTTAATTTGACAGCACTTTCCTTAAAAAAAACCACCGCTGAAATCAAGTTCATGTCACAATACACTTTTTGATATTATAAGCTTTCTTTCAAGAGGACGAGGAATAACGTTGGTATTTATTTCTACGGTAATTATTTCTATGCATATCTATATATACACACGAGTATAATCAACATATTAAGGCATTCATATTTGTATTTATTGTTTCTTCTAATAAAACAAAAATAAATTGTATCACTTTAAAGATGTATTGGTGAATAATCATCGTTGTTACTTGTTAGTGTAAGAAAATTAATTATTTCTTAAGGGGGCTGCAGCCGGTTTTGACAAAAGTCAAAACTAATGTAGATTTGACCAATCTAAACATTAATTTTGTTTGTTACTGTGTTTTAAATATATTTAAATTCCGTATCATAAAATAAACTAAGGGGGCGGGAGGGGGCTCAGTCAATGAAAAAAAGTAACTTTTAGATCAATAAGCTAGACAAAACTGGAAGAATTTGGTTTGACAGATTTTAATTTTGAAAAAATGGTTGAATTTATAAACTTCTAGACTATGTTTCTTAGGAATCACTTTTTTTATTTAAAATCAGATGTGCCCAAAATAAATACAAATGTAATGCAATTATTTCATGGATTTCTAAAAAAAAGGGTTATTTGAAGGTCATTTTAAATTGAAAATTGAAAATCGACTTCCTAAGAAACCTAGATATTTTATAAATGAATTCAAACATGTATAAAAAATTTAAATCGAACATTTCGAAACAGTGTGTAAATTACCACCGCTTATTGGTCTAAAACGTATGAAAAATACGTGAGCTGCAGCCCCCTCAATGGTAATATAAACCTTAAATTACCATCATTTTAATATACATATGACATCATATTTAAAACTGAGTTAGAATATGTGTTTTACTAGTGTGATATATTTATGCAAAGCTATAATCACTAACTAATGCATGATTAAAATTAAAATTATTGAATTATCGTCTTACCGTATGTATAACGTAACTTTATGCGTTGATTTTAAAATTGATAAAATTCTAAAATATAAGTGGAAAAAGCATTATCTTATTTCATCCCTGTGTTGTACATACTACAATTTTGTTTTCATTATTTATTCGTATCACTCACTTTCATTTGATACGACTATCACATCAAAGAGATCTAACTATAATTATACCTTTTCAAGGAAACACCATATACCTATCAATTGATTTTCCAATACTGTCTATTCTCGTTACAATTACGATGAACTGTTGGCAACTCTCACTCGTGAAACAAATAACCTGAACAATATATGTATAGGGAACTGGAACTTTAATGGATATTTCCTGTTTTGGTTCGTCAAAATAATAAATTAAGTTATTAGTTTTCGTTCTAGTAAATAGAAAATTAAGATTCGTGTTCGGATCTGCTATAGGTACCTACACTAATATACTTACCTTTATATACTTTGTCTTAACAAAAATCAAGAAAATCATTGGTAATCGATTTTATAAATGCATCTATGTTTAAATGAAAAGTATTTTGTTGTATAGATACATTAATAAAAATAATTTTACTCAACTAAATTTGGTCACGAGAGGCTCCAACCTTGCCTATTATTTACTCAATGTTTTGCATTGTTCTAGGCAAATCCCTACCTTCAAATTTTTTTTTATTTTATATTGATTTAATTATTTAAACATACAATTGTTTTTGCTATACAATTTTAGTTCAGTTTAATTCCGATACATAAATATGAACAAATTAGTTCATATTACTAGATTCTGATAATAAATAAAGTCTCAGTCAGTTATATTTCGTTTTTTTAATTTCCAATTTTGTTATATATAGCTATATATGAGCTATATAGCTTTATTTAAAATTGAGTTTTGTGTATAATTGCTTGATTTGTTTTATTTGATCCAATCGGCCATATACGCGATATTCCGGTATCGTTTTAGAGTTGCTTATTATGCACGATTGCATAAACCAGAGGGCTTTTCTACGAAATTTATTCAGCTTACTTATTTTTATTTGGGATACTCTGGAATGCGTATGGCTATTAAGAGGATTTTTATGATTGACGTGGAGAGAAGTACTGGATATATTATCTACATTGATGAGCTACAGTTCACCAGGGGTACCAGTGGGTACAAGATTTTCAATCACGTATACTGTATAGGCTTGGTTAAGTGTTTATTGATTTGTATTTTCCAACAAGTTTTTCATCTAGGGTGATTCCGAGGTATTTATTAACTGACTAGCCTTTATAATTCCAACGAATTAATTGATTATTGATTTTTAATAAAGTTAGAGAGTATTAATTGAGAGATTCGAATCCTATTCGTACATGAAAGGTATGTTTTGTTGTAAATTATTAGTCTATATTGTAAAGATATTATGTCGGTAGGTTTAATTTGTGTTGTTTATATAGAAGTCCTAGGTGACAAACTTTGTCGAATGCTTGTTCCATGTCAAGGAAAGTGTGGTTGTGTATAATTTATGTTCAAATCCATTCATTATTATTTTGGAAATCCGTTATACTTAATGACATGTATTATAACGGAGGGGTTAAAGCCAAACTGGTGAAACTGATGAGGTGGGATATTTTTTTTTTAGGGTTTCATTATATGTATAGACCCATTTATTCTATAAACGTTAATCGTCCTCTAAATCCACTTTTTTCATAATGATATACATCTATGAGTTATGACCTTTGCGTATACTATGCTAAAATTATAAAATATACGTATTAAATATTTCTGCTTTTTCTAATATAGCTTTATATAAGTCATAAGTTAATAACTATTAATTAGAACAATTTAATTGAAAAATAATATGTAATAGGTAATCAAAAGTAATGTAAAATCGATCATTTCAAAACTGTTGGCTTGGTTATATATTAGTGTAGAGTTGATTTAGCATAACAAAAAAAAAAATTGTACATCTAAATTTCTAAAGTGACTATTGTTACATTGTTATTCTATAAACTGTTGAATACACTCTTATTCCATTAAAAAGGATAATTTATTCTTGTTGCAAGTAGGATATCTTAAGTTCATCTGCATATTTTTATTACATCTAAAACAATTATTTAATATTTGAATCCATATTAATAATTTAATTCAGATTTAGCATGGAAGTTTGGGATATAGCATTGCAAATAACTAAAACTTAATCGTTACACTTACCGTATATGCATACAAAATTACCTATATATAATATTCGATCACGATGTAAAACCGTGAATTAAAGACATAGGTAAATAAATGGTCATCTTTCAAAGTAACTTTTTTTTTTTTAATAAGAGCCTTTCTGATTTCACTCAATCGGAGTATCATGCGTTTCAGCAGTTGCGTTGTCAGAATTTGTCTTTGTTTTTTTGGACTGATCATTTGCTGTATGGCGTATTCGGATCTCTGATAAGTTTGGTATGCTGCAGTTGACGCGGGTTTATAAAATTTTAGATTTTTTAGCAACCTCCATATAAATTACAAGTTTAATACATATCTTCAGTAATAGGTTTATAGAAAACTGAAAGCATTTTTAAATTTTCCTGAAATGTTGTAGATGGATGAAACCCTCTTAGCACTCCCCATACCATTAAGTCATTATTAACTCAACGCTAAACTTCTATTGAAATCAAAAGCATCACTACACGTATATCTTGAGAGTTTTGTTATTCGATTCCACGAAATTTACATTATTAACAGTGTCAACCCTGGTCAGAAGTATCACGTCTTGTTGTATTTTTATTTTCTAGTGTTGATTCCTGTTTTAGGGTTGTTTTATTGTGCTAAAAAGAGACCCAAACACTATTGAAATGCGTTATCTACCCTTTTTAATGTGTTACGTTTTACATCCATAAATTGCTTAGGTACTGCTCCAAACGATGACGAAAGACAAAAAAAAAATCATTATTATATCAATATACATTTATCGCTCCGCTCAGAATCTATAAGGTCAAATATATTGTGAATTTCGAGACTTTTTGATTTTATTTTCATTATATAAAAAAGTTTAGATCAATTAAAATTAGGTATCTGGAAATCGGTTTATAGTTATTTTTAAAATTTGTATGAAACTGAATATCCGATGTAATCATACTGCCTATTGTTTCACCACCACCATAACGGTATTTTTGTGTATTCCATTTTCTGTAGCTACCTTAAAAGTTTTTAATGTGATTTTTGGACCGTGACACAATAAACAAACTTTTTTGAACCAAACACTATATCAAATTTTTATACCTATACGGAATTAAGTTTTTCTATTGTATTTTCACAGGACTTGTAAAGTTAAAATTTAAAAATATAGTCACCTTCTTTCATTAAAATGGTTATGTTTGAATTTGTGATATAATTTCAGTGATTTTTTTTTCAATTCTAATGTCAGCAATGACTCAGCTCTACATTTTATATTCTATATTAAATTCAAGCATTTTTTGGTCGTGCTAATAACTCCACCTTTAGTATGTATAGAAAAGGAAAAATAGATATATCATCGCATGGAAAGGTATTTTTCAGTAAAATTGCAAAAATGAAAATTTAACACATATTTTTTTTAACGATTATTTGAAATATAAAATCTATTAAGGTTTATTTACAATAATCTAAATAATAATAATTTTGATGTAGGTCTATGGTTATGATAACTACTATTATAATATTAAAGGAGCCAATAAGTAAATAAGTATTAGCTAGTGTATTACATCAGTAATACTTCAGACGTGAAATTCTATAATGATGACGTTAAAACAAATAAAATACGAAAATAGGAATACACTATAGTAGCGCCATCTGACCATTGAATTATTAAAATATCTTTAAAAAAATTTTAAAAAACACTTTTGCAGGACGAAGTTATAAATAATAACAAAATATAAAAAGCCCTTTTTATGTCAATTTATTTAGTTGAAAAAATTATCGTTAGTTATTTTTGTTATTTAAATGTACATCAAAAGGCAATTTCCGAATATTTGTAGCTTACATAGACTCAATAATTAAAACACAAAATACCTGTTGTTCCATATTAAAACGTCCATTCGAATTTAAAATAAAGGAAAAGAAGTACAAACTCCGATACCGAACTGAATGTGTGATATGAAATGCAATATTTCAGGGTATGTTGATTTTACAATTAAAACAATTTTACAGTAAAATTTCAATCAATGAATAATACTAATATTTATAAATAAACAAATATTCAGTGCCAATATAGTACCTACACCCTCAAAATGATTTATATATTATAATATTATTTATATATATTATTATGTATTTGGAACTTATATAGGTATATAGGTAAATAAATAAGATGTAAAAACAAAATAATATTTGAATAATAGCCACCAATATTTTAATACAATACTATTTTGTTGTACTACTAAATTAATGAACGCTTGTGATAAATATAAATCTAAAATTCTAAACTGCATAATATATCTTAATAATATTATGTGTCCTAAATTATTTAAATTAACTATTAAACTATTAGACAATTATTTAAAAGATATTTCAGAATTGTCAAAATTGTAATTATTTTTAATTTTATAAAAATCAAAACTGCTAAATAAAAACCCCGTGGACTATATGTATACAGAAACCACATAGGTATTGGATTAATATCAGTATTTCGTATAGGTACATTATGAAATTAAATTTAAATCAATGATAAATCATTGCATTCTAAAAGATGATTACCTTCAGACTACAATAGTAGATCTCAGTTTATAACTTCTATATTTTATTTCTAAAAAAAATTGTCTACAATATTGTTAGTGATTTTTATTTAAGTTCGAAGAAACTAATAAAAAATTAACTCCTCAAACTTCCGCATAAACTAGGTTTTTGATTTTAAAATATTCTATTGGTAGCTAGGTATTTGAAACCTTTTGAGCACTTATTTTTAGTATTAAAATTAAATCATAAATTCATTTACTATAATTATATGAATATTATAAAATTGTCAGTAATAAAATATTCTTTGGGAGAAAATTGACTTGTTGTGGGAAAAAAACACGTAATAAAATTTTTTATAGTAATGCTTATAAATTCAATAATTTATAAATGCATTTGGTGAGCACTAAAAATTATATATCCTATATTAAAAACTATATTTGTGAAACATAATAAGTTTTCAGATGAAATTATGAAATGAATATATTATTTTAAAAATTTAGATATATATTTAGAAAGCTATATTAAAAGCATAAAAAATTTTATTTTATGGTTTATTTTTATCTTAAAACGTATTATTTGGTATAAACATACCATGTTAATAAGCGTATATAGGTACTAACATATTATTTCTAATGCAATTTTTACATATAATAATTATAAAACAAAATACATCATATTATATATTATAATTTATATCATACCTATGGAAAATATATTTTGAAATATTGTTAACCAAGTCAATAAATACAAATATTACATTTACATTCTTCTATCACCACACACGTAAAGAAATGAGAATCCATTCCAAATCAAGATAAACAGATTGAGTTATAAGTAACAAGGAAATATGTAGGTAACATACGAATTAATTATACATGATTAAAATGACAAACATTTTTTGAACATAACATTTATTATTAAATTATAATTGTTTAATTACTTAGCTTCTGAAAATAATATAATATTCCTCGGCTATTGGATAATATTATATATTCTCCAATTACTGAGTTTATTTATATTTTTAGAAATTTGAATATTAACTAACTACGTGAGGCTTATTAATCTAAATTGTTGGAAATATAAATAAACACTAGAAGCTAAAATTATATTTATTATATTTATTTGTTTGCAAAAATTCATGCCGAATGTGTATGTTTCTGAAGGCTTGTCAAATTATTCATTAATTATTTTGCAAAACAGTTTAATTCAGCAAAAGTCTAATACATTTTGATTTTAAGTTTATTTTTAAAAACTAATTTATAACTTACAAATTACTCAAAATATTGGTATTATTTCCCCCAGTATCTGCCCCATTTAATTATTATTAAAATTTTACATGATTATCTATAAGCATATAAGAGACCGCTCCGATTCACTCATCATATAATATAAAACTGAATATTTTAAATACATGCTGCATGCTACACCGTAATCTATATTTTATATAAATGAATGTATGTTTAAAGTGTGTGTTCATATTACCACGGCAACCTGCAGTTGTATATTATTTTGAGATTTCCGTTCGTGTATATCTCCATATTACCATGGTAACCAACCCCAAGAAGAGATATAGAATGTTTGTCTGTCTCTGTGGGTGTCCTTTGGTTGCCATGGTTACCATGGGTTTTGACGCTATTATTATAATAATAACTATTGGTTGACAGGCATCGAAGTACATGGGATCGTTTAGTACAAAGATAGGTTAGATATCTGGGCAAAAGATAGGCTAAATTAAAATGGGGGAGGGCCAACCCCGGGAGGTGCTCAAACAGGGATTTTGAGATTTCCAATGGAAATTTTTGTTTATAAATAGTTGCCATAGGTATCAAAGCTATTATAATAATAATTATTGGTTGCCATTGGTTAAAAATTGCTGTTATGGTAACTGTTATATTATAAAAATATGAAATAAAACATATTATTCATATAGAGTTGGCATTTTTAATTGGCAACGAAGTGCATGGATCAGCTAGTATATTTATAAATTTGAGATTTCGAAGAGAGGAAGAAATTAGGAATAGTTGTATTGATGTATTTAATGCTTTTAATGTTATCAATGCTCAAAATTAAAATTATGAAATACTGGTTGGTCCATTTGTCGTAAGACAGTCATCATTATTTCAACACTTACATTTTTTAAAATAATTTTAAGTTGCTATATAAAAAACAACATTTCCTCTAAAAAAATATAGTTTTTATTGTTATTATTTTTAAAATGTTATCATTATTTCAAAGTGAAATTATTTTTGGAGTTTTTAATAAGTAGAAATCGAGTTTTTACGATTAGTTTATCAGTTATAAGTATTTAATGTTAAAATGAGTGAGTAGTGGGGTGCAAGGGTAGGTACCCCGTAAATTGTTGGTTCACACTCAGCTTGTCTAAACTTTAAATATTTATAACTATACCTTGTTCAAAATAAGAAGCACATAGAGCCACGGGCTAAACCGGTTTTGTCATGTAAATCTATGTGCTTCTTGTTTTGAACAGGGTATAATATTGTTAGGAATTTGATATAGATGGAAATACTTCAAATAATATTCTGCTTCGAAATATTAAATTAAAATGGATATTGTCGTTTAAAAGTGTAAAAAAACTTTAAAAAAATGAATAGTTTTTTTTTTCCAAAAATCTTATTTTGTAATGACTTAACATTATGCACAAGAAATATTTTCTAAAACGTTATTCTTTTCAGAAATGATGAGTGTTTTTTTTTTACGTTAAATGAATCACCTGACGCATATAGTAAGCCTTGTTTTAAATTACTAATTTTTTAAAACTAAAACTTATACATACAATTTACAAACTTTATATTTAATCCAATACTAGCCAGCATGGTTTAATAATTACCTATTTAATGTATAAGATTATGTCAGTTGCCAAGCCTTTCAAAGCGTTTATATTATTATCCTGAATTACAAAATATAATAATAATTTATGCCTTAATATATTTTTTTATTTTAATTTTATTGTTTTGTTAATAATACATTTTTCAATATTTATTTGTTTACTTACATTTACAATTGATCTATTTATATGGCTACATAGTATATTATTATTAAAGTATGATTTAAATAATATAATATAGTAAATGATACAAAGTTGAAACACTACAATATTAAATAAACATCCTTGCTTTGTTCAGAATCTAAAATATTTGTATTGTAAATTAATATTAGCTATCCAAATAGTAATAAGTATTTTATTTTTATTTTGTCGTTTTGATAAATATTATTCAATATGCGACTTGTGAAGAAAGTTTAATAAAATGAAGAAGAGGTTGCAAATACTGGAATTCTCATATTTTCATAAATCCAATAAAAGTTTTTACAATTCACTAGGGAAGAGTAAAAATTAATAAGAGTTTCAGATGTAAAGAACTCGTCGAATTATAAAATGTAACATCTTAATATTATAATTTATCGCTAAAATATTTGATAAACTTAGATTATTTATTAAATTATAAGATACTACAAATGTATCAAATATGTTTGATATGCACGTTTTTAACATAATATTAATTCATCATAACGAATGTAGAAACATGAGAGTAGGTATATAGCATTTCAAATTCTAAAGAATAATAGAATATTTATGAATTTAAATGGAAAAAAAGTCTTCTGATGGTGACACCATGGTATTAGTTTAAATTACAAAACATTATTCGGTAATTTATTAAAATAGATTACAACAATACAACCCTTCAAGTTGACTTCCGGGGAAATTTAATAGAAAGTTGGATTAAAGTTAAGAAATTATGTAGGTATTACATAGGTTTGAAATTTAATTGCAATATGACAAAATACTAAGGATATAAACATATCGACGGGCATTATTTAAGCCGATGGCAAAAATGTTATCATGATTTAGTTTAGATAAAAAAAAATTAAATATTAAATTAGCTAATATAATTTTTTATAAACAAACCGTTCACGTTATTACCATGTATCTATACGCGCCATGTATGATTGGTAATTTTTTTTATATTTCTGTTGTCTGTTGCATATTTTTTATAGCTACCTATATTATAATATATTTTTAGTTTAAAAAAAATTTATTTTCAAGAATCGAGTTTATGCGTATTATTATATATTATTATATACCTAAATCAGGTATTCCGTATTGAATCTGGTATTGAGTGCATCTCATATTTTGACCTATCTACATATCAAACAATATTTTACAAATGTATTAATTTATTCTTTGTATGTTTAAAAAGAATATAGGTTTAATATAGTCATGTGGTTTTTTTTTTTTTATTGAACATAAAAACATCAGCTACTAGACCATTAGTTATTAACATACATTTGTTTTACATATGGTTTATTTTTCAAACCAATTATAGTTTTTGTATGCTTTAGTTTCATAACAACGTTAATGTAGATTACATTTTATAGGTATTTTACGCCTAGATAATATAATGTATACCGACCTATATATTATCTGTTTAAACTTTAAAGTTAAAACAGAACAACAAATTCAAACCTCCTCCAAAACTGATGTATACAGAGACACTTTAAGTGCTTACAATTTGATCGGACTTTTGTGTATAGGTATAAAAACTTAGGTACAACAAACTCGTATTTTATGTCACCGGTGACTCGCGTTCATATACACCAAATTCCCCAATCCATTCTATACGTACTTACAGTCGTATACAGAAACCATTATAATGACTTGTACTAATACCGTCCATAAACTTGTCACGTGGTATTAATTCATTGTGTTGTCACTAGAAAAGTTCGAAATTAATTAGCCACAAATTGTGGTTAGATAATATTAAATTAATTAATTTTTTCATATAAATAACACAATATTATTATAATATTATGTAAACTATAAGCAGTAAGCATCAATAAATATTGTGATAGTACAGCCTCTTAGTATATACCATGTTAAACGCTGATTATTTGACTTATCGTATTTTTAATTTTTTAAGTCATCTCGAATTCCTGTTGAATACGTTGACAGAAAAAGAAACTTCTTTAAATGTTTCGAATAATATTAACGTACAACATATTTCCAAACAAAACATTTGATACTGCAGTGATAAGTCACACATGAAACATAAGAGATTAGTCGCATTCTATAATATATTTTATATTTGCATGATCGATCAAGCGATTTGATAAAAATGTTAAAAACATATTTCAATTCAACGGGAAGTCTGCTTTAAGACAAAATTCCCGCTATTGTCATTTTTTTCTTTAAGTTTCCAGTTAGTTGAATCATAATATTTGTAATTTTTTAATGCATTTAAATTACTTAAGTGGATAAAACTGTAAATTGGGTAAAGTCATTTTAAGTAGATTTCAGTGTCTTAGAAATCTTAATCGCATATTCGCATCACTAGATCGATCAGTAATCGCTAAAATAGGACACGAACAAATTCCTTTGTCGAGAAACTTTGGTCACCTGATCACTGTACCCAATTCCATTCAAATAAAAAATGAAATAGGTACAATAAGATACAATAAAATATGAAAAGAAATACAAAGATAATTGGAGCATTAAATGAATGCGTATTATTTTATAATACAGATATTTTAATACTAAAATAATGATAATAATAGGTATAATTTATAAAAGCACTATCATATTATACTAATTTGTCATTAAGCTTGTATTTGACCTCTCCTGTACACCACCGAATTTTTTTTTTATATAATTACCAAGCATCATGCACAGGTAAAAATGTATGAATGTACATCATACATTCATACATCCATACAATAAATTATTTATATATTTTTATTTCAATGGTTTTCTTATGTCAGAATCCAGTAATTGTTATAATTTTTTCAAGGTACTTTTCTTTATCCTATAAATTATTAGTAGTCTAAATTAGGTACGTCTAGTAGAATATGAGTAACGTAATTAAAATGTTACTTATAAAACCTAATTTAGTAATATTAATTGTCATATATCTTTATCTTACTGAGTGAACGCAGTGTACAATATGGGAACATGCTGATTTTAGTAAAAAAACATTCGTTAATATTATTTTACTTGGTACCACGATTATAATCGTTCTTTATAATCGTGCTTGGTACCTATACATAAACAACGATTATATTATATAGGTGCTATTAAAATATTAGTACCTATTGACTATGATATTATAAATTTAGTTATAAAATATACATATAAATATTATGTTGCATTAGTAGCGGGCTCACATTTGTATTTCTTAATGATGCTTTTATTTTAATTTAAGAGAAAATGTAGCATTATTTGGAAATATTATTAGTGATTAAGGTGGCTTAACGTTATACGTTCCCATTATCATTATCTATAACGGTCTATGCTATATCCAATAGTAATAATAATAATAATATCTTTAGTCATAATCACGGTTGATTATAATCTACCGTGGTTATAATTATAGATACAATTCAGGTGTACGAATCCATACAGTTACAGAATCCATTATAGGTACTTATAAGTTTATTTAATATAAATCTTTAATTGTTTATTTAATTTGAATTAGTATAGTTTATAAGCTAACGATATTTTTAAAAACATAATTACATTTTAAATAAATCATTCAAAATGTCAAACATATATTTAAGATTTATACTTTGGACCATTTACAAAATCGCAAATTCAAATTTAATTACAAAATGTTTAGAGAACGATGATATGATTTTTAATAATCTAAAATATTCTATCATCGACTATGATAATATTATATTTTATACCCGAAAAATGTGACATATTCGTGAATAGCTTTCATCTTGTTAATATTCGCATGCTATAATCACACAGATTTCGGATTATTTTATCACTGCACTTATGGTAGCCACTGAGTTAACTCGTTAATTAATTCTTCTGACGCGCCGGCGCCGTAGTGACCAGCTGCAGCAGTTGAAAAATGAGCGTTGGGATATCAATTTCAACCCAGAATCGTGACCGTGGGTTTGTATAGGCTATGTTGGTGTGGTATATATGTCATTATACAGGAATTCACCACAAAACAACGGGTTAATTTGGGTTCGTATGGAAATGAAAGCAAAAAGGATCGATACATGAAAGGACCTTTACCAGAGATGGAGGGTAGGCGCCGTATGTCAATGAAAAAATGTCTCTTTTGGGCACTAACCGCATACCCTTAATATTTAATTAAAATACTCGGCATATTTTTTGTTTATTTTCTAGGCATGTCGAGCTGACATGATGAGGATTTTATAAGTCTTAAATATAGTTTTTTTCCTTTTCTGACTAAAATGACATTTTAGATTCTGAATGAAAACTAAGATCATGATTTCGAAATTATTTAATGTTTGTTAGAAGTGTAATTTTTGAAACCGTAAATATTTACAAATCTCTTGATTATAATAAATTGAATAAGTACAGTAAAATATAATATCTTACAAACAAATAATAAATTATTGCCTTTAACAAATGAAAATAGTGACAAAATAAATATGAAAACCGTTCAAATGTTTAGTTTGAAAATAATGGTTAGATTATAGAAATTATTTATCGATTTAAGATAAAGTAGTATCAAATATTCATGAGGTGTTTAAATTAATTGACAATCGTACAAACATAATATTATAATGCATATACCTAGTAAAATATAAAATTAAAAATGGAAATGGTTTTGTTTTATTTAAATTAAATAAAAATTAATATTGAATCTAAAATTAGAGTATATTCAATAGGTGGTTAGGTACCTATAACCTATTGAACTTATCCTATGTAACTTCAACCTGTGATTGGGGATACAATTCAGTTTTATATTTGCTTGATGGTTATTTTAAAATCAGAATAACTCCCAAGTTTTCAATTCTAAATTTTAAGAGAAGCGAGGATTGTATTGATTTAACAATTATGTAGCTTTCCTTTTTTTCTATGGATGATTTTCCAAGCAATAAAAACTGTGCAAAAGTTCCGTGTGTGTCTGTAACCTACCTATCTATCTATATATTTAAAATTGAGTCTATAGTTGGTCCTTAAGATGGTTATTTTTTATTTTGTTAGTAAATTCTCTGAGTGCTTAGTAAAACTGTTTAAAATTCGCCGTTCAATCTCAATTTTTTATGATTTTCCTTATTCACAATAAAGGAAAACAATGAACAACCACTTGAGTGACAAAAAATTATATCTTCAAAGTTATAAAAAAATTTAATAGTTCTAATCTATAGTAATTAATCACAAAATGTATACTTATCAAAAGAAACCATCTAAACATAAAAATGTATTTATTATGTGAATCCAATATATTATTTATTCGCTTAAAGTGTAAAATAGGTTTAAGCTGGGCAATTTTAAAATATATAAAAATATATTAATAGAGCTTCTAAGTAGGTTTTGTAAATTGTGATTGGTATTATTAAGTAGGTATGCATATTATTTGTATTTCATTTCTCAGAATTTTATCAATTATTTTATAAATATTTCTGTTTTCCACTTTTTAAAATTATCTACAATTTTTATCTTTTTTATACAATTTTAATGGATAAAGGTCTATGAACCGTTAAAATACCAATCATTTTTAACACCATAGGTAGTATTGTTATTTTTCAGCTTAATTCTGTATTTTAAATGATGTTGTGCAGAAAAATCATTTAAGAGTACATCCAATATATTGTAATTAATACATGGCTATAATATTATAAGTTCAAACTAAAAAAAAAAATTTTAAAATAAGATAACATGACATTTTTTATTTATTTGAACAAAGATGTAGTATTTTTTCACAGAGAATAATTAACTGATTCCATTATTTACGTTTCCTCATTAATATTTAATTTAAAAACAGGAAAGTTTAGGTGATGGCTCTGCTGTACATTAGGTGTCAAGTGTACCATTCATGCCATTTAGTAAGTCACTGTAATGTATATTGTGTTAATAATTTGAATTCATTGATAAATCAATTCATACAAAATTCGATATGGTCTTGTCAGCCTATATATATTACTCTGTATATTTTATGATATACCTATTTATATTGCTGGCTAAGTAACTTATTTTACTATCCGTAACATTAAAATAACTTTAGCTGAAAATATTGCATTTAATATATTATTATTTATTATTATGTAATTATTGTTATAATTTTACATATTTTATATTATATGGTTATTAACTTTTGAGTTTATACCTACTTACCGCAGCAATAGGTCGGTGGAATAAATAGGCAATGTCATGAAATGTACCTAGCCTCTAAATGTTTTAAAAAATTAATTTTGTACATAAAATATAATGATAAACGTAAAACTTTCAAATCCATATGTTACATTTTTTGAATTACAAAAAAATAACTAAAATCGTTATTCTTCTTTTAAATATCAAATTTCGTCCGAATTTGAACTTAATGTGTCAATAAAATAAATTGTGTTTATATATTTTTAGATTTTTAGGTTCTAGTATTGATTCCTTCTAAAAAACCTTCTATTCAGTTTTCAAGATTTAACTGAATTGAACGTTTAATTCATTTTTGGAGAAATAAAAAATACTAAAAAAATTTCTATTTTGGCCTCTTAAGTATACGAACTAGATCCAATTTGATACCAGAAACTACCCCCAAAAATGAAAATGAAAGTATTTTTTCTACCTCAAGTCGCGAATAAAAAAAATCACATCATTGTAAAATCATACACTTATTGCTCCACATAAAAATCACACATAGAATCTAAAAAGTAAAAATATAATATTAGGCCTCCCTATTTACAATATGTTGGTATAGTTGTTAATTTAAAATAATAACTAAAAGTTTAATAAGAGGAGTAGCTATAGCATAGTGGACCAACATTTTTAGGGGTTTCCTCGCATGCCACTCCACTTAGCTGTAGAATTTAAACTTTAAAATACATAATATTATAACTAACTAACTACTCGTTATTATCAGCCTGCAGCAGATAGGTATAGTCAAGTATTTGACACGAATCGAAATCCGGAAAACGGACGAAACTCTCATAGCTATCGTATAACAATTATACGAAAATTAATATTGTAATGTTGTATTATAAATTATAATATATATACTATATACCGCCGCATTCGTGTTTACAGGGCAATTCAATCGTGCGTCTCAGCGGATATTCATCACACCGGCGGCAGCGGCACCGGATACAGCCAGTACCAAAGGGAAGACTAATCATGCGACAACACAGGTAATAAACAATAATATTGCAGTTGGACGATGGTTTAAATCGGTCGTGGCGATGCCATTCTCCCGTCTGAGCGATTTGAGTGGATTAGTTTTGAGCGCATGGGTACACTATAATATATTATTATATACCTACCTCCGTTTGCACTCGTCCAGTCGTCCATCGATCCTTATCCCGCCACCTATTCCGGTAATGCGTCTGCTCTCCTCCGCCAACGCGTCCGTGTGTCATCGCCATAAAATGTACAGGCGAAACTAAAAAAAAAAACTAAACAGCCGGGTGAAAATAACGAAAAAACTTTTTCCGCGCCTAGCGAGAAGAAAACGACTGTACGGCGGAAAAACTGTTTTATGCTTTTATCGTCCGATCGGAATAAACGTTAACGCCGTTTTGAATTCATCTGGGTAGAGATGTTGTACAGCTGTATATATTGTATGTAGGTAACTTTTATAAGAGTTTATATTCGTAATTTAATAAATATATATATTATATACATAGCCGGTATATACAAAACGTTTTGTTCCAAAAAAAAAAACAGATTAGGTACAACAAAGCTGTTTGTTCCAATCTCTTGTCTATCTTAAAGAAAATAAAATTACTTTTATTACCTTTTTATTCGGTTATTTGATATCCACGAACGTACAACAATATACGCTAATAATACACTTGATAAAAAAAAAAAAAATCACGTCGACATAAATGTTCAACGGTAATTATTAATAAAACACTCCTATAATTATACAAATTGTTCTATTTTCTTGTACAATATCTCTAATACGCATTTGAACTTGACACTTATTAAAGTTTACCTACTAATTTAGTTTTCTCAAAAAAAATATTAAATTTAAATTTACTTAAAAAAGGTTTGATGTATAGACAAGTACTTGCGACACTTATTAACGCTACAATACCGTGTTTGTCGTATATAAATAATAAGATTAGTAAACTTATAATGAAGCATACAAAAACTAAAGGTATTAAGTACTCCTATTTAAACAAATTTGTAAAAATAAGTTTGTCATAATTAAGGTAACACGCTATACACTACACAGGTATATATTATATTTATACAATATTGAAATCAAGACACGGTTATTATAGTTGTCAAATTTAAACTGATAAATACTCAAACAAAAATATAAATTACAAGCATGCACATATTAATATTTAACTTATTCTGGATACAAACTGGACAATATAGTTAGATGGTATTTCAGTACTTGTAATTTTTGCTAAAAATCAAAACACGGGATTATTTAAAAGATTTTCTAGAAGTAGGATTTTATGTGGATAATCACTTAGTATAAGGATGAAATCCAATAAGAATTGAAAATAATAGTACATTATATTAATATATTATGTTTAATTATTTTTAAATTAAATTAAATTAAATTCAAGAGAATATTAGGAAAGAGGTAATGTTAGTGGGGACGCTTTCGAGCTCCGAGTTGGTTTTCACTCAACAAATTTGTTCTCAGATAGTCCATAGGTTATATTCAAATTTAAAATTGGTCTCCGAGTGGTCTATAGAAGTTTAGGTAAGGTACGAATAAATTGGTTTCAACAAACTTTCATTAAAATAATTAACTTTTACAACTATTGTTGTAACCAACACCAGTTTCCTTTCTATTTTACACACGCAGTGTTTAGAATAGTAGGTATTCCATATAACACTTAAAATAATATGTAGGTAGGTATAAAATATTTCAACCCAATACAGAAAAAGTCTAAATTCCTTGAAATAATTAATTATAAAAAAAATTATATATGGTAGGTATTTGCAACATAAATTATTTATAAATTACAGGCCCAAATTTGGCAGTCGTTCAATGTTTTTACCATTTCACCAACAAACTTTTCCTTTTCAGCTGTTTTTCTTGACTTAATTGTGTGGTTCTTTGTTTTAGATATATATTTCACAAATTCACAATAGATATATTTTTCAACTGATAAAAAAAAACAAGAAAAACATTTGAGTGGAAGGAATACAATTCCGAACTGAGTTGTCCATCAAATGAAACGCGAAAGTTGTTTTTTTTATTCTGGAGTAGATTAAAATTCTGCCCACATTTTTGGTAGACTATGGCAATCGTATGGGAGCCAATTCGAACAGTTGATGTTTAACATTTTTTTCGGGAACCGATTCGTACTCTTTATTTTGAACCGAGAACGAATATTCCGTATTTCCTAAGCGGATACTATGTGAAAGGGTATATAAAATTAAGACTGTGTGGTGTGGTGAGAGAAAGATAAGAACACGATGGTAGTAATGCGCTTTTACAAGTAATTACACCGAACCGGTCGTTATGTGTAGTAAGGTTGTGGTCGCACAACGGGGTGGTTTTCTACCCTTTCGTTTATTTGTTGGTCACTGTAACTCCTATTTACTCCCCCCAGCTTATTGTTTTTGTTAAAACACAAGACGTTTGTTCTTCGACTATATTTTATTGTATAAATATAATAGATATGTATAATGTATTTATACGAGTTAATTTACAATAACGTGTACATAGTTACGTATTTTTATGACTTTCCATGACCTCGTGTGATTGTTCGTGTACATTAGAAAAAGGTGGATTCATTGGCCGATACTCATTAAATACGATACGTATTTGCCTATACTGTGTTTATTTCTCCCTTAATATTATAAAGGTTGTGTGACATGGTTTTTGTGTGCATAATTTATATGATTAATGACTGTGATATTAAAATGGACAATAAGTTCAATCATCAGGTCGTGTTGCTGTGTTGAGAAAACTATAGAATACAGTGTCGTTTCAATCTATTGCATTGATATACTATGTGCAATCCTACTAAAGAAATATTCTATAACAGTCTATAATCTTTTTTTTTGTGTCTGTATTCATAATATAGGTACCTATATGGTAGAAAATTCTTCGATCGTCAACTTTGATGGTGGTTTCTGATAACAAATTAGGTCTAATTGGTACTTTTGCATAGTTAAAAATGTAATGCTTTATTTTTAACTTATTTTTATCTTTATCTTCAATATTCCTATTGAAAAAATAGCTATTGGATTTGAAAAAAAACATATTTACAAAATAATAATTATTAATTTAAATTTTCGTTTATTTGCTGGTTTTAGATGAATATCAGAATTAATAGTTATTTCGTTAAAATCTGTCTTTATGTAAAATCTTCACACAAACATTATATTATAATTTATATTCAAATAATTGCACTGCGTATTATGAAAAATATCCATTAATTATAATCAAAAGACTTGATAAAACATTTAGGACGACAATTTAAGCTAAGACGTTTGTCAGTAGGTATAATAGTACTAAGTATGAACCTAACCTAACATAATTTCAAATAATAATTTACTAACGTTAATTAATAATATCATTGTTCAAAAGAATAAAAAAAAAAGATGAAATCCGAGTTTCCTATTAAAAAATACATCGAAACCTAAAGAAAAGCTTTTTATATTGTTATATTCCTTGGATGCAAAATTATATTACCTACAATCGCCCCTTTTTGTTTTTAGTCTTTACCCAGTAAAGTACTTTTTTTCAAATCCTGAATCAGCGCAATAAAAAAGAAAACGTATTTCCAAAAGAAACATGACAGTAAAGTAGATTTATTCACTTTTTTTTATGCAAACATGTCAATTGATTTATAATAAACTAAAAATGTTAAAATATGAAAAAGCAGCAAATTACTTAATATATTAAAATTTTAAATTAAAATAAGAATATGTAATTGTCGGAGCTTAAAAATTCCAGTTTTTCCTTATTTTTTTATTTTATTCCTGACCCTTTTGAAAATTACTGGGAATTTTTAATTTTTGAGTTCCCAAAGTACCAACCCAGACAGCATTTTGAAATTATTATATTATAAAAAATATTATAACAACATTATAATAATATTATAATCATAAATAATATTATTATAATATTATAATCATAAATAATATTATTATAATAATATTTTTAGTCGAACATTTGCTGTCTGGGAATTAGCTCGACTTTCCTACCCAAAAAGATGCTAAAAAAAACCATTGTAAAATCAATACATTCATCGTTCCATTCAGAATCTAAAATATTACAAATTGATTATATAATAATGAATATTTTAAAATGTAATGATAAAAATATATACAAATCAAATAGATGTACAGATGTACATACCTACATCAAAATATTTATAATTTTAGAAAAACCGTATAAAAGAAACTAATTACTTACATTGCAATTATTGATTGTTATTCATTGCGGTTATCGCTGTACGATACTAGTATAATACTACTATATTACTGTACCTACGGTCTTAGCGGTTATATTCACTAATTTGAAAGCAGTATTGTATACATGTAGTATTATTTGGCACGCAATGCATTACTTAAAAATTATAGTATTTATTTAAGTTTTCAAACTATTTTTTGGCGTGAACGGAAATTGAATATTTTTAATTTTTGGCAGAAACGAGTTTTGTTGGAAACGGATGTCGGCCAATATTATTTTGGTAGAAATAAGTATCTACTGCATTTTTTAATTATAAATCTACCTGCAATCATTATTGAACATACGACAATAACTAAGGTACTACCTAGTACCTACGTCGTGTTATATATTGTAATATAGTAGCAATATTAATAAAATAATAACAATTCCTTTGATCAGTCCACAGGAACGATTATTCCGACTTACTTACCTGACACATTATTTTAAATTTATCAAACACAAAACAACGTGTTCAATAATATACTCAGGAACTCTTTAGAAAGCTCTTTTGTTTAATATAATAAACACATACGCTTGTAATAACATTATCAAAACTTTGAAATGTTTTTAATGTAAATAATTTCATTACCTGTTATGTTATGAACAACAAAAAGTAGGTATACCTTATGAAGTGTATTTTATGTAAATTAGAAACTTTCTTCGTTGATCAAACATTGGGATAATTTTTCTGGTCCACATATAAAATTCAGTATTTAGATTTTTATAACACACTGGAATATTTTACATACAAACAATTGTTTTTATATAAAATGTTAATGAATTAATTCATGATTTAATACAGTTGAATTCACTTTTGTGTGTTCAATATACATTTTTTTAATGCTTATTTTACATTTACATGTACTATGGAGTATAGCTTATAATAAGACCTAAAAAATATAGTTTTTTTAGAACAAACGTTTTAATTAAAGAATAAAATAATTATGAAACAAATAGAAAAACTACTAGTATTATACATACCTAATTATAGTATTTTTAAGTATCCGACGAAATATTTAAATTACACAATATGACAAAATAAATATATATTTAAAAAAAAATTTTTTTTACCAGGTGAGTTTTGTTACCCTCAATTATGAACGTCATCAGAACTAAAAACGTTACTTTTATAGTTTTATGGCAATATGGCATGGAGAGGTGGGGCCAGTGCAGTGTCAACCAAGTTTTTACTTTTTAATTTAATGTTCATAGATTGACATTTTTTATTGATTTTATTGATTCATATTGATTAGATATTTATTTAATAGAAGCTAGAAACATTTAGTTTTATAAATAACCTGAAATGGTCAAATCAATGGTAAAATTTTATCAAATACATTTGTTAATTTAATATAGCATATTGATTAATTAAAATTAACTCTGTAAGATTAAGTATTGACTAAGCATCTACGTATAATTCATAAATACTTTTTCATTTCCTACCTATATGAAAGAAAACATGTCACAAACAATACTTTATCAGTTATCACTAATCGGATAGGGAAATAAAAAATAGAAAAATGAAAATATTTTGTCCCTTAACAAATTCCTGCGGACGCCCTTATTGCCGTCCACTATTTTCCCCTCACTATTATTTAATTTATGAATTATTTGAATAAATAGAACGATATTTGTGTGTTTTGTTTTAACATTTAACTAAGTTAAATAGACTACCAACTTGTACTAAATGTATTCGTATATTAAATATAATAAAACAGTATTTTAATATTTAGTATGATTCCATTCTAAGTACGTTTTTATAAAAATCACTTTCTTTATTTGTATTTATTGCAGAATACTAAAAATATTAATAAACCTTTTTTTAAATTTAATTTAAGAAAATCTACTATCTATGTAGTTTTGCATAATAAGTAGGTTTGATAAAAGACATAAAAAATATACTTAACTGTGAGTCTTAAGACTAGGGAGGTTACCCAGTGGTAACACTTTACAAGGTAAAATCAGTAAAACGTTATAATTATTAAGAAAAATATTATACCTTGTATTATGATGCTCAGGGTTTTAAATAATTAAAATTGTACAATAATAGATTTTATTTTCCTAAGTTTTAAATTTTTATTGACACATGTATATATTATATTATTATGAACGAATAATCAATGATGTAATACGGCATTATATCGGCAATGATAAAAATGTATATGGTATTTATAATTTAGGCTAACATGAACTCTGCCGATTTAATGGAGTCAGACGAGAATAAAAAACTAGGGCCAAAATGTCGGAGCCAGCAATTCTATTCCAAACAAGATATTGTAGAACAGTACTGCCTAAGCGATAAGCAATTACAAGTATTAAACAGGGTTAGACAGCCTCCAGCGTTATTTGGGTGCATATCCAGTCACAGAGTAAGAATATTGATTATAATTGTAAATACTTCTAAATATATTTATTTATTTTTTGTATGAATTCGTATTTTAATATGATTTTTACGTTTTTATTTCAAAAGCTTAAAAGATTAAATGTCGGTAGAATTTATTATTTCTTAATGTTTAGTGATTTATATATTTATCGTAGCTATAAAAAAAAAACATAATCATAGAACACATATTTTTAAATATTGAGAGAAAGACGTATTGACTGTAATAAATTATATACTTTTTTTTTACATTTTCCAGGAGTCGTCTTCTTGTGGTGCTAGGAGCTCACCAAATCTGTTGACCGCCTGCGTTCGGCGACGAATACCGAGTGATGAGAACCTCCAAGACCTGTACAAGCGACTGCCCGCAGACTGCGCTCCATATTCACGGTGGTCGAGATACCATCACTGCCATCCTGACGTATTCCCCGTGCACCACTGCCACCAATCGGACTTGGCCGAAGCACCGCTACCACCACCGTGCCAACGATCACCGGCTGCCAGACGCCACAAATGTTGGCCCCCCGAAGACGAAGTAATATGCCCATGATAATATTTTTATCATAATCGCGATACACTACTAAGAGAGTATGATATGAAAACAACCAAAACATCAAAGATAATATTTAGGTTGTGTCAACTATAGTGGCCTGTGTTGCCGATGATTATTTTCAAACAATAATTAATAAAAAATAATAGTAATTAGGTTAAGAGTCTTAAGACTTAATATGATATGACAACAAGGAAACAGTTTACAGTTTTTTATGATATCTTCATATTATACGAAAGAGTGTTGTGTAAATAATGTGAATGTCAATTTTTTTAAACAAAAACCTTAACTAGAATAATATGATATAGATAACATAGCATATTTCATAATGTGGCATTTGTTATAGGGTTGTCCACATAGGACGTGTCATCCAACTTGCCACAGGCGGACCGCGGGATTCGATTGTCCCGAATTCCATCCATGTACGCCACACTATTTACCTCCTCCTCCACCTCCACCACCGCCACAGCAATCGACTTCCAGGTAATTATACATTTATACCACAGTTTACAATGCTAAACATGCTCATCGGTGTAAGTAAAATCTTACAACTACTCAACATAATATCTAACCGTGAATTAAAAAAGTACCAACTAAACAAAAACCTATAATTTTGGTAATACCTATCAGGACAAAAGACAAAGTACTAAACTCAAAATTCCAAAAACCAATTAGTATATAACGTTAAGTATAGTGACGGTTATGTTATTAACTTGTTTGATGAGGTTATATATTAATTACCTAATTCATACAAAATAAAGTTTTTACTTTGATGTATAAATTACTGGACAAAGCCTACGAAATAAATAAATTAATTAGATTAACATTTTATTAAATAAACTATATATTTATTAAAATTCATCGATATTTGTAAAAATTTATAAAAATGTTAACTATAAATTTATAGTTTAAGCATAACAATGAGTTAAAAAATTACCCTGTGTAATTATTTATACACATTACACATGGATCAGATATGTATGCCAGGTAAACTTGACACTAGGTGGAATTTTTCATTTATAATTTTTATAATATTGTTATACATCGATCAACCGATCATTTAGCGACACACGGAAAAGCACCATGTTCTGATAGTTTCAGAAAAATACATTTTTAATCATATGGAAAGAGGAGCAAAAAGATGAAGTAAAAATTCTGAGCACGTCTCTGTGTTTGCCTATTTGATTTACCATTTCCTCTATCACTAAAACAGTCACTATCTATGTATGTACTATCACGCTATTTAAATTCAGTGAATTGCCATCGTTCGCGTTTAAATAATAACCGCATTTGTCTGCACCGGCAGTCAGCATGATCTTATTTCATAGCAGTCTCTATGAAATAATATATTTAAAAAATAAAACAAAATTGGATACCGTTTGAAAGACAAATTTATGGTGATGTATCGAAATTGCCTATACAACGCGCCGGCCGATGCTGAAAAAATCCAATTACCAAAAAATTTGCATCCAGATTTTTCAGATTCGTATTTATTTTGGTTGCTATTATTGTTTTTACAGTGAACATTGTACATATAAATTTAAAACCATGATATTTATATCTATGTTCAGAATTTTCCATAGTTACTAATATGTTACTACTTATTTTACATATTATTATATCATAAATACATAAGTTATATTGTATGCTTCATTCATTCATTACACACACAAATATTAACACAAAAATATTATAAATGCTAACAACTAACCGACTGAAATTTAAAATTTAATCTCATTTCACACTCTGGTAATTCTTTTTGTTAATACAATATTTAAAAATGTTAAAATTAAAAACAAACAATTATTAACATAAAATAAATGTGTATGCGGTACAGAGGTTTTTTGAAGCATAACCCCAATTTTATTATAATTGTTATTAATTATTTACATATAAATATTTAATTATGAATTATAAAATATTCACCAGTCGTATTAAAAACCATTTCATATTTGTATATTATATAAAGAGGTAGTGAAATGCTTAAGGTCTACAATTTTGATAAGTAATATAATATTGTAAGCAAATTTTAATAATACCTAAATCAATGAAAATATTTAATATTAACATTTACATTTTACATAAAATTTTAAACTATTACAAAGATTTATATTTTACTATGTGAATATTAGATAAATATAAACAAATTCAAATTTTATAATGATATTTTACCATGTGTATTTTTAGAATGAGACATGTCAGTTTTGCCAGATCACACACTGTGACCTCATTCGACAATGTTTCTTTAAAATCAGCCAACAGTAGCAAATCGTTAGAAAGACTAATTGATGGTAGAAAAGCTCCAGAACCAGTTTCCTCGGTTGAATCTCCAAAAATTATTGTATTAGGTATTTACACGCACTAGCATGATCATTTAAAACCCAAAAACAAAAATCTTAACTGTTATTATTATTAATATTGATGTCGAGTAAGTAATCATCTAGTACGTTTGTGTGATACAGAAAAGATAAAAAGAGCACAAAAGGTTCAAGCTACACAAACGGACGGAGCAAGAGATACAAGTCCAGCAACGCCACATAAAGTTAAATCAGTAATGAAAAAAAATACACAACAAAATGAGATACCGAAATCAATTATTAGGTAAAGTAAAGCTAATATAGCTAATATTTTCATCGATGAATATTGAACTTTTTTATCGGCATCGCTTTTATATAAATTCTATATTGGAAAGGTAAATAGGAACCTATAGTCAGTTGCGTGTATATAAAAAAAAAAATTGGTGTTGCCAAATGATTTTATACCAACCTTTAAAATGTCCTATTTTCCTTCTACTAACACCCACATTCACCCATATTTAAGGTGTTGCCTGAGTAACACTTAAATCCTATGGTACACGCCACTTTAACTAGTTGTTGCATAATATAAATATAATGTTAACGATAACACAGCATATATTATTATAAATTAATGTATGACACACGAGTTGATATATCTGTAGGTTGGATTAGATTAGATTTTATATAGTTACATACAATTTATAATAATGAAATGGATACTATTATACTAAACACGATGTCCAATTCATCATTCTTATCAGTAGTGGATCCAGAAGTCACCCAAGGGGGGGGGACGAATTTAAAAAAATTAAAGTGTCTTTTTGTTTAGCCAAATATTATAATAGAAAATAACGTTAAGAAGACAGCCTTATGGGGGTGGGGTGAAAGGGCGTTTGCCCCCCT
The DNA here is from genome assembly GCF_005508785.2 of Acyrthosiphon pisum. Classification (NCBI taxonomy): domain Eukaryota; kingdom Metazoa; phylum Arthropoda; class Insecta; order Hemiptera; family Aphididae; genus Acyrthosiphon; species Acyrthosiphon pisum. The sequence continues at coordinate 128,730,838 of NC_042494.1, forward strand.
TCGTATCAGCCACTGATTTTTTTTAATCATTAGCCCTTATTGTGTTTTTACCACTTCATGTCTGAAATGTTTTTTTTTCGTACCCATATCCGATATGAAATTATTTATTTCAAATTAAATACCACTTTTTTTCCTGATTAGCCGACGACAGCAGAGGTGGCTAAGTGTGAACAATACTACTGCTAAGCTATATACCACTTAACATAATTTAAAATTATAAACGTTTTGAAAGAATTGAATTAATTTTTAAGGTTATACCTGCTTTATAATTTGATATAATAATATTTAATCTCCGATTTCGTGCATATACACAGAACATATTCAATGTTTATATGAATATTAGATATTATAATATTATAATGTACCAATTAGTACCTAATTAAACATCCATTAATATATTATACCACAGGCCATCGGAACCTCTCATTAATGAGATACTAATTGACTTTGAGCCCAAAGATCCTCCTTATCGGAAGCAAAACAAAACAATCTTACATAAAACCGTGTCAGACGGTGAAATTTTAATCGGTGAGATAGCAAGATGCAGGAGTCGAGAGGATGTAGAGGCATCGGTGTCTGATGGTGAACAATGCTACAAAAATTTGGTGGCTGCTTCTTGCGTGAGTATAACTATACACCATATATAATTTAATAATAATAATAGTTTACCCGATATTTATAAGTCATAACATTTATAGTTATTTTCGATAAACGTTAGCTATTAAATAACCAGAATCTTAATAAAAACTATAATATCTATTGCTAATCACTTTTAAGTTTTAACTTTAGTTAATATATAATTAAAAACGAATGATATAAACTATTTATTCAGCTAGTTATTACTTATTAGTTAATAAGCTATAGGTACCTATATTTAAAACATAAATATAATATTTGTGTTTTGAATAAGTTTAATTTTATTTTCCTCGTACGTTATCATAAATTATCATATTAAACACAATATATGTAAGAACCATAAGATATAATTATATAATATAGTATGATTAAACAAATTTAAAATAATAAAATTATCCAATGAAAAAATAGTTTTTATTCTTTCTTTTACATTGATAACTGAAAAAAATAACGCTAAAATGTATTTCTAGACTGTTGAAGGTTCTTTGGAGAATTTTCACGAAAACGAAAGCATTCTTTGTGAAGGAATTTATAAGTCTAAAAGTAGTGTTTGTTTATCTGAGTCACCAAATAAATGTAGAGCAAAAACACCATCATCTTCAAATGAACAAGAACCAAGTGATCTATCTCAGACTACTGTAAGTAGAATTCAACCACAAAATAAGTGTTTATAAAAATAAGGAAACTCACTCTGTTGTATACCTAGCAGGTGTCAAGTGTACTTAATCTATGAGTTGGTAATTTATATGGAAGTGTTAAATTAGTATTCAATGATAAATCATTTTACATGATGAGAAACGATTCTGAGTGAAGAACGTCTGTAAACCTAACATTATTTTGTTTTTTAAATCATTGTTTTTATTAGTAGTATTAACTATACTACGCGCACGTTCCTTTATCTCCATTAAATATTTGATTTAATGAAACTTGTTATAACAATATTTAATTTTATTATTGTAAATACTTAAGTGTTATTACTATCTTTGTTTGTAAAATATTATGTTATAAGCAATAAAACTATAACAGATTCATTGTAAAATTATACTATAATATGATTAAAAAAATCTGAGTTCATCCCATCCCTACAATTGGTATTTAAATACCACTTAAATTCAATTATTTTTGATATAACTACCTTGTTTAAACACTAAACAATTTCAGTAAATATACAAATTTTACCCATATAGTTTAATAATTTATATTAGGGGAGCCAACAAATATGTTGTTCGTAAATTTCATCAAATTAAAAAAAATAGGTACCTTTCCGTTTAGTTTTCCACCGTATAATAATTAATAAATACGAGACTTGATTAAAATTAAAATACTTCAAAATTAATAAATGCCAAACTACCTGATAAGACGTATTTGGGCATTATTAATATTTAAATAAAAAATGTACAATAATAGGTATTTATTGTTTTCTATTGAACTCAAAATACTTGTGTTGGGTGTAATTCACTTAATAAAACACTAATATTATTGCTTAGGTCTTGCAGTTTGAAAGTCTATCCAAGAAAACAAAACTAAAAGAAGATAACTTGTGTGATGTAGTACAAAAGAAGATAATAAGATACACCGATCTGCCATTGAAATCTTCAGACCTGATTGAACAAGGGAATGGTCAAAACAGTTTGGGAACTAATTGTCCGACGGCGGTGGAGCCGTCTGAAGTTTCAACTTCTACTGAAGATTATGTAACAGCTACAGACAGTGCTTCTTACACCACTACCCCAACTCAAGGCCCGTCAGTTACGAGTAGTTCATTTGACAGTGAATCTTCTAAATACAGTTTGCCTCATCCTATGTTTGATCACGACGTAAGTGTATCGAAAAAAAAAATAAATACGTAACTAAAACAGATATGGCTGTTATTTACAGACTACGCTTGATCCGACTGACCCAATAGATGAAGAACTCGGAGACGGCGAAGATTCAAGTGATGACGAAAGCAGTACATCCGGAAGGTACATATTTTGTTTCCGTTAGGTACTTCAAAAAAAGTATTATTGATAATATTTCGTTGTCTTACACGTATGACTTCTTGGTTACTTAACATTTTCCATACATTTATCATTTTATTACTCAATCTATTATATGCATGACAAGCACACATTTTCTATACTTCAAATAATATACTTCCACATTTGATAGTTTGATTTACTTTAAAGCAATAAAAAAAAACCAACACATTACATTTCGATAGTGAATAAACACGATCACTATTTTAGTTACAGCGTGAAGTGCAGTATAGAGGATAATAGGAGTTCTGGTTCATCAGACGAGAATACAAGAATAAGACCGAAATCCATCTTAAAATTGGCTAAGTGAGCACATCAACGATAGGTTGTAATAAAGCAAAATTCTAGACAAGAAAATAGAGCTTATTAGGGTCCGCTCGTTGCAGGTCGTTAAGCATAGAATTCTTACCTTAGGTCGCGATTGGAGGTTGAAGAATAACATACATTCAGAGTATATAAATATTATATATATATATATATATATTGTACATAATATACAAATAATATAAAATATCATGGAAATGCATGTGTAATGCTTAGACAATTTCAAAATCAATTATCGCTTACTGTGCACTACTCTATTGCTTTTATTTACTTATACTAACTATTTGATGCATTTTATATATCCATTTGTGAAACAAACTTATTTTCGTATAATTAATTTATAATTTTAGGTCCATACCAAATAGCAAACCAAAATCTTTAGAAGAATCAAATAAGTTGAATAATCCAGATCTAATTTCAAGTAATGGCTCATAGATTAATTATTTTAAAAATGAACTAAGTACTATAAAAATTGAATATTTTACAGGTAATCGTATAACAGCCAAATACCATACAGATGATTCTAATTCCAATTTAATTAAGGTAATGACTTTTAAATTATTTATATTATGCTTTGAGTTAAGTTTGCTAAACAAAAGTTTTGTTTTAGAAGTTGATGGGCAACGGTTTTGCGACTAAAATATCACAACCTGTCTATTCCTCCGACGAGTCTTCGAAAGCGCCAGAACGACGTAGAAGGCCAAGCCCTAGACGAAAAAGTATAGGAGCTGTAACAATAATTAAGTAAGTTAAATAATAAAATGTTTATGAAGTATTAATACTAAAATTTATTTTTAGCTCTATTGATAAGAAACCTTCGGTAGTAAATAAACCAGAAAAACGGAGGGAGTCGCTTCCCGAAATTCTTAGAAAACCACAAATAACTCTAGATACTATGGAAAAATCAAAAACTGAATTTCACCTAGAAGACAAATCCAAATGTTCATTACAAACAAAGTCGTCACAAATGAATTATTTATCTCAAATTAATAATTTGAACTTGAAGACAGTGAGCGCAGAATCTCTGCGTTCTATTAGCCCAGGAAGTGATTCAGTTTTCTACAGTGAACCATGCAGTAGGGTATCATTATTATCTAGATGTACACTATGTAATACCGAAGTTGATGTGGATTATACTAGTAATACAAATAGTGATATCATAAATATTGTTAAGCCACCTGAAGGTTTTGGGGATTCTCCAGAAGAACCCCCTAACACGCCTATAAAACGATTGACCAAACGATATCGTTCAGAAGATAGAAGAAGAAACACTAGATCAGAACAGACTCGAGCTAAGTCTGAAGAAAGAGTAAAACATACCAAAGAAAAGGGAAGGTAAGTAAAATATAAAATATATTATAATGTTTTGGTATAATATGTACTCATTGTAGGCCAATGACTAGATCGACCAATGTAAGTATGGAAAAATTAAATGGGAGTAGTTCTAGCCTTCATTCAGATGACGATGATTGGTCTGGCGTCTATACAACACCGTTTACATCTTTCTCGTGGGTATACATAGACGAAATAGAAGAGTTCTATGTATGGAAAAAGCCTTCGGATTTGCCAGGTATCAAATAGATGTACCATGCATTCATATTTATTATTATTTTAATATTTTTTTAAGATTTGAGAAATATATTTAATATTTATTTATTTTTTATCCTAGACATTAAATGTTCCCCTGAGTTAAAACGAAGAGATTCAATTGAATCCACATGTTCAGAGCACGAGTTCCGAGTAAAATACCAAACAATCACGCACAGAATGGTACACAGAAAATCGAGTTTAGAAATGTTCAAAAGAATCGCTTCAAAATCGTTCGGTATGTTGTAAAATGTCTGGGTATTAAACGAATATCGACATGGTGTTTAAATATTTACAGATAGCGACGAACGCTTGATGGTAAAACGCGAATCTGGAGAGTTCGGTTTTCGTATTCATGGGGCTAAGCCGGTTGTAGTGTCCGCAATTGAAACGGGAACAGCTGCAGAAAACTCTGGTCTCCAAGTGGGTGACATAATTATCAGCATCAATGACATGTGTGTTCTCGATGCGTCACACTCGGAATTTGTCAATGTTGCACATAGTGGTTCTGACGTCTTGGAATTGGAAGTCGCCAGGACCTGTGATATCCTTACACCAGTGATCGATCCGTCCGCAATTGAAGACCGTATTGTTATAGCCAGTAAACTGTGGAAATTTAGCATCGGAACGAAAAAAATGAAAAACTGTTGGCAGCCCAGATATTTTTGTCTCAAGACCGATAATTGTCTCTACTACTATAAATCTGCGTCATTGAAACGAGTACGTTTTCGAAGTCGCCCGTAGTTCAGTTTATTTCAGTAGGTGTTAATACATTACTATGCCTTTAGGACAGACATCCTCTGGGAGCACTGAATCTCAAAGGTTTCACCGTAATGCAGACATCGGACACGGGAAGAATGTACAGCTTCCGGCTGGAAAGAAAAGACCACAAGAAAACAAGGTTACACATAGCAGCGAACAGTGCAGAAAACGCGGACCGCTGGATCGAAGCGCTCAGCGAAGCTACCAAATCTCCAGTAAGTATACAGTTGTCACTTGTCTGCAATGATATATTTGATCTAAGACAAATGGACATGGTCGTTACTCGTATGGACGTTAAAAAAAATAAAAAATACATATAATAAAATACTCAAAGATTAAAATACGGTAATAAATAAGTGCTACATATATTTTATTATAATAGGTACGCCAAAAATATATCAGTATTAAATTATTCAAAAATTTAAAAACCATAACACCTATGTACAATCCAAATTGTCCTTACGTCCTAATGGCCACGTCCATTTATCCCTATTCGCAATATGTTACCATGTCAGCAATAGTCAAATATTAATATAATATTATAATATATATATATATATATTTGTCACGCTTCTTACAGTCGATGGAATGGCTCGACGAAGATAACTTGAAATCTGTGGTCACCATCGATCCGCAATCGGACTGCCAGGGTTTCCTCTCCACGTTGGTACACCACTGTGGAAAATCGTGGAAAAAATACTACTGCGTTCTTAAAGGTGCTAGGCTGTATTTTTTCGTAGACAGCGTAACCCGATTTGCCAACGGTATAACTATTATTCATTTATTTATTTATTTGTTTAATAATATTTTTGAACGTTGAAAGTTATCGTGTTTCTTAAATTCACAGGAATGGCTTGTCTCCACGGTTACAAAGTACAAAGTTCCGTTAACGCTAGCGTAAGGAAATTTGCGTTCGAGCTTATACCACCCGACTTGTCATTTAGATATTTTTATTTTTATACAGACACCGAGGTTGACAAAAGAAGGTAAGGACAAAAATCACGTGATGATAATTATTGGATTACCAATTGAAATGCATTATTAATAATGATGGGTACCTAATAATAATCGTATATTGTCTTGATTTATATTAGATGGATAGCTGCTCTAGAGTATAGCATAGATCGTTGGATAAACGTTTCATGATAATATAACGGATTCAACAAGTGTTTGTCAGATCAATTCCAATAATGTAAGTTTTATGTTTGCATTAGCCATTAGGTGTTAGGTAATAACTAATAAGTATTATATTTATTGTACAAAATTAGTAAAATAATCTAAAAGTTAAATTTATTATTGCTATTGATATTTTATAGTTTAACATTTAGTTCATTATCGTTTTATGCATACGATGTATACTTAACTCTAAACATCTATGTAGGGGGTGGATGTTGTTGTTGTATCCCCACCCCCTTCAAGGCGGGAACTGCAGTGGGGTCCAGGGGTCCGAGATAGAGAGATACATAGAACAAGTTTAATGCTTATACGGTATGCCGTTCGAATGTGGTCCTTCTAAAAAAAAGATGACACGGCGAGCCCTGCAACTAATGCTACACGTGTTAAACGGTGTAATAAATTAGTATGTAACATGATATATGATGGATTATGGGTGTGCATATTATATTATTATTTATTGTGTGGACAAGTCCTGGTGTCATTTAAGGTTGATTAGTGGTTTTATATTATTATAGTCTAAAAAGAAAAGGTGTATATTGTATACAATATTACTCTACTATTTTATACCTATACATAAATGTTATGTGAATACTATTTTAATTCACTCACCTCGCTCGCAGTATTGTTCAATATAAAGCTGATATTATATTGTCTCCATGCAAGGGTGTCCGCAGGAATTTTTCAAGGGGAGGGCAATATATTTTTTTTTTTACATTTTTTATCTCACTATCCTATTAGTTACCTGTAAAGTATTTTTGTGACATATTTTCTTTCATATAGACCAGTGGTTTTCAACCTTTTTCACATTGTGGCACACTTCATCTCTTACAAAATTTTCGCGGCACACCAATACATATAAATATATAATTATAATACGTGAAGCATATGATGAAAATTATAAAACTAGGTATTAATAGATTTATCGCGGCACACCGGTTGAAAACCACTGATATAGACAAGGAATGTAAAAATATTTATGAATTATACGTACATGGTTAGTTAAAACTTAATCTTACAGCATTAGTTTTAATTAATTTTTATGTAATTTTAAATTATCAAATACATTTTTTTTAACAGATAAATTGTTTCCGTTGGTTTTATAATTTTAGATAGTTTATAAAATTAAATATTTCTAGCTTATTCAGTCATTGGTACCACAAACTTGAAAAGTTGTAACTATTGTAGGTATGCCATCTATGAACATTTAATTTTTTTATCAAAAAAGTAAAAACTTGGTTGACACTGCAGTATTGCACTTGGTCCCACCACTACATCCCATAATCTATAAAAGCAACGTTCTTAGTTCTGACTCTGAATCGATTGTAATAAAGATCACTCTGTAAATTTTTTTTATTTTTGATTTAAAAAAAGTTTATTTTGCGATATTTTATATTAAAACGGTAATGATTGAGGTTAGGATTATAATACACTTTGCATTGTTTTCCAAATCTACGCGTTACTCATTTGATAACATACCTACATTAAATTTTTTTTAATTTAAGGTAATTTTCGCATTTAAAGATTTTAGAGCATTTTGGAGTTTTTTCTCAATTTAAATTTAAAATTTTATTTTTAAATTTTCACATGTTTTTATATGATTTTTATAATAAATATATGATCTAAAGTCTAAACCTATAGGTACAGAAAAAAATAGTTAATTTTTAGATTAAATAAGTAGTCTAAATGATAAGTTCTGCCTGTGAAACTTTTCTACAATCATCTAAAAGTTTAAAATGTATATTAGAATTTATATCTTTAATATTAAAAATAAAAATAATTTAGTGCACCATTAAAAATTGTTAGGGCATTTTCAAGTTTTTTTAGAACATTAAAATCATCAATTATAATATATAATAATCAACCCAGAAAAAACCAAGGGAGGGGCAACTGCCCCTACTTGCCCCCCCACCCTTGCGGACGCCCTTGTCTCCATGGGGTCATGTTCGCTGAGTCACTGCGGCGTATTTAGATATATTATAATATATAATGTAATTCGATTTGTATTAATAAATGTATATATTCACTAATTGAACTAATAAGATGGGTAGGTATTGATAGATATTATGTACAATTTTTCTTCGCTCTTTTTATTAAATTGAAGTGATTCGAACACTGTTTATGTGTGATACCTTATACGAATTGTATCTGAACTGTTATTAATTATAGTGTGATGTAAGTCTTATATTTCATTTCTAATATTATAATAAGATAGTTTACTCATATATTACTTAAAAATTCAACTATAAATCATCTTAGATTCTAAATAATTTCTATTATAAAAATGTGGAAATTATATTTATCAAACTGGGGAGTGACTTAGTGACCTAACCGTATTGTTCACGTCGACCATAGATACATCATTGTGGTCATGAATTCTAGTTTTTTAATTTTTCCTTATTAGTATAACCCAATAAGGTAACATCATTATTTTCATAACCTACACAATAATTTTAACTAGATAGGTAGGTATCTAATATTGTAAATCGACTACCTACTTCTACGGCTATGTATTCTATGTTACGTGAATAATAATAGTAATAAAATATATCGTTTTTATTTTGTTTTGAAAATACTCTTTTGGGTCGATGTAGTCTGCTAATATTTTTTTTATTTTTTAGGCTTTTAGCCGCTGAAACTAATTATTTCCACTTTCTCTGTTCTTCGATATGTTTCAGTCTGCTCTCATGAAGCCAGCCCCCAACAAGCTGTATTTCTAAAAAAATGTATAAGTACTGTTAAAAACAAAAATATAAAAAAAAAATCATTGACATTTTCTGAAAGCTATGACTTGCCCCCCTACCCCCCCCCCCCAAAAAAAAACCTTGTCTATGGAGCCGTCCCTGATTAAAATGCAGTTTTTTTATTGTCTACTTACCAAATGTATAATAATTGTTTATTGATTTATATTTTCCAGGGCAGAAATATGAAGCTAGCTTGTGATATCATTCTTACATTTATATTTGGACCATTACAACAACATAAACAGCGTAAAAAGATTTACTTTAAATACTTCAATATTGAAGTCTATATTATATTTATTATTTATGTTTATGACTAATAAACATTATAATTTTATCTATATTTTCTATAGTTATGTTTACGTAGATAGACCAACTGTTATTAAAATAATTTTTAAGTTTACAATGGCAGGATAAAAATCGGTGCAATTTTTAATTTCCAACTGTTTTAACTATCACATATACTATGTCATTATATTCTAACAAAATAGTTATTCTATTTGTATGATTTAGAGTTTATTATAAATATATTTTCTCAAAAATTAAAGAGTTAGATGAATGTATTAGTTATGAATTTTCACTTTGATTCATTTACTTTGTATTGTTAATAGTTATTACTATGTGTACATAGACTAGAGAATAACACTGTTGAGTGTTGACGTTCATTGTTCATTTGTGTTTTCTTAGAACATAATAATTATTACTTATTGTGAGGATGTTAATAATTGTTCATGAGTGGTACCAATTTAGTATTTACTCTCGAATGACTTAATAAATAAGATAAATTTATAAAGAAAATCTAAATATGTAACTGTACCAAGGGACAACAAAATAACGACATACTTTTATTTTTTTTTCATTTAGGGTCTCATTGGTTGTTCCTAATTTGAAATAACTTGTCAATTTTCAAGTACGATTATTGCACTTAGCGTTTTACTGTCATGTATAATTGTACTTATGTATAACGAATTGAACACATTTAAACTTAGAATTTTAAAAGTAACTTGTATTTAGGTTTTTATTTGGATAACTTGTATTATTTATTCTATCCACAGGGTGATCCAAAAATCAGTCTTTATTATAGACTTGTTCAAATCTTATGGATTTTTCAGTGGCTAAATGTACTATAATAGTACTATCTTAGAAGTAATCTGATTTTTTAATAATTCAATCGCATCAGTAAAAATGATAATTACTTAAATAGATTTGTTTATTTTGTCATTAAAATACTACCGATTTCTCCTATTAGGTATATTATATTTTAACTATTCTCCACTTCCATCTTGTATGTATACCTATATTTTGACTAATTTGTACAAGTCATTATTTTTAGTTACCCACCTAGTATTTTTAATTAAAAAAATTGACTGAACGGTAAATCAATGTTTCAAACATAAATTTATTTTATATTATTATTATTTATTAATTATTATTATTATATTATTACTATTACAACTTATTATTATAATTATTATATAATGTTATAGGTATTTATCTTTATTATTGTAATATAATTTATTTATTAACTATTAGCGTAAAAAATAATTTAATAGATACAAATGTTTCACTACCTATTAATTTTATTCATATTTGTCGCCAACATTTTTAATAAAATTGCTCAATAAAAAAAAAAAATGTGTACACCCATTGGACAGTAATTTGTAAAGAAACTTATCTACAACAAGCATAGGCACAAATAGAGGGGAGGTACATATTAATGTAAAAACATAATACAACTATATTATACTGAGTTTAAGAAACAGAATAAGTCCTATTAAAAAAATAAAACAACTAATATGGTGTTTGCAATGATTAAGTGTATGATGTATAATATAAATACATTTTTGAAAAAAAAATTCTTATATTATATACAAAATTATTTAAATTATATTACAGATGTTAAAATTAAAAATATCAAATTCAGTACCCTAAACTATGAAAAAATATAAGATTAAAGTGTATTTTCCTTTTTTGTCATTTCTAAACATTTGCGAGTGGAACCAACATATTGTATAACAGTTCCACATCTATTATCATACAGAGGATCAATTTTTTTTACTTCATTCTTCCGCTCAAAAAACATAGCTGTCCCAGGTATATATTTCCATTCGTTAAAATGAAAAATCTATAAACAGAAGTTAACAATATTGAATATACATAATAAATTATTATATAGGTACCTATAACTATTTTTATTTATCCTTAAAAAATTCATATGATTTAATCATGTTTAAAATATATAATTGGATGTTTATAGTCTGTAGGCCTAACCTACTTATTTTCTATCAAATATAAATACAATATTGTTAACAAAATATTCGGGTATTACTCAGTGGTGTATTTAGAATTTTTTTAAGGGGTGGATAACAAGAATTTTAGCTTACAGAGCTGTAGTGTGCGTAGTGATGCCATAGTAGTAGATGTGCGCTTAATAACTTTTTTTTTAAAGAATAAATATCTAAACTGACATAATATCAATAAAGTGCGTTCATTTGGATCATTTACAATCATAAGTTTGATTTAAAAACTGAAACGTATGATCAATATTAAAAAACTTATTATATTCTCGAGAAATTCCCGAAACTATATTCCCGAGATTTTGCCCATCACTGGGTGTGCGCTACAATAATTATATAATAGTACATGTATTCAAAATCCATGGGGGTGGATCTTAATCCCGTAAATACGCCCCTGGTGTTACTTACTTAATAGTATCTACTACCTACTATCAATATTTCCAATCACGGAAAATAATATACCAAGGAAAAAATAATGAGGGAAAATAAAACATACTAAAAAAAAAACTACAAAAATATATGAAAGTATAATATTTAAAAAACATGTTCAGTCTTGTGTTGTTATGGAAGGGTTTACGAAATTTAAGTTCAAAGAACCTATTCTAGGATAATCAGTTGTATTTATTTTTGTGGAACTAAAAATGGAACTCAGCAATATAAACATATCCTTCATAGCCCGTCTTTTTACCGACTTCATTGGATTTAAAATTGACACCAGGTTATGATAAACAATTTTCATCACATAACCACATTGGTGAATGTCAATTGTCAACAGACTAAAGTTTGTTCACTCAAATAATAAAAAGTCTACATGGGCAATTGCCTCTTATAATAAGTAATTTCCCCTGCACAATAACTAATCAGCATGTTATTTATAAAAAAAAATTCAAATATAGGTATGTAATATTTAAAAAAAATTATGTTTGAAAAATAAATTTAAATGTTAGAAGGTACCTAGTTATTTTTTATAATTAAAACACTTATAGGTAAACAAATCACCCATTGCACCCATTTAGGTATATAAATAAATATTGACTAACTGATAGATTTATAATAAATCTTTCAATTTTACCATTGATGAGTCGAGTCCACTGAAAATTTCACATTTACCTATTTCTTATGGACGTCATACTGTCATCATAGATCTGGCATGTATACAATGTGAGCTGTACCTATAACTGCTACTGGTACCTATACTTCAAGGGTAAACTGGGAATAAATATTTGCCACAAAGAAAAAGAAAATTAAGCCCAATTTGGACTATAAATAAATATTTATAAGTTATCGGCCCAAATTTTTGCCACGCCCAGGCAGGGATCGCTCAACCGCCACACTAGCCAGTCCGGCCCTGCTACGCTAGGTATGATTTTATTTATTTTTCATACCTAATTAGTTAAAAATATTTAAATTTATTAGTCTTTATAGTGTTGTTAGTGGCCTAAAAAATTTTTTACACAATGATTATCCAAAAAAATCTAGTTAAATGCCTAGCACTTAGAACATGTAAATCAAGAATATACCCCAAGTTAATTTATGTTTCGGACACTGCTGGTCAATCAATATTAAACCCGAATCGCAATCAATTGGATACAAAAACTTACTACTAAACTTTAAAAAAACTAGGTAAGTACCTTGTTTTCAATTTGTAATGCTGGAGAATCAGAGTCCACAGCTATTACTCGTACATTACTGTTTGCGTTCAAAATTGACATTTCATCAGCATTATCCACGACAACATGAATTAAAGTTTCCTCAACAATTTCTTCACAATCCTGTGTGTCTGTTGAATCATTATCTGAATGCATAATAATACAGTTGTATTAATATGTCGTCGTATGTTCTATGCAATTAACAATCTTGTAGTTCTGGAGATGTAAGTACCTATAAAAAAAAAAAAACATATTAATAATAGTTTCAAGATTCGATCCGATGATTGGAATTTCGAATTTGAAGTTTAAGTACCTACCTACAAAACAATTACCCACCAAGGTATCGTTATTTGTTCTAGTCAATTGTTATTACAGATCAACATTTGGCTAGTGGTCATTTAAATGCTAAGAAATTTAGAATGTAACAATAAATAATAATGTGACATTTCTAACTCTGGCTCTTGTTGATCGTTTATCCAAAGGGCCACTATTATTTCTTTATCACGTACACTGAGATAGATAATATTATCACAGCTATAATCAATGGTTATAATCACGGATATAGATACTATGGTTGCACGACGGCCCATATTGGATCACAGTGCTGAGCGGCGCCGAATGTTCTTATCAATTCTGACAAAAAGTCGCGTTTTACTAGCGCCCTCTACAACTACTACTAAGTTACGGTAACCAAACCGGGTTACCTAGCCACGGTGGAGCGCTAGTATGTCGCGACTTTTTTTTGTACGGATACTATGTATGTATTTATGTAACTTGATAAGAACATTTGGCGCCGTCATATTATTGTTCGTTGTGCAACCATAGTATCTATATCCGTGGTTATAATTATAGCCGGTTGGCTCACTTGAGTGATAATATATTATCTATGATTATAATATTTATTATTTACAATTTACGTTTTACCATGAAGCATGAACTATGATTTATATTTTATGAAGACTATTTAGTTTTCACGTTCACAATCCAGTATCCACCCACCACCATCAAATCAAGTCTTATATGAAATAGGTGTTTTATTCAATTAATAAGGAAAAAAAATTATTTCAACATGTTGGTCGGTCGGCAATCAAAAAACATTTTATCCAGTGTAACAAATACAAACATAAAAAGGTGTCTTGGCACAGCTCCTGAAGATTCAGGCCATGCTCAATTTGTATACAATCGCAACCCTAGAAATTTAGAGAAGTTAAGAATCGCTTACAAACCAGCCGGTTACCATCTCGAAAAACCTGGTCGTGAGTTTTGGCATAAGTAAGTATGCATGGTGCTAAAGTTTTGTCAGGTATCATAAAATAGTTTTCATATTCGTGTTATGTATTTTTTTCTCAGACTACAAGTAACGACTAGTAAAAGACACGTGACAGCTAGTGTTTTACACCATACAGGTGTAGTTCCGGTAATGGCAACTACTGCAGAATGGGCTGTACGCAAACAGCTTTTCAGGTTTGTTTATTTTTCTAATACCCAAGTAAATGTTAAAACAAGTTGTAAATATATTCTTTAGATATGTATTGTACCCTGTACATACTTTTACTTTCTAAAGATTTGTATTGACGATGAATCATACAAATTATTTTAATATTACTTGTTCATATATCACTCTATTGTATTGTCTTTTTTAATCATTCATTTTCAATACAATATAATGAGAATAGCTATGAGTATATAAAATTTGATGGATTTGGTTATTTGTGGTTTATTTTATATATATTAATTATCTTTTTTATATTATTATTTAGCACTTTAGATAAAATGGCATACATAACTATTGGAAAAGTGTTAGCACAGCGTTGTTTGGAATGTGGTATTTCTGATATGATAAATACTTATGAAGTTTTGCCAAATAGTAAAGTAAGTATTATTTTCCAATATTATTTAATTTTATTTAACTTCAGTCAATAATTATATTTATATATTTAAATTACAGCTTGAGGCATTACTAGAAAACTTATTAAAAGGTGGTATACGGTTAGAAGAAGATCCAAGATACAAGTCACCAAATCCTTGGGATCAAGAAAGACCAGAAAAACCATGGGAACATTATTAAATCTAATTTAGTTAATTTTTTTTTTTTTATACAGATTGTTTATATTATGCATTCATATTATATTGAATTAATGTATCAAACAAAACTTTATATTTAAGGTAGAAGTATTTTAATAATAAAAAGTAGGAATTAATATTTGTTTAATATATATTTTTAATTCTGAGTGAAAAAAGAAGCTAGATCTATAATTTTTATAGTAGGCATTAACAGCCTTTGTGATATGTCCACAAATATCTTTAAATTAAAGTATCCAATATCTAGATATAAGATATATTCAACATTTTTTAAAAGATACTAGATAGACAGATTGTAGTTACTTTCCTTTGTTTTTTAATTTTTTACATATAGATACAAGTTACTAGATTTAAAATTCTTAGTAGGAACATTAACTGTATTTGTATGTGTTTTTTTGTGCAATAATTCAGTTTTTAAGTTAGTAATGACTATTTTTAATTTACACTATATTATATACGCAAACCTTGCTAAAAAAAATTGAACTATCGTAAAAAAACTCAGAAACAAATTACAAACAGATAACGTTCCTACCATAAATTTTCATAATAGGTCGATTCACTCTAATTTCTAAATTAATGGAGCTAAGCGTAATATGCTGAGAGTAAATTTGGTATGTAACATACTTGTAAGACAGGGACAGCAAATATCTGTGTAGCATCATTTTAAAAGAGTGCTAAAATAAATAAAATAACAATTATAACTTACAATACTTATGGGTCATTTAGTTTGCACATTTAACAAAACTAAAAACTATGACTGGTGGCTGGCAAAGTAATGACGCAATCTTTTTTTTCATGCAAGACAAGAAAATGTCTACATTAAGTCTACATATTACATCAGCTATATATTTTAGTATCATCAGTAATTTATGTATGCTGAAGTATTATAAGTCAGTGAATAGCCAATTCGTTGTAACTTAAAAATACCTATATTAAGGTATTATTAATTATGTGCTGAGTGTAAATTTGGTATGTTACGCACTTGTAAGACGAAAACAAGAAATGGCTGTGTAGCGCTCTCTTAAGGTCCACCACTGCAATCCAGGCTTGAGGTAATCTCGGATTTAAATGCAATTTAATAATATTACAGAATGTTTGAATTTTAAGGTAATGTATTACAACTACAAGTTATTGGTAATAGTTCAAATTCTCTGCATTATAAAATATATAAAATCATATTTATGGAGTACCTTATTACAAGGTCTATTAGAAAGTTTTTTGGTATTGAGAATTGATAAACGGTTAAGCTAAATAAGATAGAAATCCATATCAAGGTACCACGGTTAAATATGTGAAGTCTTATTTTGAATGTTTTTGTATATTTAGAGGTTTTTTGCCTGTTTGGCTTATTTCTTTTTTATCGGGCATATTATACATGATTTTGATATTCCTATTCATATTTTTATATCTATATGCATTTTTTTATGGAAATACTGTGAAAGAATCAACATTTTATAAATAAAAAACGCAATTGTTTATAACAGATTTAGAATCTATTTTTTTTTAATTGTGACATAAAAAAATAAATAGATAATTCATGTTTTTTCAAAAATTGTTTATGATTTTTTTAAGTGCATAATTTTAGATATTTAGTGCATAGAAATGCATATTATTTTAACTTTTTAAGGCATATTTCAATACATATTTTGCCAATTTTGAGTACATAAATGCATATTTCAGGGCATAAACTTACGAGCCCTGCTCATAATCTTTGATGGAATTAATATGCAAATTGTATAATTTCTACATTTTAGTTTTATTGAATAGCAATAGCAAATAGCAATAATTCTCTTTCGACGAAATTGGTGACTAAAAATCTAAATTTATCTTGACTTTTATCTTTATTATTTATTACTCTTGAAATTATCTCACATACAGTAATCTATATATATAAGAATCTAACTTGATTTTGAAGACGAAGGAAACCGGTTTGTTTGTTTAATTATTTATTATTATTATTATTATTATTATTATTATTAATTATTTATTTATTTGTTTGCACTTGCATTTTTCCATTTGAAATATATATTATTCATTGAACAAATAATTTATTGTTACATTTTTTTCTACCTTATCTCTATTTCATAATAAAAAGAATAAAGTGTACCACTCCAGTAGTTGAATTCCAAATGTAGGATATATATTTTTTTAGAAATTAGCAATAAAAATAACTACAATATATAATTATAATTTATATTATATTATTTGAATAGCCAAAAATTAGTCATATATTTTTTAATTAAATTATAAAAAAATAATTTCTTCCGGAGGAAGGTCGGGCAGCAAGTATATAATATATACAAGACAGTAATATCAAAATATTTTTAGATTTTAATGTTGAGAAATAATTACTAATATTTTAGCGTTTTTCATGGTTCTTGAATGTTGAGCTAGATGGGTAGTCCTCAGTTGGAGAACCACAGGCATTAAACCACCTTTTTTAACTCAACTCGACACCACTGGTTGAGAAAAACGTATTTCAATGTGATCAAAAAATTTCCAGAAACTAATAGAACAATTAAATTAATAATTATTATTTATAAGATTTTAATTATCTTTCATAAATCTATTATTTAATAAAAATTATTTTTAATTTATATTAAGTAATTACTACATAATATTAATGGATGAGTATTATTTGTAGGTATACATTTAGGAACAAAAATAATATTGGAAAATACTATAAAACCAATTTCTTTACACTGTCTAGTGAAAATGTGTATTTTTACTAACCATAATATATTGATTAATTATAGTGAGACCAAAGAAGTATTTGTTTTAAAAAACATATTATTTGGTACTTTTCAGTTATCGCGACTACCATCGATTGATTGTCAGTAATCCCAATTCGGTTATCTCGACAACATATTATTATACAAATATAATAGGTAAAGTTGAAGTATATAACAAGTATAGTCATTGAAGTATATAACAAGTATAGTCATTCCCAATACCTATATAGTATAATAATAGGTCTATGTGATAAAAAACAATTTATACTATTTTATTTTATTTCAAATTTATTTATTCTTTTAATCAACACAATACTTTAATTACTAAATAATATAAAAATGTCCATTTAATGATTTTTTTTTTTTTTTTGTTTCAGTTTTAAGTTTTAACAAATGTAATAACAAGAATTAAAGAAAATATCAAAATTAAATTATTTATCAAGTAACAGTTTGAGTTTTGTTTGAGTAATATTAAATAAAAAACAGTTATACTTTTTGGGATGTACAAGTGTACAAATATACTTAATTCTATTTGTGAACATTGTCTTTAATCCACTGGTTTACCCAAGCACCTATTTGAGTGATATTGCGTTCCATATCTGCATAGGTTTCATTGCGTAACTCGTGTACAATATTGTTATCATATGATTCCATTGCTTCTTCAAGTAAAGTTTGGAATATTTCACATTCCACATTATTCTGAAGCTTTTTAGTTGAATATCCTCTAAAATTAAAAGTAAAATATGGAACAAATAATTAATTTTTATTATTTATTTATTAGAGAGAAATAAATTGTGTTAGAAACAGTCAAAATATTTTTATCCAACCTTATCAGCCTTTATATTATATTCTGTCCAACAAGAGAACACACCGATTCTGCACATCCCCACGCAACCAACACTCTGCCATCAAGACCGGTTTCACTATAGCAGGACGTCATAAGTGGTTGCACAGAAGAACTGATTTTTGTTGAACTTGGCATGTGCTCTTGCTGGACGGAGTATAGTAGTGTTTTTGTATATAATAGGCAGAAATATCAAATAAATGTTGAACCAAAATTACTGGTTACAAGTTTATAATTTTGTGGCTTAAATAGTTATACTTAGGCTTACGAAGACACCACATAATTTACGGGTATGTGGTATGTTCTTATATTTTCTAAATTCTGTCATGCTTCTCTACAAAATAGTACTAAGGCCAAAAATTCCTATTTGCTAAACTATGGAGAGCACAGATCAACAAAAGGTCGTTTTCTAGAATTATTTACTATGCTAAGGATAAAATAACTAATAAAACTGTAACATAACAATAGAAATACTTAACAGTTTGTAAGTTTCTAAAATATATCCAAAAAAAAAAATATTTGTTAAATAGCACCTAATTACAGGCGCATAAAGCTTGCTTACAATTTATTACAAACCTTGCGAAATAATTTAACTACAGAGACACCTAACCTAACCTGTTTAAAATACAATATGCATTTAATTTCCAATCAAGAGAACTACAGTATAAACTTTTTTGGGATTTTCTACTAACAAAGATTATCCGAAGAATAAAGCCTAATATTTAAAATCAATAATCTAGTTTTTACAATTTTCTCAGATCTTAGAATCTAAGTTTTACAAATTTTATGTTTCTGACCAACGTTAATCTGTGTAACAAACCTTTTTTCAAGACGATCATACAATAATGTGTTATTAGTTCTCAAAACAAATACTACATCAAACCATCGTTCAGGAAAGAAATCACAGCCATGGTAATCAATTATTTTACCTCCTTCTTCCATTCTTGATTCTAACTCGTCCAACACCTAAATTGTTTAAAACAATTAGGTATTTACACATTAGCAATACAATAAGAGAGTTTATTTAGTATACTTACTTTGTCTTCATTAAGGATATGGCATTCCAATTCTTCATCGTATCCAGAATAACAATTACACTGCTTAGCCACTTGACCAACTTCAATCCATTCCATATCTAATCCATTACGAATTAATTCTTCACACAGTTTTGATTTTCCCACACCGGGTGTACCTAAACAGAACAAATATGCAAATAAAATGTAATTACAATGAAAATAATCAAATTATATTTATCAGAATCTATTGAGTAGGTAATTGAGTTAATTTAGTATCGATACACCCATCGTATTCAGAACTCTGCTAGGCAGTCAAGGGTCAGCCATGTTATATTCTTCAGCACTACCTACTTAAAACCTAACTATAAATACGTACCAGTAATTAGAATATTTGGTTTTCTTCTCATTTTTTAAAAAAAATGATCTGTTAAACAAACTAGTGTAATTTTACTGATTTACTGATAATTGTATTGTATTATTTAGTAATAACTAATCACGAGTTCACGACAGTACGACACTGAAGTTTAGTGAAGAACTGAATTATACGATTGCGACAAATTCACGATTAGGAGTAAAATAATTTATTTCTCATACATTTTTATAACAACATCTGTGAATCCCAATACGATTTAAGAAATAATGGCTGCCCAACGATCATGGAATTGGAATAGCTGTGTTACTCTCGACATGATAAGAACAATTCTGCAGCGCTCTACAACAACAGTGGAATATTTATACACTATTGTACTAAATTAATTATATAATTTGTCATGATTAATAATATTATAATCATGGCTATAACACAGAATCACAAGGAAACACAGTATCTATACTTTGGCTATAATTTGATGAGTGGAGAAGTTGACAAACATTTCGCGGGTAACCCCGTACCACTCCACTCCGCTCATCTAAACTTTAAAATATACTTATAACTCATAAACTACTCGCCCCAAATTCGATTTTTATGTACCAAAATACTTTGGAAAATTATGCTTTGGAAAATAAAATTAAAACCCTACGTTTTCATTCAAAAAAGTAGAAAACTTAAAAAATTATAAGGATAAAAAATATTTAAAAATATAATTTTGTAATAAAAACGTTATTTTATAAGCAACTTGAAACTATGTAAAAAAATATTTTCAAAAAAAATTCCACTTTTTGAAAAAATTAGTATTATTTGATAAAAGAAAACCAAACATTTTTTTTTGCCATAGGTACAGTTCAAAATTAAATACAAAAAAATTTAGACTTTATTCTTTTAAACAAAATAGAATTTTATTATGTTAAATGTTATAATATTTAAAAAATCTAAAAATATTGTATTATTCAATTATTCTTTTATATAATTTAAATATTATAAAAAAAAAAAAAATCAGGTACTTAAGTATTTATTAATTAGTGACAATATTACGTATAACTACTGATAAGTTTAAAAACGAAATTATTTTAGCGAGAAGTAAATCTCTAAGAACTATTTTCATTATTTTGACTAATAATGGTCACCCTGCCGTACGCTATACCGTCACTGAGTTAGTGTTGTTACTTTTAATATTAGATTGAATTTACCTATTATCAAAAATATTCGCTGTGTCTAGAGCGCCGGGCGCCCGGTTCGATTTTGGAGCACCGGGTTACACTGTAAACTACCTGTTGCTAGATCAGAGTACCACACCGAAAAGCATTGGGCGCGTAATTTAAATATTTAATAATAGATTTTTATTAGGAAAACTTTAATTGTTTATTTGGCATTTACCTACCTTTAAATTCCTTACCTGTCTCCGCCATATCATAGACTTCCTATTCACTCAGTCTCTAGTTACCTTCAAGTCATTGTACTTGATTAATGGTTATTGGTGAAAATATTAAAACATCATTGAGGGAATTACCTACTCAGAAAAATTACCTAAAAAAATATCATACCTGTCAAATTTCCTAATTTTTATCACGACTTTATTTATAGGCGGAATAATGTTATACCAGTAGCTAGGTACAATACAAATAATTGAAAAGTGGCGTGCAATACATCCCCTGATCAACTGACAATAATAAAAAGAAACCTAGGTACTGAAAAATAAGAAAATACATACCCCGTGTCCTAAGCAAAATCTGCTATCAAACAGTACTTATACGTTTCGAGTTCGAAACTAAAATATGCGTCTACGACACTATTGGATAGCATATTTTTCGTGACATTAAATATTTATTTAAATTTTTTAAATTTAAGCCCCAAAAGAATATGAAAACAAACTTACTTTAACTATCAACTCTTTTAGGCGCAATACGTGATACGTGTGTGAACTGCGACGCTGATGTGGAAACGCTCCAGATACAGCTGAACTGAAAATATTGTGTTTTATGTAAAATAAAACCATACGGAACGTGGTATGTTTGATTTTAATGTCTGCATTGGAGATTGCAAATTGCAGATTGCCTCTTTTTGTCAAAAACGACTGTTTCTAATTCCAACGATACATGTCGACAATTATCACGATTTTCATTCTGAAAAAATATTCGGACTGTCCGTAATCTAATCAAGGGAACGATCGAGCCACATTTTTAATTTTTGTAATTTAAATTGCAATAAAAATAGTAAAAAATTCAAAAAAATTCAGGATTTCCAACTTAAATATTTAACTAACTAAATACAATTTTAAAAATGTGCCTCGGTCGATCTCTCGTACATGTTGTGGAAAAAAAGAATATTTTGTCGGAATTCAAATCGAAGAAATCGTTGCGACGTGTTGTTGAAATTAGAATCGTATGTTTGAATGAAAAATAAACATTTTTTCATGATTACAATATTACGTAATGACATGTGCGTGCGAGTGCGTGTAAGAGCCCTCCATACCGCTACAATTGACCCGCATGGACGCCACACACACTAATAATCATTTAAGACTAACACATAGATCTCGGGTGGCGACGACGAGATTAGAAATTGCCTAAATTATTCTCCTTAAATCAGTGCCATAGTGAGTCCCCTTAATGCTTATTGCAATTTGAGAATTTTTAATCGACCGTGTCTTCGGCAACGACCTTAACTTTGTTATATTTACTTTGCTTTCTTTGAGTTTATACGCTATTTTAAAATCTTCAAGAGTCAATGGTTCTTTAACAGTTTTTAGAACAGCTGCTTCAGTGAATTTAGAACGAACATTTCGTATTTCATGATTTAGATGAAGTTTATAAATATTCCGAGTAATACCTACATTTCATCATATAATTTGATTGTAACTGACAATTGGTAGTGTTACTCCAAAAACTTAAGTTCTTTATTTAATATTTGTATTATAAAAATACAATATTCATACAGAACACAGATACAGTTTATTACAATAGGCATTTACTATTTAGTATTTACTACTTTACTAGTTATTTGTTATATAATATATTATTACACAATTATTAAACTGTTATCAATAAAATAAAATATTATCAAGAAGCCGATGATTTATACATAGAGAGTACTCTATGGAGTATGGGTCCATATCATCAATAAGAGCACGCAAAATTTCCCAGAAAATAAATGAACGGAACGTTAGTAATCCAGAAATCAAATTTAACAGAAAAATAACATGAGAGAAAATAAAAATTATAGAAAGCAAAATTACAGAAAAAAAAAAGGTGGGTAAGTGGATGTCGCTCTGCTGTACAGTAGATTACAAGTGGGTCACTGTATAATGGATGGTATTAAATTTGAAATCAATGATATAATATCATTGTATAAGAAAAACGATTCTGAGCAGAGACGGTATGTCAGTCTAGGTATAAGACGTCATAATATTATATATGGTAGTAAAAAAATATTGACCTATAATAGGTACCTATAATAAATTCCCAATTAATCATATCACAATATCCATTAGGTACTATTATAACGCGTTATACATCAACAACAAACCGTGATACTATTATAGATATATTATAGTATAATTTAGAAGTTTCAAGTATACCCACGAATGATATTATACAATCACAACAAAATGAGTAAAATAATTCCAAATTTTAATATGTAATTTCGTCCAAATTTGAACTTAAAATGAGTATAAAAATAAACTGTAATTATGTATTTTTTAGATTTTTTGGGAACAGAATCAACTATTTACGTGGAATCTTGTTCTAAATTTTCAATTCTTAGATACAAAAGTTGAGCATTTTATAAATTTTTAACTACAAAATAATTATTCAAATTAAAATTTGATAAATTTTGTCAAAATTCGATCTTTAAATACTTTTAAAAAAAAATTATGCCTATGTATTTTTAATATTTTTCAACTGATATTGTAACAAATAAAGTTTTATTGACATTCATAGAAAAAAAAACTAATTAAATTGGAAACTGAAATTGTCCGTAAACAGCTCAAAACAAATCAAAATATTTTGAAAATTTTATCATGTATAGAAAATGGAAATATAAACAACCAGTGGAAACTTCATGAATCTACAGTCATTCGTTTTAAAGTTACACCAAAAACCAAAATCAATTTTCTCGAAAACAGATTTTGCGTAAAAATTCCCGTTTTTCCTTAATTTTTCTTTTGTTTTTCACGGCGCTTTTGAAAATTATATGAAATTTCAAATTTTGACCTCCTGAATGCACCAACTAGATTCACTTTTCCATCAAACAAGATACTTTTGAAGAAAATCGAAGCAGTTTTACTGCCCCAAACTATGATGACAGACACAAAAATAAAAAAATAAAAAATAAAAAAAGAATAAAAAAACACACAATATCATTGTAAAATCAATACATTCATCGTTCCACTCAGAATCTAAAATAATAATAAAAAAACACACCACATTGTAAAATCAATACATTCATCGTTCCACTCAGAATCTAAAATAACTGAAAATTAATGTTGCAGAATTGATTTCATATTGAACATAAAATAAGTATACAGAATTTAAATCCTAGAAAGTTGAAAACTTGAAATTATAATCACAGAACGTAGTTTTACAGAGATTGATAACGTAGACCAGAATTTTCCAGAAAATTTAATCCCAGAAAGTTTAAATTCTGGAATTACCTATATGGCTAGGTGCATAGGTGCTAATATGAGTGATGGGTTTAGGGACTAAAGCCCCAAAAAATTTTAATAACCCACCCCCCAAATATTACCTAACATTTTTTTAAGCTTCTTCAATATTAATTATTATTATAGTAAATAGCTTCATCCCACCCCCAATACAAAAAATGTTTAATCGTTATTTGCGCCTATGCCCCTTTTGGCTATATCAAACCTTTTAATAATGCTTGTCGTCATCATTTTTAGGGTTCCGTCCGGTAAAACGGGATCCTATTACTAAGGCTTCGCTGTCCGTCCGTCCGTCTGTCACCAGGCTGTATCTCATGAACCATGATAGTTAGAAAGTTGAAATTGTCACAGATTATATATTTCTGTTGCCGCTATAACAACAAATACTAAAAATCTTGGAATATATTATAATATAAGCAGTGTTGTCGACATGTTTATAGCTGGTGATGGTACAGAACCTTTCGTGCGCGAGTCCGACTCGCACTTGGCCGGTTTTAATTTATTCCATCCAAAAACACAATATCAGTAACGGCAGTAACATCTTAACGATCTATCTCAACTAAATAATGTTAAGTATTACAATATTGTAAAAAATTATATTATCATAATTCATAATTGTGTTACCTACGAACAATTATAAGTCATCATAGTAACAACATTATTGAACAATTATTACCTATACAATATTTACGTTTATCTATTTTTATAATATACTAGCTGAACCCGAGCACTTCGTTGCCCATTAAAAACACCAACTCTATGTGACTCAAGCTTTGTTCAACTCGTTATTTAATATTCTGTGTGTGGTTTCAAAATTTATCTTAACTTTTCCGTTGCCCGGAATAAAAATTCTGATTCGATGCAGTACATTATCAGATAGCAATCTACCTGTGGTAGATTGCGGACCCTGTGCTGTATGTACGTATTGTAGATCGCAGATCCCGTGCTGTTTGTGTATGATTTAACTCTAAAGTATCAAAGTTATACCAAGTTTGTCGTTTTTATTTAATTCCACCTATGGTGAGATATA
>NC_042494.1:128756814-128758720 GCF_005508785.2 Acyrthosiphon pisum
ATTTAATAGGTATGAGTTACTTTTAATAATTTTAATTTGTTTAGGACTATATAATATACTAGCTGAACCCGTGCACTTCGTTGCCCATTAAAAACACCAACTCTATGTGACTCAAGCTTTGTTCAACTCGTTATTTAATATTCTGTGTGTGGTTTATCAAAATTTATCTTAACTTTTCCGTTGCCCGGAATAAAAATTCTGATTCGATGCAGTACATTATCAGATAGGCAATCTACCTGTGGTAGATTGCGGACCCCGTGCTGTATGTACGTTAGTGTATCATTTAACTCTAAAGTATCAAAGTTATACCAAGTTTGTCGTTTTTATTTAATTCCATCTATGGTGAGATATACGGAGATATTTTTAATGGAGATATATATAACGTTGTTTTGCCTAAGTTTTTTTTTTTTAAATTAATTGGACCCGGTGAACTTAACGCCTTCAAATAAACTCTATAGTGATAGTAAAATTCAAGAATTCTATGTAAATGAATTGTTACAGAAATCAGTTTAGTGCATTTTGATAAACAATATTTTTAGTTTTGTTTTCTGGTGCAAAAATAAACAACGAAGACGTTTTGCAAACACGCGAACTGACAACGTACAGCTGCCCGTGCGAAAAACATGGAAATTCCAAATTGATCCCACAGACTTCCAACGATTGGCCTTGCGATTTATTGATTGTCATCGCAAAAGCCAATCGAACGGGAAACTGAATCCGCTTAACCTGAAATGGAATATCTGTTGGAATGATCGGAATTCGTGGGATAAGGACTTCCTCTCCTTTGAAATTGCCCTTGATGATCGTTG
The DNA here is from genome assembly GCF_005508785.2 of Acyrthosiphon pisum. NCBI lineage: Eukaryota > Metazoa > Arthropoda > Insecta > Hemiptera > Aphididae > Acyrthosiphon > Acyrthosiphon pisum. Next base: position 128,757,624 of record NC_042494.1, read on the forward strand.
ATTGTATTACATTCTTCATCAGTTTCTTGATGGACAATCGTGTACCATTGCACAATTTAGGAGGATTTAGATTCCGCAGCATAATAATGATTGATCCCACTTTTACCTGTAAATTATGCGGCGGAGTTCCTTGCACGTCAAGCGAGTTAAAAAATTCTGTCGAATAGTTGACCGCTTCGTTTTCGTCTGTTGTGCTGTCAACGGATTTGTACGAACGCAATTCTCCAGCAATTTTACTCTGAATGGTAAAATTCAAGCTACCGACAGTGGTCGTCAGAATGCAATGTGTCCAATGCGGTTTTGAACAATCTGACCAATTCATTATGCTCATGCAGAAGAATTTGCAATTGTCCGATCATTTCACGTTTATTCGCAGGAAAAATTATACACCGCTGTTCTAGTTCATTTTCCGAATTACCAACGAAATATATCTGAAGGAACTTATGATCTTCGTTTGGTTGTGGTAACAAAGCACCTGCTCGATGGTGAATTTGTCCTTGAATCTGAATATTTAAATGGTAATTTGTAAAAAAAAAAAGTGTTATTATTACAAACGCCTTTACCTTATAACTCGGGTTGTATCCTGGTTGTTCAACAACTTGATGCGGACCTGTGGGGTGCCGCGTGGTTGAGGTGATGAGGTGACCAATAGAAAACACAATATTGTTGTTGAATATGGAAGTCAGGTATTTATTTAAACAGAAACTGTCACTGACACAACTAATTTTGTGAACAAAACAATAAAGGTATTTGGTGTGTGCGGCGGTCGCGTTTTCGATTCGCGGGGACGTCTCGTGTCGTTACGTCTGTACCTGGCGAGGTCTAAAAAACAAGTTACTCGTTTTATCCGGTTCGCCGAACGGCCGGCCGACGGTTCCTCGCGCGGGTGTCGCGCGCTGGCGTCGTCCGTCGTCGATTGGCGGTTTCGTTTGAGAACCACGGCGCGGCTTCCGCGTAAAGGCTGTTTGAATTCAAACGGCTATTGCGCGGAACCGCGTCAAACTTCGGCTCCAAATGACGTAATTTGAAAACTTCCGTTATATTGTTGTGTATTCGCCAGGAAATTTTTTGATTGGATTGTATTCCATAGAAAACGA
>NC_042494.1:128760786-128762163 GCF_005508785.2 Acyrthosiphon pisum
AAATTTAACTCAACAATCATAATTTTTTTTAAGAATTGGCCATTTTTTTCTGGCAACAAAGTGCACGGAATCAGCTAGTTAAATATATATATATATATATATATATATATATAAATAGAATAGATATGCACGTCTATAATATAATATTTATGATGCGATTATAAACCAAGAATAATCCATATTATATTGTTTTTAAATATGTTTACCTACACACGTACAACCGATATAATGACATTAGTAAAATAATACTATTTATAAATTAATATTATAACAATAATAATAATAAGAAGAAGAAAAATAATAATCTTTATTGTCAATAATAACAGTATATACATTATTTTTTACGAGGAAAAATGAACATACTGACACTTCCTCAATAAGCATAGCTTATTAGCTTGTGATAAGGGATAGTGAGCTTAAAATCTATTATAGTACTATATATAGAACTATACAGCAAAATGTATGTAAGAATACATACTGTTAATTTATATTAAAAGTTTAAATATTATTTAAAGTTTAATTATATCTGATTACCTGAATAAATAGGTAATGTATTAAAGACTTTAAGAGGACGCTACCCATACATTTGTTGTCTCCGTCTTACACACGCACGACATGGCAAATTGTCGTTCACAAGTTTCAATAGTGTGCTGTTAGTTTTGATACTAGAGTGAATTGACCTATTTTAAAACTTTTAGGTAAGAACATTATCTGTGCTTAAGCGTTGTCGATTTTTCAAAATTTTTATTTTCAAGCAAGATATGGGTATGTGAAGTATCAAAAATTTTAAATGCTAATATCTCGCTTGAAAATTAAAATATCGAATAAAAGCCAACACTTAAGCACAGATAATGTTATTATCTAGAAAATTAATGATAGGTCAAATCACTCTAATATCAAAACTAACAGCTCACTATTGAAATTAGTGAACGAAAATTTGCTATGTAGTATGTGTGACGGAGACAACAAATCCATGGGTAGCATCCTCTTAAGACTATAATTTAAAATGGGTCAGGGAAAGCAACTAAGCCCTTCTAATCGCATCCCTATTTATATCTACGAGGATATCATACAGGTACGGGGTACCTACATAAAGTATTGGAATACCGGAGGAGACGAGTCTTTCAGTTATTTCATATTGGAATATATTATAATATGCATAAATATTAAATACCTTATTTTATATTATTATTATTATGAGTTACGGTTTAGCTATACATATAATGGCATAACAAAACGATAAATATTTCAAATAAATACGGCTGTATATACGCAGTGGCTGCCCTCAAAGGTACCCCTAGTGTAGATACGACGCGTATAATACATAACATTATATAGTCGCGAATGACGAGAATATAGAGGGTCACACGACGACGA
>NC_042494.1:128766154-128785780 GCF_005508785.2 Acyrthosiphon pisum
ATGCGACTGCGATCGTATTCGAAAGTAGCGTGATCAAGGCTACATCTGAACTTTTTCTTCTTATATTAACATGTGTCGAATTTTAGGCGGCGTTTGTGCAGCAGGGGCCTGTGTATTATGAGCACGTCTCAATTAATTTGCTTCTGCCCGTTCCTCTTGCGTTTGATTATAACGGACATTATCACAGTTTCTTGCATTACGTGTACGCCGTCCAATGTTTGCTCTTCTAATAGGAGGCATGATTCAAGCATACAAATTCTCTCCAAAAAACAATAAAGGGCAATTTCCCTGAGGTGGCAAGTTTAAGGTGATTTGAGGGGCGGCATATTTTCAGAAAATATATAATTTTATATACGTATTTCGTTACGAATTTTGTACCTATTAATTGTTTAAAATAATATAATATTGTTATCATATTAAAAATATTAATACCAATAATATAATCCATCAAAAATTCAAGAATAACTACCTACCTAAATGTATCACAGCTGACATTAAAAGTTTAAACAATCTAAACGAAAAAGTATAAAGGTACATTATTACATCTACTTTTCGTTAATTCAAAGTTATTACTATTATTACTTATTAGTATTTATTGGAGATACCTAAGTACTTAGTACTCCCCAAATGGAATAAACCTAGGAACTTGTGTCGGTTATTGGCATTGTACACTCTTCCATCACCACGGTAAACAACAATTTATGATCGATGCATAGATTTTTTATACCAATAATCACTTTTAGTTTTTAGTTTGGTTAGTTCGCGATAGTCTATTAACTATTTGATGTCCATTATAACTTATAAGTTCCTTCATATTTAATGATATCATCTTGTTCTTTTTTCAACAAAATCTGAACAGGTATTCAGAACCTAAATCCTAATCGACGATACAAGTGGATTTTTCCAAATAATTATTTTTTCGTTACTTATAAATTTTTAATTTAAATTCAATATAGTTTAATTTAATTGGTACAAAAATGTAAACGATTTGAATCACAAACAACATAATTTAATAATTTCTGTTTGTATATTCTTTTTTAGTTTTGACGGAATCAAGGCGTCAAAATCCCATTTATAAAATATATATTCTGCATTTCTACCAAATCTGGTTGTATATCATTTACCTATGCATTGTTATATTTTGTTGAAGAACTATAAATGTTGTACTTTGACGATGAGTTGTAATGTCTATGTCTAGTACATATTACTAAATAGTACATACTGCGCTTTAATTTCCGCAAATGACTCGGTAACAACAATATCTACTGTGGTCAGATGGATCGTAGATAACATTCTTTTTTATATTTTTTATAATATCGTAGGAAGGAAAAAAAAACGTAGGTATATTTCTTTGTCTTTTAATCTTTGGCACAATATTATATATTATTATTGTTGCTCGGTCAAATACTCAAGCTTAAATCTATACCTAGTATACCTAATAGAAGAGCCAAAGCTTCGCGCTTCAAAGGAAACATTTTATTAGGTTTGTAATTTCTTGTAAATTGTTTATTTGCTAGGCGTATATAAGGAGTATATATAACTCAGCAAAGTATTTAACGAAATATTTAACCATACGTAATTTTTAGGTACAATTTTTCTTTACAGGGCCCAAGACCGTTTATTATATAGAACCCCTTAAAAAAACTTTTATACTAATCAATATAGTACAATCTTTTATGTTCTTATAATATAATATTTTTAATTTTACAAACGCGTTTGAGAGTATATAATATGTTGCACTGTAGAATTTTTAATGCTTACTAGATAGGTATATGATATAGAGTAATATTACTCTATGGTAGGTATATGGTAGTATAGTATCTAAGTATATACAAAATAATATTATCATTATGTTCGGTAACTATTACCGACCTATCTATATACCTACCTATATAGTACATTAGTACCTATAGCTGTATAGCGCAATAGCTGGAATAGAATGGTATAGTAACTTGTGTTATCATCACGAACTAATGGACATTACGTATATTATTATATCTTAGTTCGTGGTTGTTATACTAATAAGTTATTTTAAGTATTTTAACGTTCACATATATAAGTCATAAATTATTTAGTTACCTATAGGCAGTAAAAAATGTTAAATGAAATAGGTATTATGCACTGACAGTGTGAGTGTGGTCGTGTAAAGAGAAATATTTTTTGATTTCACATGAACAGCAAATGTACCTACAGTAGGTACTAATTTTTAAGTATACTTGGAATCTAAAAACCATTTTTTTAAATTATTTTTCATGACATTTTAGGACTTGGCGATTACGCGACTATTTCATTAAATTTTATTCAGATTTTATAAACGTATAAGTACTTCATTAGTTCCATTATTTGAAAATCTGCAATTAAACAATAAACTTTAATAATAAGGAAATAAGGTTGTAAAGAGGCATCATGCTATATAGTACGTGGACGGGAGAACCAGCGAATAATGTAGGTATATCATATTAAGTGACTGATGGGTGCATGCGTCTTCTCTACTTTGAGGATAAGACGTCTCACTGAAAATGATTGCTGATGAGTAGGGTTGGGGTTTCGATGAAATTTGCATTTTCTCCAAAGCTAGAAATACAATGGTCGTTTTATAACATTTAAATTTCATATATTTTTTAATCAAAATCAGAAATTTTTATTTTTTTTGACAATTTTTAGTTTTAAGGTAATTTTTTTACACAGGACTTTTACCACTAAAAATACAGGTTTTTTTAAAATTTTACTTTAAGAGTCTTACTTATAAAAATAACTTTGTAGCATGCCAAAATTTTTTATCTAAACAAATAATAAATTAATCTTAATTTTTTTAACGTAAAAATCGAGATTTCGAGCGACGATGGAAAACTAAATGAATATAATTCATTTATCAGATTAAAAGTAGTTACACGAAATTGTGCGTCCTGCAAAACTTTTTTTATATTAAATAAAAAGTATTGTTTGGTTCAAAAATTGTGTAAAATAAAAAAAATTAAATGCATTTTATAGGCGCATTATTAACAATTTTGATGGAATGACATTTCAAGCCATATATACTGATGAGACTCGCCAGATTCGTTTCACCAGAATTTCATCGTACTATTCGCACTGCTACAACACAGTAGGCAAACGCACTCACAAACGGTAGCGCAAAAACTGTTCAATCGAGAACCGTTGGGAATCGAACAGGTGCCGTGGTGAGCTCAGAGAAAGCAGTCGGCGGCCACAGTTTTCCTATAAGACTAACCGATCTCGTCATTATACCCACCCGAGAGTGACATCAACAATATTATTAAATGGATGGCAGTAGCTTCAACCCCACTATACCACGGTGAATGAATTCAGTGGACCGCGGTCCACATTGTAAACGGCGTTACGGTATGTTTGCAAATCGCAAGTGCAGGTAACCACGATATTTTCCATCGTTGGTCAGTTACTCAGTTGTGTTAAAAAAAATGTGGTCGTCACTATATAGACTTTTCCTCCGCGTCCGTCGTGCCTTTCGATTGTCGATCAAACCATTTGTGCATTAACTACAATATTGTTGTCCACGAATACCAAGTGGCAAGTACGTATATTAATATAGGTAGTAACTTTACAATAGTAGCGTTGATTTTATAATAGTAAACTATAGAAATATATTATTATGAAATCGATGGTAGTAATGTACGGTGCGACGAAGTTCAAATGGTACGAGTAGAAATGGGTCGCCCGTTTCCTGAAGACATAATGAACCGAGGTTAGGCTCACCTGTAATCCTTATAGCCGATAAGTTCCTTATAGAGCGAATACACACTAGTTATTCAAACAATTCAAATACTTATACGACCCGTTATGATGATAAGAAAATAAACCAAGAGGTTAATAATATAAGGGTTAAATACTATTTATATTAGGTACACAAAGCAGATGATTTTCTTTGAAGATATTTGTATGCATAAAGTTTAAACTATAAATCACGATTCGAACGAGTAGTTTCTAAGTTACCTATTAAGCTTCTTATACTAAAGATAATACTATAATAATAGTCCAATAGTCCACGATATAGTAAGTTTAAAAGTTACTTGGCTACGATACTTCGAAAATTATAGTAATTATTAGATTAGTCATTACCTAATATTAGTCAATTAACATTTTGTGACTTGTAAAAATTGTCTGAATATAATTTAATAGCTCAGTGCTTGAATTGGAAAAAATTTGGAAGTGGGATACAAACGAGTAAAAAAAATGTGTGTACCTAGGTTAGCTAATGATGTATATATAAGAAATTATTAGAACAGGTCTGGGGTGTGCTAAAATATCTTTGATATATCCCTCCTTATCAATTCAACCATCTGAATTAAATACTAGTATAAAACTCTAAGAATTACATCTATTTTCTATTTTATGTAAAACCATGCATTTGAAGAGATATTATCCTTAGCACAGATTCTTGTAAGGACACATTGCCACAATATTGTGTTGCCAGAAAATCTTCCTTAAGGCTTAAATTGTTTAAATTAATGCATTATTAAAATTTTAAAGGATACAATGAGGGTACGCATTCTTATATTGCTTAGACGATGATCACCAGCATGCTTTACTATACATAAATATTTATAGTTAAAATAATTATAATTACAAGTATGTCCGTATAAAAAGTTCCACTTAGGGCGTTCACCCCTGCCCCTCCTCTAAATACGGTTATAGTTTTTACATTTTAGTTTTTAGTATCAGCGGTTTTTGGTTGTGTGACAGGAAATATGTACTTATGAAAATATTAAAAGACCACAGTGGGCAGGGAGAGGGTTAGTTTCCGTTCACCTGCTCCCTTCAGAGTACGTCCAGGGGAGACTGAAAAGGGGTTTCTGGGTAGGTTTTAGAATTATGTTTTTACATACTTTTACTGTGGATCGCCTTAACTCGTTGAAGAATTACATTTTAACGCTAATTCAAAGAATAATTAATTGTTTTATATTTATATTTTCCAAATAATATGTTCTCTTCAATTTGTTACCTAATGGCATTGATGGATATAATGTTTAGGTTCTATAAAGGCGTATAGTGTATAATGTATGTACTATATAGTAATAAATGTTACTGTTTTCAAAATAATCGACTATCTTTATAATGTTATTATTAACTTATTAAAGCTCTATTGAGTCTTGACCTAATTAACTTTTATACTTTACTCAGTAAAGTTTACTGTATGCCTAATAGGTAGGTATACACTATACAGTAAGCCTAATAGGTAGGTATACAGTAAACATTATCAAATATAATAAGTAATAAGTAATAACACTAATTATTTTAAATTAACGTGGAAATAAATTAGTTAAGTTAATGTATTAATGCCCAGTCTTACTAGATAGTGACACTTAGGTATAATATTATTGTATTAGACTAAAAATGAATATAATCTATAATGTAGGTACTATTAATGTCTATTTGTTAAAATAATCTTTTAAAAAACAATAATAGTAGGTACCTACCATAATTGTTAATTTTTTAAACAATGTTTTAAACTATATAGTTATATAACATTAGTTATCTAATTTACTATATCGTTATCACTATATACCAACCTATACTTATTATATACGTGGATTTATAACAGAATATAGAATTATTTTATTAAGAAAGCACCAACTTATGTTATCCTGCTTGTTTTTGAAATACCTAATCAATTCTAATTATGTTTTAACCTTGATCTGTCTTTACTCAAAAATGGACAAGTCGAAACACCTGCGCAACACGTGTCAACTAATTCGATGAATAATAACTATTTTTAAATGGTATTCGAATTGTTTTGGGCATGAATATATAAATGTATAATATATTAAATCTTGTCTTAATTAATTTAATTTGTCGGTAGATTGATTACGAACAAAGTTGTAGTTTATATCGTTCGACTAATTGGCCTAATGTGAAATGTATTAAGTATAAATATATATATATATATATATTGGTACTATGAGTACCTACTACTTTGGAAAATCAGACTGTTCTTATTATTTCTCACACATTGCAACTTGGAGTAATATTATTATCTATTATAAATTTACAACAATAGTTATTCGTTCATAAAATATTAGCTATTTACATCGTGATATGATTTTAAAAAGCATTGGATATATACGTTGTCATCAAAGAATAATAAATAATTTATCACTGTGAATCATATACATAATCGTACACGATGACCCAGATGCCGATTCTTCAATGTTCTTTGAGTCCTTGGATTACCATATGGTTGCTTGCACGTTTTGGATACGTAAATTTCAATGTATCTTGGCCTAATTATACGTAATAAATATAATTTGGTTTTATATAGAGAACTTAAAAGTTTGAGGGTTATAACTTTAGTAGGTATGTGGATTTGGTAGTTCAAATATTATGACCGTGTTGGCCACCTTTGCTAACACCTATGTATTATAATAGTTATCAGTAGGTACCTAAAGTGAATAAAGTTAACAAATTTTAAAATAATAATTGTATAAAATCGATGATCATAAAAAGGATACTAACACAATACAATCGTTAAACAAAAACTAAAATATTTCAAATGCACAAACCATATTATTATATAGGTTTCATTTATTTTCAAACTTATCGATTGTCGCATTGTTTAACCAAAACAATATATTTATTTTAAATAATATAAACTGTAAGAATGATCTGTACCAACAAATGTTTAACCTTTTGTTTTTCTGTGATATCTGATAAGCATTATTTTTTAAATCGTATATCTTCTACAGTATGCAGTACTTACTTACACATTATTTCTACAAAAAATACAAATACAACAAATGATAAGTAACGTATTTAATATAAATATTAAGTATACATACTTGTAAGATATTATTACAATACATTTTATATAATATACTAAACGTAAACATTTGCACGTTGTTAATTATTTTTTCCAATAAATGAAAACATTCGAAACTAGTATATTGTGGAAAGGGAACAGTTGTATACTTGAACAGTATCAAGGAACACATGTAGGTGTCTTCACGGATGGCGCCTTAGCAACAGTTTGTTTCTTATACCGATCCGATCAACACGTTCGTTTTTGATTAAACCCGTTCCTCGCACACAACTTTATATTCATTTACCTACGCGTATTAATATTATTCACTTTTTTTTTTGTGAGCAAATATTTTGATATTATCTTTGTTATTTCTTAGAAAAAGTGTTGTGATTACCAAAACGACAAACATAATATTCAGACATTTCTTTGGTATGTACCTAACTATATTTGTAATTTTATTGTTAATGAACTAATGAATTACATTATTTTAAAATACTTTATTTGATCATATTTTGTTTTTGACAATTATGACTTAATTAATGGTGAAATTGTGATTACTTATGTAATTTCTTACATTTATCAATATACTAAATGTAGGAATAATATAATTATATAATTATCTAAAATGATATATTACAACTATTTGGCTCTTTAGTTAAATAAAAAAAATTAAGATACCTATCTATCTACTTGGAGCCATGTCTTGCTTTTTTCTTGTTTTTAAATGTCTTGCTAAAATACTGGTTATTGTGGTATAGAATTTTATCTTTAGTACAATACTGCATACACAACTATTTATCTTTATCTGAACATGTTTTGTGTTTTTTTTTATTTTATCAAAGTGTAAATTTACATATTTATACATGCGATATATAGGTATTGTTATTATACATAATAGCTAATACAATGTCCTAGTTCTTAAAAAATATAATTTGTGGTTAAATAAAAATAGTTTTTCGATGTAGGTATTTAAGAATTTATAAGAATATTTAAAGTAGGCATTATGTTATTGATTTATTTAATATATTAAGAATATTTAATAATAATAATAATTGGAAGAATAATTCACTGATATAAATCACAAACAGAAAGGATTAGGTAGGCACTAATAATAATATGTCGTGTGAAGTCCGAATTATCGTAAATTTAAATTTCAAAAGAATTGTTATGTCATGTTGTATTTAAGTACCTAATACACTTTTTTGATTATGTATTTTAATAATATTCCTATTTTATAATAAAATGTAATTATTGTAATAATGGCAATGCATAAACATACTTGATAGCTTAGAAAATTCAATCAAAAGTAGATTTTTAAAAATATTGAGGATTTATATTTGTTTAAGTGCTACATTATTTAAAGAAAGCAATAATTAGCATCATAACGAATTAACGATTTTAAAAATAATAATAATAATAATAATACAAATATTATAGTATTATTTTGTTGTTATTACTTGGTAATAGTTAAGCCGAACAAATTGTAGGTACTTTTTGATGATAACGATATTATAATTTTTTTCTTTATTTTGTATGTCCTGCAGTACAACCTCGCAGTGAAAGCTAAAAATTATTTCGTTACCAATAAGTGGATCGATTAAATTTATTAAAATTTATTACACTTCTTTCAAAATGTATCTTAATAAATATTATTATTAATAAAACAATATTAATCAACAAGCCGGTTGTTTTTATTTGTATAACATAATTGCTATAATGTGTTATGAGTACCTATACGAACGGTAGGTACCTTCGTTGTATAATAAATAGAAATAGAAATTATGTAAATCTGAAATGCCCATAGGATACATGTATTGGATTCAATATTCACGTAGGTTTGATTATACTAACTCTATATTATGAGTAGAATGTAAACTGTGGTTTTGTATGCTTAGGTATAGGCAATTTCGATTATAAAAAGGTTCTATATTGCCATTTAATGTTCGTTTATAATACGTTTATACTGTCCGTTTTCTTTGAAATCCCAACTAGCCGAATTATTAGCTGACAGGCTGACAGTGTAAACGACCGGACATCAAGAGTCAAAAGGGGCCCGTCAAACTATATTATCAAGACACACCCTCTACCAACACTATTTTTATTATTTTATTAAATTTGTAAGTCGTCATTGAGTTGTTAGCGAGTAAAAACTGGTTATTATATACACTTCCTTAGTTGTATTTGTAGTTTTTTCATACAAAATTACACTTTTTAACTAAATTCAATGTTTTTATAAACGCTTTACGCCTTTACGCCATATATTTTTAGTTTTCATGATTTACATTACCTTTTAGTTAAATTATTACTTCAATTATAGCCAATGTGCGATAAATCACTCCATAAACAAATTCTGGCTATGCCATCAGATTTACTATTAAAATTAAAGTTATTAATTTACCATACGTTTTGATATGTTGGGGCAGAGTCACATGAGGCATTACGTAGGCAGTACTTACTATGTTAATTTGCGAAAATTCGAGATATTTATTGCTCAAGAATATATTTTATAATAAAAAACCGGATATAAAAATAATAAAATTACCAAGAACATTTTTTAATTATTGAAATTGTCCAAATGATTTTATATTTTCATATCTAGTATTTACGGATTATACATTTATATATATACAATATTATATTTTATAAGCTGTACCTATTAAAATATATTTTCAAAACGAATTAGGTACTTAAACTAAAATACAAAATTATATATCTCAATATAACGTCATAACTTATGTTTACCATTCGGTCTTATGAAATTAGTTTTAAATTGTTATACATACCTATATTGTATAAATTAATTTGAAAATCGTAAATCTCAATTTTTAATATTGAACAAAATAAATATTTATTGACTATCGATATTAATTATTTTTTAATATTCAATATGCCTACGTTAAACTTTTATATTTTTTTTTATAACATATTATTTACATATAATATTACAGGTATGTTTAATATTTATATCAATATATATTATATAGGTACAGCATAAATACTCAATAAATTACTATCTTTAACTTAACCTATTTGATTCAACCAACAATTTTAATTTAATTTTTTTGCATTTTTGTATTACTGTATTGATATTTGTAAAGATCATCTTTAAAACGTGTTAATAACGTTAACACAAAATAAGTTTAAAATAAAATCAAAGATTTTTAGTTATTTTTACTTTATATTTTTAACTTTTAAAATATGTTTATGTCTTAGTGTTTATATTCAAATACATTTACGACATTATATCCCCAAACTAAAATTATTATTATACATTTATTATTTATACGCAGTTGTATTACGATTTAATCATATATATTAATTGTCCAAACTCAATATTTAAAAAATGGCTTTGATTATAATAAGTAATAAAAAAAAAAACGGAATAAAATATAATTTTTAATAAAGTTAAGGTAAAATAAAATATGACTTTGTCTTGTACTTGAATGACAAAACAAACCTATTTTTATCTATATGAATGTCATATTAATTTTACTATTTAACTATCTAACAAACGCATAGATATATAATCAAACAAAATTAAATAAATATTTTCCAAATACTTCGAATACTAAAAAATAACAATTATATCTTACAATTTAATGTAATAAAATATAGTATAATGGAATAGTTATTGGAATTTTATTGATTTCCTTTAGATCTCCATTTTTATTATACGACTTCCTGTGTTAATACCAATAATATAGCACTAAGTTAAACATTTTAAGCATATTTGATTAATGAAGATGACTAATGCTAGCCGTTTGTGTTGGGGGCAAGGTTGGCGTTATAATAACAATATTAAAGGACGGGACGGACAGACGGCCAGTTTCCAAATAAGGGCTCCTCTGGCTCGCCTACTACCACTCACCGCCACTAACAACTGTCGTTCGACCTTACTATTTTGTATTTGACACAAATCCAACATAGAACATTGCGATATCCTAAACTAAATCCTATATTAGAATTATATTATATATTATTATTATTATTATATATAAATGCATATACGATTTACTATTGAATGTCTATTTTACACACATGTTGGCAAGTTACCTACTGCAAATAATACAAACATAATATGGATCGATCATTATTATTTTTAATTTTTACATTATAAAGACTACAAAAATTAAAAAACCTAATACTAAAATTTTTAGTTATATAGCACATTAACTATACTTATTATATTTATATACACTATAACTACTATTATAACTATTATTATATTATTTCAATAATAACTTATAAGAGTTTCATTTATTTATTAGAATAAAAAACTACATCTATTTCGATTACAGTAGGTAGGTATGCCTAATACATTTTAATATTATTTAAACTATTGTTTAGTATGCCTGTATGCCTGTATGACTATAACTATATATACATTAGGTATATATATATATTAATTATATTATATAAATTACACTATACTATGTGTACTATATTTATAACTATTGAACTATATAAAAATAATATACTAGCACTTGGCTCTCGTATTATATGTTATTTGCGCATAATACATGAAAAACTATTTAATTTATGTTATTATTTTCAAGTATCTATAAAGTAGGGTGTTCTCCGAAAATAAAGCAATTAAAAAGAGTATGTTGATGGAAATTATATCACCTCACCACTTGAAATTATTAAATCTTTGTGGAACATATTTTTATTCAATGAAGATCCAGGAGTATATATTTTACAAGTGTTATTCGTGTATTATATTATGCGTGTTAATAGCATAAAATAATACGTAATTAGGTGGGTATAACCGATTTAAGCTGAACAATACTTTTTGAAAACCAACTTTAAAACCCATCAAAATAATTGTAAATTATGGTTATTTAGTGTTATTATTTTTTTAGTGTCTACAACTCGTAAAATAATTCAAAATGTATGTTCCTATATTATAATATGAATATTGTATAAACAAAAACTATAATATAGTATATAAGTACATCTGGTGTTTGATTTGAATAAGGTTTCTTGAAAAGGGACCCGTAAGATTGTCAGAAGTACGTGCTAGTGCATTTAAGACTATAAGACTTAAGTTGTCTTTCACGATAGAATTCAAGGAATATAAATGACTTAATTAATATTGAGAGCAGAAGCATAATATAATATGATAAATGAATACTAACATAAACATTATACGCGCGTATTACTCAGTGACTATACTGACTAGTGTACTATACTGTATACAATATACGATATGTACATGTAGACACATAATATTATAGAAGGTATATTTATTTTTGTTAAATGTAAATTGTGTATGCTAATTCATTTTGCTGTTATTGTTATTGGAAGTTTCCAAAAAGATTAGAATAGTCGATAATGTTTATGTATAATTATAACTTTCAAAAGGAGGTTGAATACATTTCCAAGCAATTATTGTGTTAAATAACTTTCTGATTTTAATATTTATATGTAAAATAATTTACTATCCATCGTATATTGTTGGTAGTTACAATAAAGTCATTGTGGTTAATTTTTCACCAGATGTTAATTAGCATAATTAGTAACTTACACATTGCCATGAATGTTTTACCATGATTTCGATTTTGTTTACGATTATTAGGTATATATTATTTTATATATTAAGAAGAATTAATGAGAATTAGAACAATCGAGGAAATTAATTATTATTAATATTCAAATATATTGATTGTTCACAGTAATAATAGATGTATATATTTTGGGGAAAAATCGTTTTTTAAGCAAATAATGAAAATTTACTGAGTAGGGGATAGGCGTTGCATTTATTAATATTTTTTTTTCATTGTTTCTCATCTTGTGGACGTCATAAACTTCCTGTTCCGTTGACGTGAACGGTCGAAAACAATGGCCAATTTGTCACTTCAACATTGCGTATCAAGAATATTAAAACAATATTTTATGTTTTAACAATATATCAGAAACAGTTACGTGGCTAATAAACCGAAAAGAGATAGACTTCCTGAAGTATAGTAACGTTTAGTATAATAAATAGAAAAAGTCGAATAATAATTAGGTGTCCATTGAACCTTAGAGTCCATCGACTTCACGCATCCACTTTATTTACCCTCGTTTAAATCGCTGGCCACCTAATATGTCACGTACGCAATACATACAATAAAAGTGCATTGGGTTCTCGGGACCAATACTGCGTTTAGTTTCAGCAACTATAAGCTACTTGAAAATTGATTCATTGTCTATTGTCTTAGGATTTCTCTCCCGATTCGGCCGCATAATGTTTACAATTGAATATACCAATATCACAATCACATAAATAGATTTGGCTTAAGTAGGGTAAATGCTCCAAGCCTTGTAACTCTAAAAGTAATGGTTAAAAATGGTAAAAGGTGAATATATTTTACCTATTGAGCTCACTGGTCGCAACTTTAAGTCTTGTCTATATTGCAGACAATATAAGTCCTGTATAGGTACTTATATCCTTGAAAGAAAGTGTTTAAAATCGTTGCGGTGTATACAATATTTTTTTTATAACTTAACACGTCGATGGTATTTTTTATGACCACTGTTGTTAAATATATATTAGCATATTGTAGGTAGTGCACAAGACAATACACCCCAAATATATTACTATACAGGTACTTCGCTGACTCCTATAGGCTATATGAGCAGCAGTATCGATCTATAGCGTACAATTGTTAAAGAAAAATATTACATTATGTATTTATTCAATGTTATTTTGTGGTTATGAACGATCAAAACCTGTAGGAAGGTAGTATAGAGATTACATTTTTATAGGTGTCAAAATATTTTACTCAAAAGACAAGACACGTGTAATGAGAAAATATGTGGGTGTTGTGGTCGGCCGAAACACTTTACAGTTTACTATCCATCTATCACTTTGTGTGTAGTTCTGTTGTAGCAGTCCACTTCACTAGATTTCTTCGATAATAATGTTACTGTGTTAATTTATGCGGTACTTATCGTGTGTTCAGTATCGCTATAAATTTAAAAGAACAATTATATTATCATAAAGCCTATAATTATTGAATGACAATATTGTATTTTACAAGTGTATACTCACGATCAATGACCATTTTATTTAGATACGATTTTTTTTTTCATAATAATTTGAAGAATATATTGTTATTATCTTACAGTATATCAATGATTACTCAATTCTGGTGTATGTAATAATATCATTAGTTTATTTCTATACACATTTCTAACGACTGTTCGTTCTTCTATAGCTCTCAATGATGACTTCACAATTACATAGCCACTCCTTTTGGTCGTTGGAAGACACCCACTCGTTCGCATACAGATTTTTCTTACAGTCTGTCTCGAATTCGCAACTACACACACTGCATGTATATTCGTATTACAAAAACGCTATAATTCTGCAAACCTACGTAGGTACTCGTATTATTAATTTCCTTAGAGTTACTGTAAAGTAATTTTGATGACCATCTCGACGGTTTAAAAATCAATGTCTGTACAATATATTTATTGTTCGTACAAGTATAATATACAACTCATAAGTATTTATATCATTTCAAATTCAATTGTTGACTTTTCCGGTACCTTAAAGTAAATAATCTTTTTTTTTTGAAATATGTCATACCAAATCTCATATAAACAATCATATTATTATATACATTAAACGGATACGGTGGCGTCCTTGACGAAGATTGACACGAAAAAAAGAAGTTGCAACACGCGTGATGATAATATTATTCCAGTAACTACCATGTCTGGTCATGAAGCTTAGTCGTGTTTTAGTGTCGTTCAATGCCACTCGGGAAAGAGAGAATTTACGCACAAACCGTTTGACCGGTAATATGTTTATTACATATAAACACTTAAAGCATTTAAATTTGAATCAAACCAGCAAAATAAATAAGACTTGCATAAGCACGCATGCGTACATCATGCAGTCGGATTTGAATAATCATTACATTTGATAACACCACGCGTATTCTTTAGCGCATTTGTTTTACACGCTAGTAACGTAATGTTAACAACTAATATTATATCCAATTATTAATTTATGTGAAGAAAAATGTTTTATTGATTCTGTACATTATCATATTATATGTGATGTTGGCATATAGCAGCTATATGCAGCTGCTGCAGTATGCCTGTATCGTTTTAATGTAATCGTAAATTAAAACCTATAATGTCCTAGCATTATACAGTACCTAACTGTGACTAGATTATATATGGTACGTTAGCTAAATTTTACGGACGTGTAAAAATATATTCTGTTTCTAAAAGATAATTCTTTGGTAATTCTGTCATAGTGTTGATCTTCAAAATCGCTGAATATTGTCACTTTCACTTCATGCTTATATAGGTTTACGGCTTACCGCGTTGTTATAGACATTTAGCTAATGTCAAGTGTTTATATAGGCCAGTCTGTGTGGTATCTGTGAATGGAAATTTAATATTTTAAATACTGAATATTTTTTCTTGTTTTGTAGATAACTATTCGCAATAATAACAAAAGCATTGTTCGGAATGGCTGCTCGGAAGAGTACCAGAATCTAGACATGGAGTCTAGAATAGGACTTGATTACATCGTTGAAAACCCAGAGTACACAGCGAAACTAGCTACAGGTAATTCATTTTTTTTTCTAAGCAATGATAGGTATCAACATTTAACTAATAACTATACACAAAGTCAGTTTAAAATATTGAATACGTATTTCTATATGATAACATTTACCATACAATATGAACGCTTGAGTAACTATTTATGTTATAATATACTCTTATATATATATATCCATAAAATATACCGTGTGTTCGCAAAAACCGTGTACACTGTATAATTAAATTACACATATACTCAGTACCCTATAAATATTTTTGAATTCTGTTCGCAGGACATAAAACCAGGCTATTATATTATCAATCTCCCTCAGACAGAATTCTAAAATATGTATAGGACACCGAGTGATGTAGGTAACTGAGTTATATAGAGTGTACCCAGCTTTCGCGAACACACGGTATATACTAAATTATAATATTACGTACATTTTTTGCATATTATTTTTGGAAGGTCATTGCCTACCTACGTATAAAAATCCAACGTCGAAAATAATCAAAATTAGTTTATTTCATAATAATTACTAATACGTCACTGAAACAAAGTATCTGAGCAGGTTTATACCTAATATAATAAAACGATTATACCTACAACTACTGTCGTGTACTACGAGTAACATTTCTCAAACCTATCACGTTGATATAGTAAAAGATTATAAGACACGTCAGGGAAATATTCTGGGTTGCGTGTTAAGTAGCAAATCCTACCTTGGGGCGTTATTGGTATTAATTGGTACAAATTATGATCATTGTTTGTTGAATAAAACTGTACAGTGTACACTGCAGTGTACCGACGTAGGTATAGAAAACTATTAATAAGGACTCACAAAATAAATTTTACATATTATATTTCATTTATAAATTCAGAGCTTGCGGCCTAAAAGATAATATCAATTATTTTTAACATTCAGATATAATCGACCTTGAAAAAAACCCTTTAAGGTTACACTTACATGTGATGTAGTTTAAAATTAAATATTTTTATTGAGTATCGTGGATGAATATTAGTAACATTAATCATTATACATATTATTATACTCCTTAAGATCACCCGTAGATTTGATATTATTTAAATCGAATAACAATAAATATAAATATAAATATATTAATAAAAATATAATGATGATTTACAAACACGATGGTATGAATATTGTTTTATAATCAGTTGGATTTCTAGTTGTTAGTATTTGATGGAAGACGGATGCTATCTAATACCGGCTTATTGGTTTACCAAATATGTTATAATTCTGCTTTATTAATAAATTAGTTATTATAATAATTAATCAAACCAAAAATGTAATTTAATTAAAATGTAGGTATACCTTGTTTTTAAAAATTTGAAATTACCTACCTTGAATCAAAAATTGTACTGGACATTTTAAGGTCGTAAGAAAGGGAAACTTGTTTGTTATAAACCGATCCGATTATGTCTATTATACTGACGTAATTTAACAAGGAGTGTTTACATAAAAACGCCAGCAGCTCGATTTAAACAAAAACCTATAAACATGTTCTGGATTCCAAAATATAGACTATTGTATTTTGTAACAATTAGGAACTAATATTTATATTATATTTAAAATAATACATTCAACTAAAAAAAAAATCAAAACAAAAGTAATTAAGATAAGTTCTTACACTATAATTTATATACGTTATACATAGTTTAATAGTTATGTAAATTAAATGTAGGTAGGTATAGATAAGATTTCAAAGTCTTACAATGTTTGTAATTTTTCGTTTTTTTACATTTTTAGTGAAAGTAATTCATGAATATTTTGATCAATAGATTCAGAGATGACATTAAAAGATACGATTCATTTTTTTTTTTGTTTAACAAAATAACATAATAATTATCGGGTATTGAAACACGCTTTTGGAATTCAAAACTGACCATTAAAAATATTGACCCATGAACCCGATATAGCCGTTATTAGGGATAACTAACTCCTTCATATAAAATGTCAATAAATTTAAAGAATATAGCTGTTGTTTGAACCACCATTCATGCTTCAAGCTAACACGAAATAAAATCATATAAAAGTACCGGAAAAATAGTTTAAAAACGTTATTTATCATCGTTAGGTAAATAATAATTTCTCTATAAACAAAACTATTTAATTATATTTAAAATGAACAGATTGACATTACTATGGTATAATTTTATTTCGTGATGTCTTATGGGGTGGTCAAAACTCAAAAGACAGTGTCTCAGGTGCAACATGTTGTAGTCGTTTTTAAATTCCGAGCGGAGCACCAAACCATCAAACCAAGTTAAAAAATAAATAAATCGTATCATACAAAATCGTCAATATCCCTGCTCATAACTGTGGGCTGTGTACTTCATTCCAGATATTAAATGTAGAACTGAATTTAAAAAAAAAAAACAGCTAACGTAATATAACAGTAAAATATTATCTGATTACGATAAAACTTCTGCGTTTTTGTGTTATAACATTATATTCTATCATTTCTATCTAATACTTATACGTATGGAGTAAGCCTTCGCGTAATCTATACCATAGTGAAAATTAATTTTACAAAAAACTACGAATAATGGCGTTTTATGCATTTTATGAACAAAAATAAAGATTTGCACGATTATATATTTATATATTATAGATTATTGACGATTTTGAATATTTTGAAACAAGTAAAAAATTAATATTTGTGCAACGATATTTCTTTTTAATATCTTTGGTTCTTATGTCATATAGCCATACAGTGGCACCCAACCCTATTACTAGGTGTAGTGGTTGCTACACCTTGAAAATAAGGGGTGGGTGAGTATAATAACATCAAATAGTTAATTTGAAATATGTTCATTATTAATCACAGATTATATTGGTTCATACCTTAATATTTATTAATATTATCAATCAAAATATGATAAAATGTATAAAATAATATAATTTTGAGTTTGTGGTGGGTTGGGTGGGTGGGTAAAATTATTTCTTGCTACACCTGAAAAATATATCTTGGGCGCCACTGTAGCCATATAACAAATAAATGTGATATCAAATAAGTAATCTTAAGTAAAAATACTTCAATCTTCAACTTTTATTGTAATAATGTAGTTTTTGGTAAAAAAAATTGGATCTTATTGGCATTTGATTTTTTACCAAATGTGTACATTAGCATTTTCTAGATATATTGTAATTATCGAATCACATTTTTTGAGCAATTTGAAATGTCTACTGTTTTAGTTCTTTTCGATTTATCTACCATGAAAAAAATTTTGTTTGTAAGTAAAAATCTTAAAATTTTACTACAAAATTCCTTATATGTTTTTCTTGCTGAAATTGAAAATAAAAACGAAAATAAATAATCACGATTTAGCATAATAAGCGTTATAGTTAATTTTAATCGTCAAAATCACAACGATTTCCAAATTATTTTGTAGGTAGTTACAAATAAATGAAATTTTAAAAGCTAAGGCTTGATGCTAACTAAAATGTTATACAAAATTACTCCTAAGTTTTTTTTACTGAAATTTAATGTACAAATTTGCATTAAGTGACATACCTACGCTAAATAGTGTCTAAAAAATGTACTCTGCAGTATTAAAAAAATATTATTATAGTTGGGACTTGAAGTTTTCGCCAGTTCGACAGTACAGTCATTCAAATATTGACAAAAATCACGAATATTTGTAAATTATTTTGTAGTTGAATATTCATTATATTTTCAATTTTATTAAAATTAAGGTTTTAATTTAAGGTTTTAAAATGTTAGAGAACGCTACTCAGACAAACAAAACCATATAAATAAATATATAATAGTCTGATTGATCAAAATAATACACTATTCTAAATTTGGTATTCGCATTCCAAGAATTTTGTTTAAAAAAATTAGTTTTGGCAAAATCCAAAAATTTACTCACTTGATCATTATTCTTCTCTAATTTCCTTATACATTATGGCGATTTTAGACTTAAGTAGTAGGTACCACAGCATCTGCTGTATCCGTGCACGCAAACCATGTTTAATAACTACAAACTACGTGTGACATCCTCAGATCCTCTCAATACCAAGTTCCTCATAAGTTGTTCTTACAGCAATTCAAAACATCTAAAATACATTGGCACCATTTTTTTTGTAAGTGTCATTGGCGCAACTAGGGGGGTGCACAGGGGATTTGTGCATCCCCCAGTTTAAAATGTGCACCCCCAAATATAAAATACTTAATCGATAATATTTTGATTATTTTGAATCAAAAAATTATCAATAAATACAAAAAATTTGTACCTTATAGTATATTTGAGGAACATAATAACTGATTAATACTGA
>NC_042494.1:128785830-128805585 GCF_005508785.2 Acyrthosiphon pisum
TTTTTTTTTGTCAGATCTTTCTGTTATAGCCTGCTATATAGAGTATGGGTCCGGGGATCTGGGAATTCTTTATAATTTGTGCACCCTCAAAAGTATAGGTCTAGTTGCGCCTATGGACTAAGTGTTTAATATCAACTTCGACAAAATTAGATATTTTAGTTCTTTTGTAGTAGGTATTTTAAAACATATTAATCGTATAAATGGGATTTTGACACATTTTGTCATTACGCGCGTGTATAAATAAATTATAATTTTCTGTATAGGTAGGTACCTATATGAATAAATGTTCAAAATATTTAGACTAATTTTAAACTATGTATTCCACTAATTTATCGTTGTATGGCTTGTCGTATTCGGTAACAATAAAAATGATATAATATTATTATGATTAATATATACCTATAATATACATGTATATGGATGATATAATATACATGTACATGTATAATGCAATACCTGTTTTGGGAAAAAAATTGTTTAACGATTTTCACCAACCGTATATTACTATATCTATCATTTTATATAAATTATATTTATTATCTAACTATATAATATATTATACATACCTATATATTATACAATATGTACACTTTATGTTATAAATGAAAATAAATCTTCTCTTTCAACCACTGAATGTATTCGAAAGGGGTTTCACCAATCACAGCTGTTGTCTGTTGGATAGCTTAGTTCATCGGCAAGATTCAACTACAACGCTAATAAATAATAATCTTTGTTGTTTAAGTTTATTTAAATTATTTAACGGTTAGAAGAATACCCAACAACTAAATCTATTTGATCATGAAGTTATTACACTTAACTGACTTAACTAAATTATACCATATGCTGTACTCACTACTCATTTACCTAATTCTACTAGGACTCCTATTTTATACGTCTTGTATGCGAATGCCTTCCCAGGTAGCAAAAGCGTAATGCTATTATTACTATAATATTACAATACCGCTATGAAAATAATATTTCTTTGTAAATATTATAATATTATTTTTATTTCATTACAATCATATTATTATTTTAGAAACAATATAGTATTATTTTTATTTTATTCCATTTATAATATTATTTGCATAATAATGTATTCATGCTTTTTTTTATTATTTTGTATGTAATAACAATTTTTAAAATTTGAATTTCCAGCTTTCTGGCTTTAATATACCTATAGAGTATTGGTTATAATTATAAACAAATACAAAGGAAAAAAGAACCAATACTAATTACTCACTTCAAATTATTTTTCTATAATAACTTTTTTTGTGATTTTTTGATTATCTATAACTCTATAGTAACTCAGTAGTTTGCAGTATTGACTATTGAATAATATCTATTATTGGCTATTACCCTATTATAATTTATAATAGTTATATAAGTGATAGGTAACTATGATTTACGTCAGACAATTATGTCGTTATTAAATGATCAATGACCATTGACCATTTGAGTGATGAACGAAACTACTAGTATTTGAGCGGAGCAATATATATTAAAGGAAAAAATGGGGTGAGCAACGAGCGTATGCTTCGTAAATCACTCTATATACAATTAATATTCAAGCCAGTCAATTCTAATTATTTTGATATAAGTAGGCAGGTACCTGATATTTTTTTCGTCTAAATAATAAAAAAAATATTCGGGCTATTTCTATTCCAAACAAGTACTTATCAAGCTCTGCTTAATATGTTTGTTATTCTAGTCTATATAAAAATTATGCATTATTAATTAATTATACTGATTTATAATGTGAAATTAGAAGAGCTTAAATTATTTAAATTTTTATAACAAAACATGATTAATTAATTTTTATCTGCTCTATGAAATATTAATGTATAATTTTTGGACATTATAATAAATTATTAACAATGATGGCTTTTTTATATCTCAAGTATATCTTAAGTATACTAGGTATATATTAATTGTATTACGTATATTACCTACATTATATTATACATAATATCAAACTCATCCAGCAGTGGGTGTATAAAAATATGATTAAATATTTATATTGCTCTAATGTTTTTTTTACTAGTTTACTGTAATTTACTTGTAAGATCTTTTGAGATGATATTATTTTATCATTTAATTTTTTTTTTTATTAAATGTACAAATTATTATAAGTACATTGTGGTACTATTAAGTAGTTTACCTCTTATAAGTATTCATTAATTGATTTAGGGTTCTAAAAGTGTAGATATAGTTTAATTTCATGAATTCATTTGTGCAATTACGCTTTATGACAATTAAAGTTATGCAATTGCAATAAAGATAATCATTTTTCCTTACTAATAGGTACTGTCGTACTGATTAAAAATTTCAATGAAACCACGTGTATATAATATCAAGTAGCTGGATTTCATTGTGTGACGTCACGCGGATCATGCTTGGCAAAAAAAACCAGTTTTAACACCTACAGACCCATAGACCGAACAGTTCAAACTCTTGCCGTGTGTATTTTCTTCAGTGTAGCCCATATTTTTTATGTAATCTCTTCGACGAATTGTATACGTTTTGTTTAATAATTTCATTGCCATCATAATAATATTCAAACAGCCGTTACAGTTGCTTAACAATTTCACATAATATTCAGAAAAATTATTTTTCAATATTTAAAGCAATCCTTAAACTCCCACGCTAAAATAAAGTAGAAAAAAAATCAGTACAATATAGATAACTTGTATCCAAGCCATTTTATGTTAATTTTGTCAGTTTCCTTGACTTTACCGTTAATTATTTACATACTCTTATTGGAAATGCCTAGTTCATATAGCATACAGATCGCTATACATATAAATATATAATAAACACACCTACCTAGCTGGGTTTATAGATATACATTTTTTGTTTCTTAACGTGATTATTCCTTATAAGGTAAATCCTTTTAACATGCCGGCATGCCACTATAATATGGTTGTTGAATAGATACGAATTTAACGTCACTAATTGACATTTTTGCGCAATATAATCAAAATATCTACTAGGTTACCTACCTATATAACTAATAACTATCCAGTATCCCTATATAAATGTTAGGAAATAATGTAACCTTTTCATAATATATCTTCTACTTATTTAATTTTTTTTATAAATTATATAGGTTTATACTGTATATTTCAGGTACACAGTGAGTCTTATTTCTTGCATCATTCGGTATTTTGAATAGTATTCACTTTCTTAAGAATTTTCTTTTTGAAATTTGTCAACTTGCAACTTGCAACATCAACCTCTAATTTTTAAATGACACTCATTATTTTCATTTCATAATCTCAAGCAGACCACTTTTCCTATTTTTTTTTTTAAATATCCAATATTTAACAGAATACTTTTATATTTTACATTTTAAGCAATCAAAGTTTAGATAAGAGAATGCTCTAATCAGTTACCTTATTACCACCATTGATATAGATACTATAGTATCTATATCCGTGATTACCGCAAATGTCCCTCCTAGGGGATTCACCACGAACTACTACATGTAGTAGTTCGTGGGATTCACACCTCGTCGTGTCAAATTATCAGGGTTACCACAGTTACCAAACGATACCACATAGTTGAATATATTCAACTTTTGACCGTGTGGTTACATTTATGTGTGGATAAAGTCGGATTCATACTTAATTTAACCACACGGTCAAAAGTTGTGGTAACCGTGATAATTTCACACGACACGACGAGTTGTGAATCCCCTTTACAACTACACTCCTCTTATCAAAACTTTAAAACATGTTATTAATAAAAAAAATATTGTTTCAATAATTCACACATTAAATTACTAAAAAATACTGTATAATTGCTATAAAAATCAAAAATTAAGGACTCCGGTGCCAACTTTTCTCAATTATATAAAATTTAAAAATCATATTTTATATATATAGTTGGCACCTCAATTACAATACTTTTCCACTAATCTACTGCGCGATACTTATTTAGGAGAGGCAGGGAGTTGGTACAGTGTAATATATATTAACAAAAATAACTCTGCAAGAAAAACTCTCAGGACCTGTAGAATTATCGGATTTTAATAACTGTTTACCTATCTGAAAGAAAAAGAATTTCTACCTCATTGAACTTCGATTTTAATTTTATTTCAAATAATAATATAAATAATTTGTGAAAAAGCTTAAAATTATGTATCTTTTAAGACATATTATAAAAATTGACATTAAAATATTGAAGAACGGAGTTCATTGTGGCCTGTACAATATTTCCCTCTATTAATTTAAAAAAAAATAATCAAATTTGGTTGATGCTAAAGGACAGGATCATTATTCTCGTAGTGTATTTTTGAGGACCAAATTACATTTTTGCCGGGTGCCTTAATGGTACTTTCAGCAACGAATATGCTAGGTTGAAAAAATATATTCTTATGATTACATATGTATCGTACATTTTCCAAAAAGAATATTAGTCTTAAAAAATAATTTTTTTTTGAAGTTCAAATGTACTTTTTTTTTTTAAATATATTATATTTTATACGTTTTAAGTAATATTATTATTTAGGCGTAATCTGGGATTGAAAGTTAGGCAGTTTCCCACATAATATTATATAGTGGAGACAAATATAATATCGTTTTATTTCCCTGTTTATTAAACCTCTAGTTTATTATGTATTACAACACTTTTTTTTAAAAAAAAACCTTATATATATGAGGTTCACTTAAAGTTATACACATTATATTTTGCAGGATAGTTCTAACTTGATATATTTTTACTAATTTTACATTTCTAAAAACCTTCAAGGACTGCTGTAAATTATAATAGCTATAGTGTTTAAACAGTATGTAATATTTACCTACCTATAGATTTATTATTGGTTAATTATTCGAAGGGTAGAAGCCAGAAGGGCATAACTTCTTCCCATATTATATTTTTAAATACAACAGATAAAGAATATTTATTATATTTCGCCTCAACCGCAACCTCCTCCCCCTAAAAATATATAAGTTATGCCACTGATTAGAATTTATATTCATATAATGATAAACTCATATATTTTAGTATTGTACAAAACAATATACAAAATACTATGTTTCGATAAACCTGTAAAAATACCACTAGGCAGAACTTACGTTCTTGAATTTAATCCAGTGCGTCAAATTATTATTAGAGAAGAAAAAACAAAAGAGAGACATTTATATGCTGTTTGAATAATTTAAAAAAAAAGTATAACGTATCGCCAAAAAAAGCTAATTACCTCATTTGTTTTAAATATATGAATAATAATCATACACAACCATGTGGGTCTGATTATAATCCATTGTTTTGCTGCGTGTGTTAACACTTGATAATTTTAAAAGCGATGTCTGGTGGAGGCAAGAGACTAAGTTTTATAATCTCATCACACACTATAGTTCATTACAAATGAACGACACTCTCTTCTTAAGTGGGCGATGTTCTCATATATACGACTACCTAGCTATTTCTACATTATCATATTATTATATTCATTGAACTAATAAAACCGTAGGTAACTGTTCATTAATTTTTTTCTCTCGCAGTTTTTTGGGTGAGGCGGGCCTTCG
Source organism: Acyrthosiphon pisum (assembly GCF_005508785.2). NCBI lineage: Eukaryota > Metazoa > Arthropoda > Insecta > Hemiptera > Aphididae > Acyrthosiphon > Acyrthosiphon pisum. The sequence continues at coordinate 128,791,362 of NC_042494.1, forward strand.
TTAAAGATGTATTGGCCAAGGTTCTGGTTGTTAGGCTTTAATACGTCACAATATTTTGAATAGTCGTCAAAATGTATCAAAGTAATTTTAAAAAGCATATTAGGTATTTCACGAAAAAATATATTTATATAGTCATATTATTAGTGTCAGTAATTTAAAATGTATAATATATCAGTAAAACGCTTAATATTATGATCGAATTCATTAGAAGTTTATAGTTTTAGTAGTTTTACATATAAATTGTCGGTAGAAGGTAACGTAGGTTAGGTACCAGCAAAAATATGAACGTACATTAGTAAAATTATTTTAACCTGTAAAAAATATATACTATAAGGTAGGTATAAATTATCAAATATAGTAGATATTAAATATACTTATATAATATATACCTATAATTATATTATATTAACTCATAGTTAGCTAGGTACTCCTGGCCACCCACCCTCTAAACCTTCCACTGTATACTTCTTATATTACATTAAATATTTGTTTGAATTTCATTCACATAAATATAGGCGTATTTAGTTTTGCTTTATAAGAATATCGGCTGAAATTTAAATATTCGGAGGAAAATGGACATCGTTTTAGTCCTAAAATGTGATTGGAGGAAAATGGAATCTAACCTTTTTTTATTTTGGTAGAAAATAGACAGTTGAGGAAAACTATATCCCTTTTTTTGGAGGAAAATGAACTCACCCATACATATTATACGATATAGTATTGTACATTTTAGCAATAATCATTTTTCTTTAATTCATTCAGTTAGGTTGAGGTCAAAAGTGAACAATTTTCAAAATTGTCGGGAAAAACTAAAAAAAATTAAGAAAACACAAGAATTTTTACAAAAAACCTGTTTTTAACATAATCAATTTTGTTTTTTTTTTGAGTAATTTAAAAACGAATAAATGTAGATTCTTGAAAATTGTAATAAATATGTACAATATACATGATATAATTTTCAAAATATTTTGACTCTCTTTGAGTCATTTATGGATATTTAACATTTCCAATTTTTTTTTTTTTTTTTGGAGCCGGTGTGTCTTACAGGAAAAACTCTCACGCCCTGTAGAATAGTCAGATTTTGTTAGTTTAATTTTTAATTTAATAGAAGAGAAAAATTTTAAGCCAAAATTATAATTATAGAAACTAAAATATGCATTTGAAAAATGCACAATATTTGTTCTTTTTCAAACGTATTTTTCTACCACTATTTAAAGTAAAATAAAAATTCAGCCTTTAATCTGACCTGAAAAATGTTCTCTTTTTTAAATAAAAAAAATAACAAAATCTGACTATTTTACAGGGCGTGAGAGTTTTTCCTGTGAAGTCATTTTCGTTGATATAATACACCGTATCGACCTCCCTAAATAGGTATCGAACTGTAGATTAGAAGAAAAGTATTATAATTAAGGTAGTAAACTAGTAACTAAAATATAATTTTAAAATTGTATAGAATTCCGGAAAATTGGGAAAACGGTCACCGACACCCTTAAATCTTAACGATAACAATTGTTCACATTTGGTCAAAAATCTTGAAAATATAATACAAGGTTCCTCTAAAGTAGTTCACACTGACACCAACAATTAAAAAAAAAATACAAATGCACAATTATTCTTTATAGACATTTGAAATTAAAATTCAGATTTGCATATTTAAACGAAAAATAAAGATGTTAGTTATTTTATTGTTATTCAAACTTATTTGGGGAAAAATAATTCTACCTACTGTATTACTATTTACTAATAGTAAAATAAATTACTTTAATAGCAATAATATCATAAAATATTAGTGATAGACCGTATTCGCTCATAGGTAATCGTTTTTCATATACAATGATTTTATATCATTGAATTCATATTTACACATACATTACTGAAATGACCCAATCGACACCTACTGTACAGAAGAGTCATACCTGTACCTATATACTTCCCACATTTTTTTAAAATAAATTTTAGTTATTTTAAAACTTATTAATATTGTAAAAGTTGCAAGAGACTCACGAAATCTATTTTTTTAAATATTTAGACTAACTTGAAGCTATTTATTCCGTGAATCTATTCACACAGCGTTAGGAAATCACACCATTCTATGGTTATTGGTAAGGCTCGTAAGTTCATTCATAGAATGCCAAAATAAGCATGCGCTTATCATTTTATGCATTAAAAATTGGCCAAATATGCTTTAAAAAGTTCAGAATAATGTATTTATATGAAATAAAAATCTAAAACTATGTACCAAAGATATGAAGATTAAAAAAAGAAGAAATCATAAGACATTTTTGTAGTAACAAGAAAATAATATACCTATCCATTCATATTTTTAAAAGTTATGTTTTATTTGTTTAAATTATGTTCCAAAAAATAAGCTTAAAAAATATCTATTAATAAATAATAATATCATTAAATAAATATCAGTTGTCAATTTTAAAACAATTCCCATAATATATTTTAAATAGTGCAAAAATAATAATTATTGTATTTTTCATAAAATTTTGGCCAAAAATTATATAAATGTACCCAATAAAATACAAAAACACATAAATATGCTAAATAGGCAAAAAAAAAACCTCTAAATATGCAAAAATATGCTAAATAAAACTTCACATACTTAACCATGATACCTTGAAATGGATTTCCATGTCATCTAGCATTGAATACGACTTAGCAAGATTGATATGCAAATGTAAATTCAAATTTAAATTACTTATAAATTGTATACCTACCTATGTATGTAATATTTTTGGTAAAAATTAGTTCAATCTAGTTGGGTAGGTACCTACCACTAATTAAAAGAACAATAATAATAATAATAATAATATACCTAAATTATAACAAACAAATATAATTATCCTAAGAAATAGATGGTGAATGCTGCCACCAGCCTACTTTACTCAGAATTGTTTTTTCGTATACAATTATTTATCGTAGATTATAACATTTATAACAAGTCTATAATATTGCAGTTACCTAGGTACTCAATGACAAAGTACACTCAAAACCTACAATACAGTAGAGGGAGTTCACCGGGTTTTATATTTTATACTTCATTAAATATTTGATGACATCCCCAAATTTTAACTTCTTATTTTGAACTTTTTATAAAAAAAAACATATACGAAACGGAATGAGGTATCGATTATAATACGTACAACCAAAAAATAATATGTAGAAAGAAAATTATATTTTTGATATTGGTTTGATATTACTTATTATCTGTTATACCACACTAAAATGTTAGTAAAATGAAACAAATTAACATGATGAAAGTGCCTACTACTCTCTACTGTTTAATTTTTTTAGATTTTTATATCTACCGATAACTATAGATAGGTACTTATAAAAGTATCTACGGTTCACTTCACTAATTATTAAGCCTGCCTAATTTCATGGATGGCCAGTTTCGGGTTCATTTACCCAAGACGGTTAGTTTAATTAATTATTAAGCAATTGTTTTTATTCATTATTTTGCAAACTTTATTACTGATTACAGAAGCACTAGGTTTTTAAGTAAATTTATTTGTTTTCTACTTTCTACTTTTCTAGTACTTAATCTAACACACAATGATATTGTTTGAGTTTTCAATGCATAATATTATTGTAGTTCGCATCGGAAAATTATTATTGAGAAATTAAATGTCAACAGTTTATTAACATAACATACATTAAGATAATATCAGCGCACTATATCTCTCTCTCTCTTTCTCTAGACTCTAACCCACACACAACATAATATCAAATTAACGTTCAGCAGAACCAACCCTAGTTACTTTTAATATTAGAGTGAATTCACCTATTATCAAAATTTAAGCTTAGAACATTAGCTGTGTCGTTAAGTTGACTATTTTTCGGTGTTTCAATTTGTAAGTAAGTTGTGAGCATGTAAAATATTACAATTTAAAAATTCTTATAAGCTGCATAAAAAATAAAATATCATAAACAATCGAACGTAGCGACACAATGAATGTTCTTAACTTAAAGTTTAATAATTGGTGAATTTACTCTAATATTAATAAATATTATAATGTATAAGTACAACACGGGTCGGTTCTGCTAAGCGTAAATTTGCTAATTGCAAATAAATGGTGCGCTGAAACCCCCTTAAGAAATGTCTCAACTTTTTCCATATTATGTTAATGATAAAGAAAAATAATTTAAAGTACCTACCTATGTATGTAATATATATTATTAATTTATTTAATATAAAGTAATTACTTAAAATATTAATAGCACATTTCATATAATATAGGTAAATAGTTTATTTTCGAATTTAGATTAGAATTTAGAGGTAGCCGGTAGGTAATAGTGTATAATAAAAAGACAATAAATAATTTTATAAGTATAATATAGGTATCTATAAATAGATGGAAAATGTTTATCCTTCAAGCAGTTCAAGCAATAAATCACAAACAATTTCAAATTTCCAACACAGTTTTTACCTCCTTAGGTAATAATGTAAATAAAATGATAGTCATATTTTTTTCTATAAGGTGCTTAAAAGGATATACATTTATTTTTAATCTGTAAATGTAAAATTGGTTATGATTCATAGTAGACACAGTATAATAAGAAAGTACAAGCAAATCATACATACATGTAATACGTACTAATTAAGTAAACATATAAGGTTAGTTGGCCTTCGTTTGGCTCCAGTTGATCATCACGACCAGAACAAATGTGTCTGTTATTGAAAGATAAACTAAATATATTTTCTGTATTTGAATTTTTTCTTAATTTAGACAAGAGTCGGTAGTTATTCAGTATACCTATAGTTTTATAAATTTTTGTATTTAAATTTTATTCCTGTTAACTGTTAAGTATTTAGTTGGAGTATATACCTACATCAAACGTATCTGAATTGCATTGAATTTACTCAAGTTGATTTTTTATAGGTATAATTATATATATAAATTTTATTATTTATTGTATAGCCGATACTTTTAAGAGGACGCGTACCCGCATGTGTTGTCTCCGTCTTACAAACGTACGACATACCAAATTTTCGTTTGCTAGTTTCAATAGGATGCTGTCATTTTTGATTTTAGAGTGAATTGTAACCTATCATCAAACTTTTAGGTAACAACATTATCTGTGCCGTCTCGTTGGTTTTTTACGATATTTTAATTTTTAAGTGAGTTATCAGTATGTAAAATATTAATGTTTTAAAATGCTCATCATTCACTTAAAAATTAAAATATCGTAAAAAAAACCAACGAGAAGGCACAAATAATATTGTTAGGTACCTAAAAGTTTGATAATAGGTCAATTCACTCTAAAATCAAAAATGACAGCACCCTATTAAAATTAGCGAACGAAATTTTGCTATAACGTACGTGTGTTAGGCGGAGACAACACATGCGGGTGCGACGTCCTTAATTAAATATACAGCAATAGTTAAATCGTTCGTTTTAATTTGAAAAAAAAAATTTTGTTTATTATATCTATCTATACATTATTATACTAACACTAGTGTCAGCTATAAAATACGCTGTTTCTATTGCTGTATAGGTATAATGTTTTTTAATATTAGCATTCACTTAACTACTAACTACTTAAGCTTTTCATAGTTTCATTATTTAAATAGTAACAACAATCATATTTGTTGGTATTATAATATCAAATTCTATTTCTGTTGTATTTTTCTGGTTTATCATTATTTCAATATTTCATAAATAATACATTTAAATATTATTTAATGCGTAGTCTTTTAGGTAGGTACCTAATCAATATATTGTATATTTGTATCTAATTTATAATTTCTGGGTCGATTTCTTCAAAATTTAAAACTACCTACCTTTATTAATTAATATAAATTGTGCTTACTAAAAATAATGGCAAATACCATTAATGTGTTATTACTTATTAGGCACACTATTTGAATTGTTACGCATAATACAACGTATTTCCTACATAAATATTATATTTTTAATTATATTACAATTACTTCAATCGCTAACAGAAAACATTTTTATTGTATAACTTGAATCCTTATTAAGAGGACGCTATATCCATGCGTTTGTGGTATCCACGGTAGATTATAATCTACCGTGGTGGTATCCATCTTACAAATGTACGGCCGTACGGGTACGACATAGCAAATTTTCGATCACTAGTTTCAATATTGTGCTGTTAGTTTTAATATTACAGTAATTTGACATATTATCAAATCTTTAGGTAAAAACATTTTCTGTTGAGCATTGTCGATTTTTTTAATTTTTTTAATTTTCAAGCAAGATATTGGTTAGGAATTTTATAATAGGAAATTCAGACTAATATCAAAACTAACTGCACACTATTGAAACTAGTAAATGGAAATTTTCCATGTCTTACGTGTGTAAGACGGAGGCTACAAATGCATGGGTGGCGTTCCCTTAGTCCAACTCATTAAAAAATACAGAATACCACTTAAACGTATGAAAAAAATTGATAAAATTATATGATTAGTAAATAGTTTAAGAAATACACCCATATTAGCAAATTTCCAAAAATAATATTTTTAAAAAAGTTATTGCTTTCCAAATTAATTCGATTCAAAAAAATATTGATATTTAAAATAAAATACTTGACTTAGATAAATGTTTTTACCATCCAAATCGTTCTTATAATCAGATTTACAAATTGGCTATTTTGAATTTATTCAAAAAAGTTTAAAAATTTTTTAAATGTTTCATTTTCAGTATAAAAAATTAAAAATAAATTTTTTTTATTACACTTGTAGCGCAGTGGCTATAAATTATATATAAAAAAGAAAATTTTAAAATATTGACTAGAACAAAAGTTATTCCAAAATTCAATTCTATCTGTTACACCTGTATAATATACTACCTATCCAAATAATCTAAAAATAATTGTTTCTGTCAGAAAATTTCAAAATGTTTACATTACTTACTTATATGTATGTTATAGTCACTTAGAAAGTTAGGAACATATTTCTATAAGATTTTAAATTAATTTCTGTCTAATTAATTTTAAAAATCTTCTATATTAATGATAAAGAGCCATTGGTTTTGCATATTTAATGCATGTTAAAAAAATGTAAATCTGTCACTTGTTATTGGTTTATCCTATTATGGTAAGCAATTAAAATCAAAACGAAATATCACGTTTTCAAATAACATAGGAATGTAACTGCCAATTTGAAGTGTTTAGTTGTTTATCATTCGTGAAATGAATAAGGCTTATAAATTATAATATTACTTGGAGTCATCATACATAATTAAAAACACCATTAATCTTTAATTGATAGAAATCACAACAATATATAGATTGCAATGTAGTTACGCCTAACCTATGTACCTATTCAATAAACATGAAAAAAAAATTAAACTATCAAATTTCAAAATATATAGCTATTTAATTTGTGCCGTGTAATAATTTCTTTTACAGCTCTTGACACTAACAATGTTACTGTGAAAAAGCAAGTATTGGAGTTGCTGTCTGCATTATGTGTTTATAATTTAGAAGGCCATGCCAGAGCACTTGATACCCTTCAACATTACAAGGCAAGTAAACCACAATTATTATCCTTACCTTACTGAAGTATCGATGATTCAGTTCATAATGGCTAATTTATTAATGAATATGTGTTTTATTAATCAATCATATTAAGATAATCTGAAAATGTGATGCATATCACGATATTATAGCCACTTGGCTACTGTTGATATAATAATGAATATGCAGGTAAATGAATATAATTATAATTTATGTATAAGGTAGGTACCTACTAATATTTCACTTTGTTACAACATTATTTAGTACATACCTACAATTATAAATATGTAACTACCTATATGGGCATAACATGATATCATATACTAATACATCAATATACTATCTAATGTACTATATTTTTAGAGAATAATTGTTGTATCTATATGTACCTACCTATATTTAATTCCGAAGCAATACATATAATAATGTATTTTTATGTATTAACTAGGTAGGTAGGTACACATTTGGTTCATGAATCATAATTGGTTAATACGAAATAAGTTATATTCGTACCTACCTATGTAATATGTAGCCATGCAGGTATATTACTTGGGGACTGCGCCTCTGGCACTTGACAACAGAAATGTCCAATCCCCTCACTTGCTTCACTTAATTTTACTACCATAGGTATGTCCATTACACGGCATGACGTAAACAAAATGGATCATATTACTGTGCAATTTTAGTTACATTACATATTTGCTTCATATATTCATAATATATTACATATTATTATATTTGATTTAAATAAGTAGGTATTATAAACCATTGTACTATGGTGTCCTCTTCCCAAATTGTCCAAAACTAATCAATACGGACCCATTTGATCAGATATAAGTTCTTTTGTATCCGCAGTTTTAAATAATGTTAATACTTGTATCTATTAGTATTTGTTAATAATATTTTTACTGTATAAAAACATGTGAACCCTTATAAGTTGCAAGTAAAATGTAAATATACTAGGTTATAGATAAGTAGGTACTTTTATGAATGTCATGTTTTATTAAATTATTATTTTATATACTTTTTAAATACTATTTTGTATAAAATAACCATTATTTAAATAGCCAATGGGTATACCTACTCATTTGTTTACAGTACCTACCTACTTTATGTACCTACTTTGTTACAATTTATAAACGTTTATTAAAAAATACCAATTAACTAAGAATTTAGACTCATTTAAAATACTAACAAGACTCTTGAAGTACCTACAATAATACATATTACAATAAACTTGTTTTCATTACCCCATTATTGTAATTTAATTCTATATTCGGTTGCTGATAAAAAATAAAAATAAAATAATGATTATTATTATAATAATAGTACCATTATGCACAACTACATACTTGCGATGTTTCACTGAGTAATCAAGTCAAAACTGCTAAAAATAATAAACTAGAAGCTGTTAATTATTGCAACCATTACCTTGATCAAAGTATTTAATCGCTTAGTATTATGTATTCAAATTTCAAATTTCTATATAATTATCTTTTCCGCCATTATTCTTTTTTGTACTTATAAGTAGGTAGGTACTTCTAAGAAATCATATAAAATTGCATATTTTTCAATTTTATGAACCTACCTATATTATTATATGTTATAGAATATAATATTGTTAATAATATATTAATAATTGTGTATTTATGCACAAAATAATTATTTATTATTTTTTTATTTTTTCTTTATTTTAACTTCATTGTTGAAAACATTTAAAAATAATTTTTACTTTATAGGACCAGAAAAATGAAAGGTACAGATTACAAATCGTTGTTCGTGAATTGCAATGGGCCCTATCCAAAGGCCAAGAAACAGCAGACTACCAAACAGCTATTGTGGCGTTTATCAACTGTCTCATTATATCGACGCCACAGCTTCGAGACCGGATAAGAATCAGAAACGAATTTATTGGTAAGCAGTAAGAATTTAACTTTTTCACAAATCATTTACTGATCTGTATATGAATTGTTTCATTAACTCTGCAAATTGTTAAGTTATTTTATAAAACTATAACAATCAAATAATGACTATTATTGTAATTATTTCTATAATTTTACAAAAATATAATAAATATACTTATATACCACTATATTATATTAGTTGATATTTTAGAATATAAAAATTATTGTATTGTGTATAATTTCAATACAAAACACATTGAAAGCTAATGAGACTCATCCAGGTGACCAAGTACAATATATCGCTTTATTTAAATTTATGAACAAACTTTAGAGGACCTAATATTACTATTAGGAGTTGTTGAGATTTAGATAATAATTAAAAAACGTTTATTTGATTGATAAAATATATTTAAATATTAAACTAAATGTTTAAGTTTTTTGAAAAAAATAAATATGTAGAAATATTTATATTGGTAGATATAGTTATCTGAGTTTACAGATAATATGTTTGTTACATTGAATATTTATTTATTATTAAGAAAAAATATAAAAATTAATGAATACGTTGAACTTTTGGACATAGTTAAACTAGGGAATAACTGGTTTCGCCTATAGTTATAGTATTAAACAATTCAATTGTATACATAGGTATTATGAATGAAATAATTCAGTTAAATAATAATTTTTTAATTCTGAAATAATTTTTTTTTCAGGTCTCAAACTTCTTCCAATTTTAAATGAGCTGAGGTAAATTAATTTAATTATCATTATTTCATACAAATTAAAACCCTAACCTAACGGGCAACGGCTAACATATTATACCGCGATTTATTCGATATTTTATTCCTACCAAGATATTCTGCGGACTTCATATTTTTAAAAACTATTTTTGTCCAATATTCTTTTGGTAAAAAACATTGCGTTTAATTTTATGGCTTCACCGGATGATGTCAACATTTTTTTGGGTCAGCATAGACCAATTAGTACCTACTTTGTCTTTGACATTGACAATATTTCATTATTTCGGTTTCCAATTATAGGTTCATGACAATAAATAAAAACCCGGATGTTTACAAAAATATAGCAATTCATACTATATATTTTTAGAAGATAGGTACCTACCAACATTATGATTTCTATTTATTCTACAGTTTATAAGCACAGTTTTAAGTTCAGTACCTAATTAATAGCTGCTCAACCGAAAATGCTATATCTAGGAATTTAGGGTATTTTAATAAATAGATACTATAAAACAATAATCATGTATAATGTACCAATTTTGGAAATACACTGCAGTCACAATAGTATTTTTATAACCCTTTATTGTATAAAGATAAAATTAATGTTGATAGATTTCATCGAATTATCAAAATGTTCAAATTATTTTGTAATTAAAAATGCAAACAATTTTTTATATTCATTATTCATACCTAAGATTTGAAAATGTAATACAAGGTTCCTCATAAGTTGTCATTATTAGAATACATTTTAAAAAATTTGATTCCACAAATATTTTTTGTGAAGATAAAATGTTGATAAAATTGGACGATTACGTAAAATAATTCTAAAATAAAAATAATATCCATCGTAAATCACTTGAATTTACACCATATGTTAATATTAAGATATTCTACACGCAGTAAAATTTTAAAAATATTTTAACTCTGAATTATCCATACAATTTTCGATTTTTTTAGTTTTGTCTGTAAATATCGACAACACGTTTTTCTCGGGGTTAATTAACCTAAAAATGTAATACAAGGTTCCTAATATTTTGTTATTATAGCTATTTAAAAATATTGAAGATATATAGGGACAATTTTTTTATAGACATTTGAAGTTCAAATTTGCATACAATTAGATATTTAAACATGGAATAACGATTTTAGCTATTTTGTTGTAATTCAATAATATTAACCGTTGGGAGTTGATGTCATTTTTAAGTATGTATTATTAATTTTTATTATGTAATATTCGCAATCAAATTTCAAAATATTTAGATTAATTTAAGTCTATTTAGTATTAATATCTACCGTATAACGCCTACCGTATTAGTGTATTATAGTAATAGGTACGTAAAATAAATTACTTTAATCGGTATAAATATTAAAATATATCATAAAATATACCTAGTAATAATATAATATACAGGGTATAAACTGACAGAACTCACTTAAAATCGATTTTAGTAATCATTTAATTCAAACTTAACATAACTGCAGTGACTTAGGTACTCAATTTCGAGATACACTCGACGTCTATAAAGCTTATTGTACAGCAAAGCGGTTTCTTATTCTTTCCTTTTTTTTATTGGAAATATTATATTGCTGTAAAAAAAAAAATACCTATTTATGTTTTTTAAAGTCAATTTAAAGTAATTTGTTGTCTAATAAAAGTACGTATATAGCTTCAGAGTGCATAGTTTAACTGAAAATAAGAATTTAAACCTTTAGGAATGGTGCCAATGGAGATTCGATTACTCTCTTACGTTAGCGAAGTAAAGTAATTTTAATGAAATTTATTAGATGTCTTTTCGAAATATTCAACGGTTTCCAAGTACCGGTTACCATCTAAAAACAACCGTTCGAAGATTTGTATTTATAGATGCATGCATGAATGCACAATTTACAACTACCATAATATAACTAAATGCATAATACCATTGATTATGAATACTCAATAATCAACGATAATACCTATATTATGTTATCACTACCTGATCTGTTAATTTAAATTCGCATTATGACTATTAATTATTTTTTTTTCTAATTTATTATTCATTTCCCAAAAGGGATTCGATTACCTATATTCCTAAAATGAGTAAAATGTTAGTAAGAATTAATTATTAAATGTGTAACATTGCAAAAATAATTTGATAATTTATTAATAAAATTTACATATACGTAAAATGGTGAGATATAGGTAATAATATACTATGCATAACCTATTCGTAAAAATTAAAACGTACCTTCAAAGTTTCGATTTATATTATCTTAAAAATTAGAAATAATTAGTGCATTTTTAGTTAAAAATGTTTTACATATTCAAACTCTTAATTAACTAATTTATTAGAAGTTTTGTCTATTCTTATATCATTTGGACTTGACATTCATTATGATATCTTTTTATTTTAACGTCTCCGACCCAAAGACGGGCTGTGTGCCAAATAATGGTTATATACTAGCAGCGGGCCACTGGCACTGGAGTCCAGAATTAAATATACAAGAATAGTACACTGAGCTCGTCGGTGAGAAAAAAATGAACTTCCGTAGTCGCTGAATAAAAACGATTGCTATTTCCAGCATCAGTCGTTCTTAAACAATTACCGAAGCTATACTGTTATTAGTCTCTAAATACAAAATAGTTTTTGGACAATTTTTGTATGTTTCATTTATTTAAGGAAAGGATCAATAAACTATGCAGACCTTGGGGTACAATTAGATGTTTTTGACGAGCAACGGGAAAATGATGAATCACAAATTCTAGATGTACCTTTTCGTGGTGTCGATATAAACTCTCATGTGGATGTATTTTACGCTATTTTAAAACAGGTTAGTAAACATTTTAAATTATTTTAAATTAATAAGTTACTGTAAACCAAAACACACCAAATAAAAAAATATATTAAATAAAATACAGCAATTAGGTATTTAATATAAAGGATTCGTCGTAAATTGTTAAAAATTGGTAAAAATTGTTAAAAATGGATCACAATTTAGTTTAATTATATTTTAGTGGAATAAATTGAAAATTTTTCTTTTTGTTTAATGTTTGAACCTATAATGTTTATTGTTTATTAAATACCTCGAAGAACGAAGTTAAGCGATTTCTTAAAATAGGTATGTAAAGAAAAGTCTAAAAATATGTAGTTAGTAAAATAGTGTATTTTTTTATTGGTTAAAAAAATATCATGCGATACTACGCCGATACCAAATTTTTTGGCATCAACAACGAGGTATTAGCGATACAATAATATTTCTTACGTACAATATAGTAAAAATAATACCTTTAGTTTCTTCTTAATATCAAATGCCATATTTTTTCCTTTAAACGAGAATTTATATACCTTTATATTTAAAATAATACCTTAAGGTCTATTTTTCAAGTTTTTATATTATATCAATTTAATAAAATGGGTTTTCATCTATAATAAATTAATAAAATAATTAATAAAAACCAAAAAATATTTATTAATAAGAATATAATATGACAGGCATTAAATAATTATTATCATTATAATATATTGAATAAAAAAGTAAAAGAATAAATGTTAATTGTTTATTTTCATATTATATAGTACAGAATTCACTAAGCATGCTCACCTCATTCTTTTCTTTAATAATTAATTTATTCAAATTACAATTATTGAAATTTTTAAATATTCAAATATTTAATACTTAAGGAACATATTTTCAAATTCTTGAAAATTTTTACGTGCTACTTGAGGAATGTCATGTTGCGATACAAACTTCTATTTTTCAAATGAAACCCCCCCAATTCGCTGTAAATTATTTAGTAGGTGATTTTTTTGGAAACGGTGATGCGTCTATTGACTGTCTAATTAGTAGGTAATTCAAAATTCGAACATATTGTATTTTCCCAGTTATTAAGAGGACGTGATACCCACATGGCCACATGCGTTGTCACCGTCTTACACACGTACGACATAGCAAATGTTCGTTCAGCAGGTCCAATAGTGTGTTGTTAGTTTTGATATTAGAGTGAATTGACCTATTATCAAATTTAAAGGTAAGATTATTATTTAGGACCCCACGTAGGTTTTTATTAATTTTATTATTTTTAAGTGAGTTATGATCATTTTAAAA
>NC_042494.1:128805635-128816874 GCF_005508785.2 Acyrthosiphon pisum
CTGCTGAACGAACATTTGCTATGTCGTACGTGTGTAAGACGGAGACAACACATGCGGGTATCACGTCCTCTTAAAATGTTTATACTAAGGATAGTAGTTCTTCATATTGGTAATATAAAATAAAATATGTAAAATGAGATTAAGCGTTTATTATGCTTGGACCATTTTTATGAATTATAAAATATGTTGATGGATTAATATTTATTGTTAAAATGTTCATATAAACCATATTCCCCATATTATCTTCCAAACCCACTACCATACTATGGACTCATTATACTTAATACACGAGTTAAATAACTCAAAAACTACCCCATCGAATTTTTATTTTGAAACTTTAGAATTTTCTGGAAATGCATCCGTTACATAATTTACTCAAGAAAAGGGGGTTTTCATTAAAAAACAGAAACTTCTATGTCCACAGAACACAACTTAAGTAGTAAAAAAATCTCAAAAGGGTAAAAATATGGTCATAAAATAAATTTGAAAATAGGTAAACGCATTATGTTTTGGAGAAAAAGAGGGTCAACTGTGGGGACTGAGAATGCTTGGTGAATCAATCTGTATACTTTGAAGATTAAACGCCGATGAATGCAAGCACGTGTATACTCACAATTACACACTTATAATAATATATTATATAAATTGTTATTATGCTGTACCTATATGACCTGTGTGTTATAGCCTATAGGTACCGGCACAATAATATATATGCTATATTGCTATATAGGTGCTATAAACAATATATTATAGGTAATTTATAATTCATATTATAACAAAGCTAACAGCTAACAACGGCATTCTTAACAGTTAACTGTATAGTGTTATAGTGTTATATTATAGTGTTAACAGTTAACTATACAGTGTATATAATATGTAAGTAGGTATGTAAAAAGTAATCATCCGTGCTCGTTATGTGTAGCAAGGTATATACCAAAAGTACAGTACCTAACTCAAAAATTGACGATTTTGATTTACACTTATTTTATTACAGTAAGAATAGCATTATTTACAATGCAACAGTCGAATATAGTGTATCATGTCGTACTGGAATGAGTTAAACTGTTTACCTAATATAGTATGACATTAAGGTTTTAAAAATTCGATTATCTCAAAATCTTCAGTTTTTAGTATGGTACCTAACTAGGTACATTAATGCAATCACAGCTAGTGCGTTGTACCTATGAACACTGCATTACTTTGTAATACCTATACGCATCATTAGGCGGTAGGCGGTCAATACCTCAGCTGCATATATCAATTACCAACTACCTATTACAAACGCAAACTCAAAACCAAATCTAAACGCGCGATTGTTTGTCTTGTACTACAGGTAGCAGACACGCCACAAGAAATACCATTCTTGAGCGTTCTCCAGCACCTGCTCAGGATCGACCCCAAAGAAGCCGTCAGCGACATCGTCTGGGATACGGCCGAAACGCTGGTGCACCGTTCGACGTTGCTCGAGAACCGACAGGACGCATCGCGCCTGTTGCGCACGCCAAGCGTCCTCGGCCAAAGTCAACCCAGGGATGTGGGTTTGCGGGTGTGCTGTTGTGGGCGCAAACCGTCGTTGGGCCCGTCGAACGTGACTTCACCCACGTCGGTCGCCCCTCCGCCACCGCCACCTCCGCCGCCACCGCCTCCCCAGCAGTCCGCCGGGAATCCACCGCCACCGCCACCACCTCCGCCGCCGTTGATGGGCATACCGCCACCGCCGGTACCCCCAGCGCCTTTCTTTCCTCAAAATCAGCAGCCTACCGCTGTCGAATTAGCGCAACACACCGGAAAACGGTTCCTCACGATGGGCAACAGCGGTTCGGCCACCGCCGTGGACGCGCCTCCGCCGCCACCCACGGTGTCCGCGGTCGCTAAACTCTTACCTCAACAAGAAACCCCTACGCCCAAAGCCAAAATGAAAACTATTAATTGGAACAAAATCCCCGACAACAAAGTGAGTTTTTAAAAAAAAAATTATATTGTTGTGCTTACGTCTTCGTTGCAGTCCACGGAAAACGTAAAAATGACGAATAATATAAATTATATGTATACAAAAATTATAACAATGATTATAAAATCAAACATTGTTAGGTAACCGTGAATGAGAAAGAACGAAGTTTTGAAATAATAACAATAGGTTTTAATTAAAACATTTACATAGAAAATATACTATATTGGTACACGCACGAATTCTGTTATACCCAATCTAGGTATACTATTATTATAATATTATTGACTTCATTTAAAACTATTTTTAATAATAATACATTTACATGTATTTAATATTAACTTTTGCTTTATTCAAATCATTACAATAAACTCTTTTGTAGGTTTTTAAACAATTTAAACATTTTTCTAAACATAGGTAGATAGCAATATTATAAATTAAATGTCTAAACAACATATTTGGGTGCCTATACAGACATTTATATACAGTTATAGTTTCATATTTATATGGGATGTATTAAAGTGACGACATGTGGCGTAGCTATCATAGGGCAAAATGGAGCAGTGCTCCGAGGCCTCAGAGCTCAGGGTGGCCTCACAATATTACTTGTACATTTTAAATTTTTATAAAAATAATATTAGTTTAAAAAGGGGGCCTAGTTTATTTACTGCCTCGGGCCCCTTTCCCGTCGAGCTAATAGCCACTGATCCAAACAGATAATATAGGTAAATAGGATTTTTCATTAAGTATCTATAAATAACTATCAATCACCTATACAGTTAGGAGGTGTACATTTTTGTCTTTAATTATTTTACTCGAGTTAAATGTTTATATTTGTGGAATCTAATGAATCTAAAAATGTAGGTCGTTGGACGCCATAATATTTGGTCACTTGTGGCCAGAAGCCATCAAAATTCACCCATGCCAGATCTTGATTGGTCGGAAATGGAAGGTTTGTTTTGTCAACAAGCTCCTACAGCACCAACTAGTCAAAGTGGAGTGTTGAACTTCAGATTAGGCCAAGATACTAGTGAATGTGATAAAAAACGAAAAGAACCAACAGAAGTAAATAGATAAAAACTTTTCCGTTTTTAACAATACAATTTAATACAATTTCAATCAAAAAAATTGTTAATATTTTATTGTTAATTGTTATTGGAGATATTATATTTCTAATTATTTTTGAATATTTTTGAATATTTCAGATTGTTTTATTAGATGGAAAACGAAGTTTAAACGTTAATATATTTTTGAAACAATTCCGAAGGTTCGTAGTGTTTGTACTAAATATTATGTCTACAATAGCTCTTATATCTATACAACGATTACCTATATATGGTTCATATTTTCACTTTTCAGTTCAAATGAAGATATCATACAGTTGATTCGCGATGGTGATCATGATGATATAGGGGCAGAAAAACTGCGTGGTTTATTAAAAATCTTACCCGAGTTGGATGAATTAGAAATGCTTAGGGCTTTTGAAGGAGATAAGACCAAATTGGGAAATGCCGAGAAATTCCTGTTACAACTCATTGACATTCCCAAGTAAGAAAAAACTATAAAATGAACCTTCAATAATGTTTTTCGCCCTTAAGCCATAACTATGTTTTGTAATACAAATGTTTCTGTAATTTTTATTTCTAGTTACAAGTTACGCATTGAAAGTATGTTATTAAAAGAGGAATTCGCATCAAATATGAGTTACCTCGAGCCAAGCATTAATTCAATGATCGTCGCTGGTGAAGGTAATAAAACACTTGATATTTTCTAATGAAATTCATAATACAGAATTTATGGTACATGAAACAATTTAATTTAGATTTAATGACGAACAAACGATTCCAAGAAGTACTTTATATGGTGATTTGTGCTGGGAATTTTTTGAATTTTGTAAGTTGTTGAAAAATTTCAAAATTGTTTATATGAAAAAGTTAAAACATGGCATTTGAAATTTAGGGTGGCTACGCAGGAAAAGCTGCTGGGGTGAAATTAAGTTCCTTACAAAAACTCACTGATATAAGAGCTAATAAACCTGGTATGAATCTTATCCATTATGTAGCACTGGTAAGTACTGCAAACAAACATGCAGTTGAATTATCAAATAGTCAGGGGAAATAATGTTGTTAAATTTTTCCAGCAAGCAGAAAAAAATAGAAAAGATTTACTAAAATTTCCTGAAGAGATGTCTGTATTAGAAGAAGCTACCAAGTAAAATATTTAATATAATATGCTATTAGCTCATTAAAATACGTTCCATTACTTATACAAAGATATTTATAATAACTTAATTAAACATTTTTTTTAATAATATAAACATATATTTATAGTACCTTTAACATGTATAATACAAGTTTTTATAACAATAATAATTAATAGATACAGGTTCATTTTTTCATCTGCCTAACAGATATCCATCATAATTAAATGAAAATTCCTGATATTTAAAATATATTATCCACTCCATATAACGCTAATATTCAACATTTGATTTTTAAATACTAATACATTTTTATAATTTTAAATTCTAATACAGAATATTTTACTGAATTTATTTATAAATAGTATAAAATATGTAACTATCGATCCCAAATTTGAAACTATTGTGTACAATATTATGCATTAATTATAAAAGGTTATTTTACGACTAAATACTTAAGGATGTTGTACCCGAATGTGAAGACTTCATCATTCATACTAACGTAGAACAGTAAATTATACGTTCAGATTTTTAATATATTAAACTATTAGAGTGAATTTACCTATTATTAAATTTTAAAGTAATAATATCATAAAGGGGTTCTTTCAGCTTATGCCTTATATATTATTATATTACCAATTATATTATGTGATAATTTACTGTTTCAAAATTCTCATAACTTGATTCAATATTAAAACATCTTAAGAAGCAAACATGGGGCCCTGGATAATATTCTTACTCAATAATAACAATAATATCTCATTTAATAATTAGTCAATTCAAATGAGTATTAAAAATAACATACTAAAATGGATTTCTCTCAACGTACAATTTGGTATGTTATATGCGTTAGTAAGACAGGCCAAAGCATCCGCGTACGATATCCTCCTAATAAATAGCCTTTATGACTTTAAACAATATTTTTTAAATTTGTTTTTACTAATTGGTTGGATAATTCAATTAATAAAAAATAACTTTCTTTTTTAGGACTACAGTAGAACAGTTGCAAAACGAAATAAATGCTTTAGATTCAAGGTTCAAAGTTGTACGTAAACAAATTGAATTGCCCAATACCGAACAAGATATTAAAAATCAAATGATAGAATTTTTAAAGGTTTAAATATTAATAATTAATATTATTTTGAAATGACAAACGATTTTTATTATTATTATTATTAAGTTATAAATAACAAATTTAATAGGTTGCCGAAAGACAAGTTGGGGGCTTACAAAGTGATATTGCTGAATTGGAATCCATGAGGAAAACATTGGCCGATTTCTTTTGCGAGGATATCAACACATTTAAATTAGAAGAATGTTTCCGAATTGTTCATAGTTTTTGTATGAAATTTAGATTAGCAGTGGCTGAAAATGAACGGAGAAAAGTACAAGAAGAACAAGCTTTAGTTCGAAGAAAACTGAGAGAAGAACAGTTAGCTGTGAAAAAACGTTTATGTAAACTAAATAATTTATAAGATATTATGGTTTTTAATTAATTAATAACTACATAACATTTTTATATTTATTATACACTTGACAGTGACCAATGATCAACAAGGCAATGGCTCTGATGTTGAAAGTAATCTAGTTGATTCAATTTTATATGATATTCGTTCAGGATTTCCTCATAAAAAGAGTTTTGATAAGGTATGTGTATTTAAATTAAATAAAAGTTTTGAGTATTCTATAGGAACTATTCTATTTTTATTTATTCTTAGGGTAAGAGACCACATAATGCTACAATTGTGACTTCAGAAGACGATAATATATCAGTATCTGGTTCACCAGCTGTGATTAGACGAAGACTTGGTGTTGTCGATAATCCTAATAAAGAAGATAATCTATCTCCAGGTATTTATTAGGTTATAATATTATTATGCATATAGCAATTAATTTTGTCGATTATAATAATTTTATGTTTATATTATTTATAAGATGTTACTCCAAATGGAAGTTTGCGTCGTAGAAGAAGTAGAGTGCCATCAGAAGAAGATGAAGTAACATTAATGGATTTCTTGCGAACTTCTAATCAAGATGCTCCACCCGTATCAAATATTCAAAGAAAATCATGGGGTAGTTTAGGTAATGCAAACTATTTTATTTAATATAAAAAAATTAATTATATTAAGACATCAATTTTTTTGTTAAACAAATTTCTTGGTCAAACACCAAGAAATTAAAAATGTAACTAACATAAATCAAAAATAAAACTATAAAAGTAAAATTTCTAAATTTCTATAAATAGATAAGTTAGTCTAAATATTTTGAAAATTGTATTTACTATAAAAAATAATAATATACCTAAAAGTCAAAAATCACCATCATTATTTTTTTTTAAACTATAACAAAACAATAAAATTGTTATTTTATGTTTTTGAGTGTCAAATTATATTAAAATTTGAACCTCAGGCGCTTATAATGCAATAATGGAAACATTTAGTGAACATTTCAACCATTTCCAAAATGTTGTTGAGATTAATATTTACCATATTTTATTCATTCATTTTACAGACCGTTCATGGGCAAGGAGATTCAGAGGAGGTGGTAAAAAGAGACCAGACTTATTAAGTGCTGATTTCAGCGCTGATAGAGAGCGAGCAAATTCTCCATCACCAGTAGTAGAAACCAAGTCAATTGTATCTACAGCAGCATCAACTCCTGAAGAAGAATCTAAGCCAAAGTAAAATAAATATAAAAACAAGTTGTTATGTCAAAAAAAAAAATGTATTGTCATATATTTATAGAGCATGGAGACAAAAAATTGAAGCATGGCTACAAGAAAACGAAAAAGAAGATAAAGATTCTGATGATTTACGACGCAAGACTCAACGAATACAAAATAATAGACGATCATTAGAAAATGACTCCGAGAGTGATGGACGTAGTAGCATTTTGGATACATTACCTGAAGGAAAATTGGCTGATGCTAACAAAGATGGATATAAAAGAGTATATGCTGATTGGAGACCCACTATTGATAAAACCGATGTCGTAGGCGTTATGGAAGCAATTGCTGGTAAGTAAAATCTTTGAATTAGCCAAGAACTAAAATATTAACTCTAAATTGTTTTAGAAGCTCAACCTCCAGTCAAAGATAAATCTCAATGGCGTAAATCTAACTTAAATGTACCAAATACATCAGAAGAAACTGATAGCAATCTAAAAAGAAGTAAAAAACCAACTTCTCTAACTAATTTTGATAATCATAGCAAACCCTTACATGTAAGTTCATAGATTTGATATCCATTATTTAAATTAAAAAACTTAGTTCAGGGTTATTAATTATAACTCATATTTAGGCTATCAAAGAAGAAGACAGAAGAAAAGGTTTTATTGAAAAACTAGGACAGAATGTATCAAACCAAGATTGTTTAACAGTTTATATTCGAGGAACAGATCAACCTGAAATAAAACCTATTATAAGAAGTCCATCCTTATTAAGAAAACAATTAGCCTGTCCGGATTCACCAGAAGAAAAATTATTACCACCATTCGCCCCTAGACGAAAAACTTCAGATTCTACTAATCCAGGGGATGTAACTGATAAAATTGACATTGATTCAGATAATATAGAAACACCACCAACATCACGTAGGCAAATTGTAAAACCTCAGTCAATTCCATCAAAAATTCAAACGGTTGAAGAAGAAAATCTAGGAGATGGTCAATTTGATAGATTTTCAGCAGCCAGGCGTACCCGGAGATATAGAAAAACTCCAGAAGATGATTTAGGTCGAAAATCAGAAGGATACGAATCACCAAAAGCCAACGAGGAAACAGATGTTCGGTTGAAAAAGTGGAAAGATAAACTAATGTACAAAACATCTGAAGATGATAATAAGGACTTTTCTAGAAATCGACTATACTCGTCTATGCCTAGGACAACCAGAAACCAAAGTGTTGTTGATCACGGTGATATTATGAAAGCTGTAAAAATTTATGGACAGCTTACCCCAGAGAAAAGTATTTTAGAGCCAAAAGCTCTGGATCGAGTGACTAAGATAAATCTTCATGATAATGATGAATCGTCAATTAACTTGAAAAGTGAGTTCATACCAGAGATCAGAGTGCAAGCTTTAACACCACCTATAAAAATTAGAACTGAACATGATTTAAATGATGAAGGGTAAATAAAACTGCTAATATATACTTATTTTTTCCTTTACACTTTATATTATTATTGATTTTGATTTTTTTGTTTTTTAGTTTTGAAGAATCTGTAAGTTTAATGTCAGCCGAATCACTAAGTCAGGAGACTTCTTCGGGTAACTTTGAAACTGAAAAACCAATCCCAAAGACGATAGCTAGAGCTGATAGTAGTGGAAGTAACGATACTAATAGCAGTAGTGGACCCGTTGCACCTACCCTAAGAAAAACAAATTCACTCAAGTCGTCTATTAAACCTATAGTAGTAAGAAAAACTGAGTTGCCAAAACGGACAAGTAGTTTTAGAACTCCACTGACTAATCAGAAACCAGTGGTGAAAGTTATTCCTTCAATTAAACCTACAATAAAATCAACAGCCGTTCAAAAGCCAACTATAGCTAGAACCATAAGTGCACCAAAGCCTGTTGAAAGATCAAGTTCTAAAAGTAGCTTGCGCAGTTCTAGGAGTTCGCTAAATAGTTCAAACTCTGTCAGCACGGTCAAAAAGATACCCGGTATTGCAACCTATACACGAGCTATCAACGACCTGACAACGGATTTGAAGTCCAAAAAACCACTGAATGCATTGCAACTGCACAACCGCGATACACCTATGGCTAGCAGAAGCAGTAGCAGTGGCAGTAGCATTGCAGTTCCTGTAAACAAACCAAAGCCAAAACCGTTGAGCACTAGTTTCAAAGAGAACCAAGGCAGGTCCGGTATGACAGGAATGTCACCTTCCAGGAAATCGTTGGGATTCATGAGACCAACTGCTGCTAGTACCGCAAAAGACTTGGTTGACAGCGGCAAACCAATGCCTCTAGTCAAAAAAAATTTTAAATAGATATTTTAAATATATATAATATGTTAAAGTTGTCAATTGTCACCACATGGGATACATACCTAATACACTTTTGACGGTGAATTACAATTAGATATGCATGTGGTATTAATATAAATTTTGTACCTATACTCATTACTGTGCTATGCAATTATTTGATGCAACTTTTTTATTATGAATAAGTTTGAATAACAGAAATGTTTGTTAATTGTTAATAGTATATTATAACCGACAAACCGTTGGGTCAAACACTTAATTAGTTTGTGTCGTTATGATTTACATGTTTTCGTATACAATTTTGATGATAGACACAAAATCACACATTTGATATTATGAAACTGTTGGCTCAACAAATATATTTAAAGACAGTCTGAAAAAAATTATGTTCTAAGATAAAACTCCAAGCAACAATATTACAGTTTAATTTTTTTAATATTTTAACATAATGTCTACTATATGTACAACTGTAAAACTAACTATTTATTCGTTATTGATTAGAAATTAATTTTTAAAATTATAATGAAATGTTTGAGAGACCTACATTGAATAATCATTTACTAAAAGTAAAACTTCAAACATAGTTTACTTTAGTTAAATATATTCACATAAATTTAAAATTATATTAGTATTGTTGTATACATTTTTTTTTTACTAATTTAGCTTTATTCTATATCTATAATTTATTATATATCTGGTATCTAGTCAGAACACATTGCTAAACAATCAAAATGGTGCCTTTTGTAAGTATACTAGTAATAAAATAATTAAAATGTGTTATTCTTTTCAAAAATTATTATATATTTTTAAATCAATACTTTTTTTAAATTGCTAACGAGATTTTATTTTTATATTTCTAAAAATTTGTTAAATTGTATTTTAATTTATCATTATAAAAAAATATATATACTTATATAGTTATACCATGTACTCATCATCTACAATTTACTAAATTCTATATCTGTCTTACTAACAATTCTTTTATTGTAATACATTTTTATTGTTTTGTAATGATCGAATTTCAGTTTAATATTTTATTATAGTAATAAAATATATATAAAAAAAAAAGTAATACATTCATGGTTATTCGTTAGCAATCCTAAATGGGCTGAAGTTTTGGGCTCGCATATTTTATGCATTGTGCTGAGAACAAAATATGCGTCCACGTTGCTTGTTCATACTACATGGCAATAAATATATACTTTATATCATCCATACCAAAAAGAGTGGACAAAAAAATTTAGGTACATATTGACTCTTACCTATGCCATATATAATGTAGTGCCCCATTACCGTGTATTGGCGTAACATTAGGGGAAAGGCTTAGCTCAGTTCAACTTCTATGCTGCGTTCACACGAGACATGTCTCAAAAATTACAATATTTATTGGATTTTTAGTTAATGCTTTGATATGGCCCTATAAGAAATTAAAAGATTGTAATTTCAATTTAAAATGTAAGGACCTAGTTATGATTTTTTTTATTTCGGATATCCAACACGAGAATACCTAATAAGATTTAATTGATTAAGAGGATGCATAGGCGCAACTAGGGGGCTAAGTCCCCCCAGTTTTTTCTGTCAAGTGTATTTCTAGTTTTTAATTTTTTGGGGGAAAATA
Organism: Acyrthosiphon pisum; assembly: GCF_005508785.2. Classification (NCBI taxonomy): domain Eukaryota; kingdom Metazoa; phylum Arthropoda; class Insecta; order Hemiptera; family Aphididae; genus Acyrthosiphon; species Acyrthosiphon pisum. Next base: position 128,816,386 of record NC_042494.1, read on the forward strand.
TTGTTGATAATATCAACAATGTGAAGTTATCAATGATAACAAAAATGTCTTTTATCCACGCTGCATATTGTATAAAATGAAAAAGACACTTATTTAGGTATTTTAAACTTGGCCATTATAAAATATTGAAAGAGACCTGTCCAATAATATAAATAATAATGACATTTTGGAAAAGTATAAACAATTAAAATGTCGACGAATATAGATTATATAAATAAATAGAATATTTTTATAACAGTGAATTGTATTTATTTTTTGACTATAAAATTATAAATGTAATATTAGATTTCCAAATTGAAGCGAATAAATTTGTTTTGGGGCTATAGACCCCCCAGAAATTTTACCTTTAGTTGCGCCCATGAGAGGATGTCAGCGCACTATTCGTTTTTCTCTCTTTGGGTTTAAACGCAACAAAGGCAAACCGCATTTACGCCAGATTCATTTTTTTTTTTTTTTTTTATGTTTTGAAGTACCGAATCCGTTGAGTAA
>NC_042494.1:128816924-128829871 GCF_005508785.2 Acyrthosiphon pisum
TGTGAACGCACCATCACAGAGATATTGGTGCCATATTATAATGACATGATCTCTTGAAAAAATTACTTAAAGAAAATTTGAAAAATGTACCCAAATAACCAATAACTTCTGTTATTTCATAGGGTTTATCGTTAGATGGACTTTCTTTCTATTAATATTACAGTTACATGTATTATTTTTACTATAAATTTTGCTTGTTGTGTTGAACTTTTATTTAATTTACTCACTGTGTTTAGCATAGTTTGCAAGTATTCAGTTAAAAAAAAAAAAATTATAACCAATTTGTAATTAAGTATGTAAAAGTTACAAGTTAATTAGAAAAAAAAAAGTAACTTCAAATTAAACTTACATTTTGTTATTCAAACTTAACCAGCCTCTCGTAATAACTGTCAATCGTCTCATTCAAGATTTTTTTTTATTAGTTACTGCAACAAAGAAATTGACTCTAGTTCAAAAATAATTTGTTATTTTAATATTTTTATTAATACTGTTATATACTTATTAGTTCCGTTACCTACCCTAATAACAAAATTAAAATAATATACCATTTTAGTTTTTATTTGTGTTTAATTAAATACAGTTATCTATACAATATTACAATGCAATATCAGCATCAAACGAAAATAAGTACTTATTAACTTAAATAATTTAATTTGATTAGGTAATAAGTTAAAATATTACAGAAAGACTAGCAAAATAAATACAAATAAAATAATATTAAAATCACAATGAAATTACATTTCAATATAAATTATACATAAAATGATGTTTCAATACATTATAGGAACTGAAAATAATAGCTTAAACTATGTACAAAAAAATATTTGAGATTTACAAATGTTAAATAACATACATAAGTCAATAAAATACTATAATACAGTCCTAAAACAAGAAATTGCATAAAATTAAACATTATAACTCTGTATTTAGTACTTATGATCAATACAAGTTTAGGAATATCATAATTGCATAGAATATTAATGTTAAATATTAAACAAAAATAAAAAATCAATTAAGAATTTTGAAAAAAAAATATAGTAACAATAATAAAAAAAGTTTTAAATAGTGTTAATATAATTTAACTTTTGTACTCTAAATAGTAAATATAAATTAATTCCATTAAACCATTATTTATCTATTAAACTTATGTGTAACTCCGTTTAGTTATGTTTTAAGTTCAGCCTTTAAATCATTTTTAAAACCAAACTGTTCGTACAAGCAATGTACAAAATTTATTCTAATTACTATCAAAAATTAAGGTTCATATTATAAATGTTATGGTTTCTATAGTATGATTCACATTTAAATAATGTGAATTTGAATTGTCCATACCCTACTATAATATAAATACAATAAAATAATAATTATAAAAAATATTATTGCGATCATAGTAGAGCATGGATGACTAGTAAATATGTCTTATGTTTAACATGTGTTTGAAGTAGATTGATCATATTGTTATACACTGAATATAAATATAGCGCAAAACATTGCAAATACATGTGAAATATAAAGAAGTGGCACCACAATTTACAATTCCCATTTGCATTTAAAGAAATTGCACTTACAAGAGGGAATTGTTAAGACAAAATCTGAATGATGTGTTAGTATTCGGTACTCATGCATATAAAGTTTTATCTGTATCGCAGTTAGTATGCCTTGTATTATAACAATAGTCTATATATCCAGTTTATATGATCTAAGGTTTATATTATACAAAAACAATATGTCTAAGTGGTAGATACCACTTTTTATCTATTGGTGACTGTTAAAGCTTAACAAATTATACCAATCCTATTTAAAATAAAAAAAAACTAATAATAACACCAGTAGAAAATATTGCAATATTTATCTTGTTCTATATTAACTAAAAGCATTGAATAACCTTATTGTTTGAATAAATATTATTCAATCAGATCTTTTTTTTTAAATTAATATATATTATACTATAATGGGAACTATTAGTTGGTATCAGATGTGTATCGACCTAAAACAATTGTGTTCAGCATATTACCAACCTCATTTGGATCATGCAATGCTTCAGCTAACATTTTTTCCACATTTCTCATGATAACCATTTTCTGGTGGTCTAGCAAAGGATACTCAATTTTTTCAACGGATCCCGCCTAAAAAAATTATATTAGTAATTTTCTTAACAAAAAATCTTTTTCTTAATTTACCTTGAATTACACTTACAACTATATAGAGTCATCTATCCTCATCCTACATCTTCATAGGGTTCAATATCCTACTAACATCACAGTTAGTCATTCACATCAACTTTTTTTGTATCACCCTATTCCATCTATCCATTCGATTAGCATCTGCGGTCTTCATCGGCCTCTTCTTCATTCTACATTCATTTTCATAACTCTCACTACCTCTGAATCATTTCTCTCATAAATTATGACTTTTCGACCTATTCTTCCTGATAGTAATTTTATCCACAGTTGATGCACTACACGCACCCATCTTAATCTTCTCATGTTCTGTTCTATTCTCTTTTGTACTGCTCTACGCCCCTACATTCCAACCCATACAACATTGTTGGCCCCACTTCTGTCTTAAGAAATCTTATTGGTACCCTCTTTTCTCTTTTCTCACAAAATATATGACACAATGACACTTTTTTCCACTTGATAAACCACGCTTAATCATACTTTTTATTTCCTCCCTCAATCTCCTTTGTACCATCCTAAGTACTTGAGCACATTATATTATATTATATTGAGTCACATTATATAATCCATAGTTTTCATAACATACCTGGTCAAGGAATGGGTATAGTGGGGGTAACAATTCCTAGATAATTCGAGCCAAAATCATATATGGTTGCCTTTGTTTTACATTTACTAATCGATAGTCCATTCTCTTCAAGCGCTGCTCACCACAAGTCCAGTACTCATTCATTCTTCAAGGCTTCCTCCCTACTAATATTACATAATTTGTAAACATTATGCATCTGGCTCCTACTCTCCTTATATATATTTTGTAATCTCGTCCATTACTAAAGGTTGAGTTAGGTTTAATGTTGAACCTTGGTGCAATATTGCACTAAGTATAATATTATCTTAAACCCCCTCCCCAAGGTTTTGTTTCACCCCGCTCTACTTAATTTTCTGCACACAACAAAAATTCACCTTTTATTTATTCAATACTTCTACTAACTCCTTACCCCTGTTAATTATTAATATTCCTATATTTCACATACATAAGTTCATTACATAAAATTAAAATTAAATTTATTTACTTTGAACCAAAAGTTTACTGAAACTGTACAGCCACCATGCATCAATGATTCAACGTGATGAAACCAATACATTGGTATATATAAGACATCTTCAGGTCCAACTATAACTTCATATCCACAAGCTTCTTTGAATTTTGGAAATTTTATGTAATCTGGATTATCAAAGTCTACCTAAAGAAAACCATGTCAAATTATGTATGTATCATTTTAAAAGGAATTATTTATCATTACTTGACTTTGTCTATCGTACGGATGATGAACTGGATGTGGATATAAACACTCAAATTCACTAGGTGGAAATAAAATGAATCTTTTATACCCTCGAATGCTAGCAAACATATTTTGTTGCTCATCGTAATGACACGGAGTAACATTACCTATACCAAAAAAATATTATGATTAGTTTCTATGATAAATTGTATTGTTGTATTTATATCAAACAGCATTGGATTAAATCAGTCAAGTAATTCAGGCTGTAATACATATTTTTGTTCACTTAAAATTTGTTGATTTTTATTGTAACGAAAATCTTATCAAAGCCTCATTTGAATAAATTTATGCTGGATAATTACTTTAAGAAACATATTTTGAGTAAATAGAAAAAGATATTTGAAAATTCTTATAAAAAAACAATTGGAATTACTTCATTGTACCATAAAAAATAATCAGATTTCAAAGAAATTATACTCCAAGTTATTTGGAAAGACTTGACACTGAAGTAAACACTGTATATTATGTTATTAACTAATATAATTAATTAAGTGTTACCTTCTTGTGCAATTAAAAGAAGATTAGATGTCAGAGATCCCCATTTACACACTTTTTGTTTTGACATAATCCAATCCCAATTGAACATAACAAAATCACTAACAATACGTTGGCTAATTGAGTTATTCAATACTTGTTGCATGTATAATCTGAAAAACCACAATACAATATTATTTGTTATTTGGTGTAAGTAACAGTACTAGATAATATTATAAATAAGCATGATTGTTTATTTTTAACTCACTGATGTCCCTATAGAAACAAAATTACATAGTAAAGAATAATTTTTCTAATATTTTTTACCAAAAACATTACATATTCATTATTAAAGTCTTACATGATTCACATGTTATGTGTATGGTTTTGTTAATATTTGTTAAAATAAAATATGACTAATAATGAAGATGAAATTATTAATAATATTGATTTATCAGAGTATGAAGAAAAAAATGATTTTTTTGGTTTTGAAGCATCTAAAAGAAAGGTCCATATCATCCAAGAAGATAACCGAATTGCTGATTTAGAAGCTCATATTAAGTATGCTGCAAACAGGGTATTTGTGAACAATGGTGATTCTTATCATGGCAAATATATTATACAAGTAAATTAATTTAGCTTGAGCAGTAAAGCTGTAAGCATATATTTATTATCGATAAGATGAAATCAATCAAAAATTAAATTATACCTACATTTATACAAATTAATTTAATGCCACTCAATAAAATATTAGTGAAAACAATTTATTGTTAGTAAATTGGAGATTTATCAATGATATTATTGTAAAAAATATTAGAAATGTTACTATTTTATTATAATCGATTAATTGTGATTATAATACAAGACTATTTGATAGTGATGGAAAACGATAATTTTGAATATGGATTTAGTATCAATAAATCACATAATAAATGAAAACTAAACACAACTGAAACATTTAATGAGAATAAATTGAATATTTAGTTTAAGAGGACATGGCACCCACATGTGTTGTTTCCGTCTTACAAGTGCGTAATATAGCACATTTTATGCTCAGCAGATCACATTTAGCTCCATTAGTTTAAAAATTAGAGGGTATATAAGAGCTTTTCATTATATTTAAATATTAAAGCGAGTTATGAGTGTTTTAAGTGTTTAAATAGTTTGTAAATCTTAAAATACTTCTAACTCGCTTTAAAATTAAAATATATTAAAAATCCCATGAGATTGCTTAGATAATAATCTTACCTTTAAATTTTATAAGAGGTCAATTCACTCTAATTTTTAAACTAATGGAGACAAACTTAATCTGCTGAGCGTAACATTTGTTATGTAACACACTTGTAAGGAGACAATACAAGTGGGTACCACATTCTCTTAAGTTTGATATGCTTGGTTTATATTAATTGAGTGTACCTTGGGTATTCTATGTAGTTTCAAAATAAAATTTCAAAATAAACTAAATAAATTTGCTGTTACATTAGGTATATTGAATAACTCTAAAATTATATTGGTATTAAATATTTGCCATGATAATATTGGCCAAGTCATCATTATTGTCCATAAAAGTATTTAACAATATCCAGAAAATATTAATTAAATATTAACTGGGATGGAAAAAAACTTATATTTATTTTATTCAACATAAAAAATTGAAATTGAATGAGCAGAAATACAGCAACTAAATATTAATAATTTTATACAGATAAGATAATATATTATGCACATAAAAAGCATATTTGTCCAATAAAATATAATTGTACCTATAATTTTGAATGTAGATCACATCTTGGATAAGTACTGAAATTGTATTCATATTAATACAAATAGTATGTACATTTCATGGGGTTTAAAATTAGTAATGATAAAAATCAAAAACATTTCAGAATAGTTAAATACTTAAGTTTAAATGTTTAACTATAGGAAATCAGCCAAGCACTATTTACGGACATTGAGTTCATAAATTTAGATACTGAACTAACTGAAAAAATTATACCCAATGAAAAATATAAAACACAAGAATTGCATAACACTCACTCACAAAAAAGTCAAATTTCGATATTAAATAAAAAAACAAACAGTGTTAAATCAGTGTCTGATAATAGAGATATTCAAGAAAACAAAGTCTCGGACAAAACATTTATTAATGAGGAGGTTGATGATGATACACCACCAATAGAATTTCAATACAGGAAAAACATTGAAATACTACCAATGTATTATATACAGAAACCTACTATAAAAGTGAATAAGGAAGACATTGAACCAATAAAATATGATATAGTGACTACAGTAAAAAATAAATTGAACATCAACAATGAAAGGGTATAAATAGAATTTTTGTTAACATATTTCGAGAAAGAATAACTAATTTTAATTCTAGTATAAATACCTGAAACATGTTAAAAAATTGATTATTTCGAATAACAAAATATTATTGATGAAAGAAATACAAAAATGTGCAGTAGTTGTGTATGATATATCGTTGGCCAAAAATCAAATAACTGAAGCTAGTAAAGCATTAAAAAGTAAAATAATTCATTCAAATATTATAAAATTAAATTCAAAACTCGGTCAAAGTGCCTTTACTGAAAGGTTTCTTTAATCTGTGTTTCAATCAAGCCATTATTCTTTCATCACTTTTACTCATTGTTCTATTCTGTAAAAGATTGTAAATTATAAAAATAAAAACAAAAAAAAAAAAAAAATTCAAAACTCAAAAATATTTTTTTTTTTTATCAAGGTATAATAGAAGAAATTAAATATATAAAATGTCACCCAAAAACTGTTTTAGCAAGAGAAAGTGGGATTAGAGTGTTTATACTTATATCAAGTATACAAACATGGGCTTTAACTAAAAACCAAGTACCTAATCATCATTATTTTATAGTGACCAAATATAAATAATTTGAACTTCTTTTAATTTTTAAACAAGAATACAAGTCCAATTACTCAAGATGATTATAAAGATCGTATTTGTCACCCAAATTTTCAATCATTTTATGAAATGGAAAATTGTATATTATCACTCAATGATAAAGTACCTACAGAAGACCACCTCAAGCATTTAAAATATTTTATACACATATTATATTTCTAATTTATATTTTACAGTACAGTGGATATTTTTATGGAATAATTTTAGCACCAGGTTTAGTTTATGGTCAAGGTGAACACATGTTAAAATACATATATAAAATGGTTTCTAGTGACACAGAACCACTATTGGTACCAGAAGAAGACAATAATTTACCTATTATACATGTAGAAAATCTTGCAAAGTAAAATATAACTTTTACAATAATTTAGATTGTTTTCAATATAATTTATACATTCTAGAATTGTTAAAAATCTGGTTTTGTATTATGATAAAGTCACAAAACCATATATAGTCGGCATTGAAACTGCTACGATTAGTCTACGGAGTATAACCAAGTGTATTATAAAGCAATTTCAAAGGAAAAATTATATATACTGTGATTACATAAGTTTATGCCTAAATTCATGGGTTACGGTAAGTTTCTTCTATAACATTTTATTAGGGGAAAAAATATATATTATTATATAAATAAATAAAATATAATAAATGATTATACATGTAATGATATAATATTCGACAGATATTTAATATTATACTAGCAATAAATAAGAACTATGTGATAATAGTATAATACATTACATTTTAAGATTTTTAATTAATGTTTTTTTTTATAGCAAACTGTCTACGACATGATAACCATGTCCATTCAAATAGTTCCTGTTATTGATAATTATATAACACAATTTATGGGACTTGATCAATATATTCCTCGGATTATTACTGAAACCAACACATTAATCTTTGAATATTACAAGAAAAATTCTCAAGTAAGTTAATACAAAAGGCAGTTTATAGTAAATCATAGTAAAGCAAATTTATGGAAAAAAAAACATATACGTCGAGGCAATATACTTTGATAATTCCGCTTTAGATCTGTATTTTATTCTATAAAAGCATACAGACTTATTTTACTGTAATTTAAACAGTTACAAAAATAATGAATTAACTAGAAGGAATATTTAATAAATGAAAAGCCAAATCTCAGTTAAAATGTATATTTATTTTTAGAAGAAGAACATTATCATCAATGGACCACAAGAAATTATATATTTTGCCAAAAAATTAGCATATACATATAATCTTTACTTTGTTGATCTAGTTACAATCAGCGAAGAATTTTTCAATATATTAGTAAAATATATTATATTTTTAATTTTACTTTCACACATATTATTGCAATTTTAATTTTTAATCAAATAATAATAAAAAATTATTGTTTTATAATCTAAATAATTTAATCAATTTTAGGAAAATGGTGTCAATGATATTGATATATATTGGTTACAAAATGTAATTAATAATAAATTAGTTAATCAAAAACTTTCAACATTTAATAATACATCACTGCAAAAGTTAGATATACAATATAATGAGTCTAGTAAAGAATTTAAAGAAAATAACTCAAATAATCTATCAACACTTGGTAACAAACAATTATTGGAAGAGCAAAAAAAATATTTTAAAGACAATGGTAGAATTTCTGATAAATATTTATTACCGTAAGTTAAGACTGATATATCTACATGATTAATTTAACTTAGATATATTTAATAAAACATAAAAGTTTAAATGTTATAATTAATATAGATTTATCAAAAATAAGATATTACAAAATAGAGTGAATAAATGTGGTTATATAATTTGTAATTTTCTTGAAAATATTGAACAAGTTCAAAATCTTTTTGATTTGGAGCAACATGAGTCAAATAAAGAAAACAATTTAAAATTTTTTGAAGATGAAATACATCCAAGTATTATTTATAAAATTAAACTAAGAAAAAAAATTTAGTCTTATATAAATTTAGCAATTATCATTGATGTAATTATGGTTGGAAATAATATTATGAGAAAAGTGAAGAATAATTCAGAAGTAGAACCCTTCAACTTAACTTCAAAACTAGTGTGTGATGATGCATTAGATAAATTACTTAATTGGCCCCCCTCCTTAGATTCTAAATATACCGAAAACGAAATTATGAAACATATTCTAGAAAATGAGTAAGATTAACTAACTTACATAATATGATAATTTTCTTAATAACATTTTTAGTAATATAGAAATAAGAAAAAATCGTGATTTAATTGATTACTTAGAAGTTTTGTTTAAACCAAAAATGTATAAAGAGTATTTATTAATAACTCAAAGTAATTGCATATTTGTCAATCATGGAGAATTTGATAGACTGTTTAATTCACTTTTAATAAGTATGCCAGTAAAAGTAAAAGGTCAGGATTGCAAGTTACAATATATTCAATCATAAATATAACTAATAAACATTTATTAGATGATGAAGTTGAAAACAATGTAAGTGACATAAAAGCTGTCATCAATAAAATGTATGTCACTCATCCGACAATAATTGAAAATAAAGATTTAGCAATAGAAGAAGATATTTATGAAAAAAATGTAAATGTATTATACTCTGTCCAGTGAGAGAACATGTCGGGATCCAACTACAATCAGTTCTCCTGTGAGTCCCCACGCGACACCCTGCCATTCAAACCGGTTCCTCTATGGCAGGGTGACGCAAGGGAATTCACAGAATCAGCACGTTCTCTCACAAGACACAGCATATAATTATTAACATTGTTAATCTAAATAGCATTGTTTAATATTTATACTATTGATAACATTTTATATAATATGTTGATATAGCTGGCTCAATTGTTGAAAGAACCAATTATTAAAAAAGAAGAACAGTATTCATTGGAAAATATTAAAATAATAGATTTTCTAATAAAATGTGTAAATCCTATATTGATAAATGGAGTATTGGAAATTATGAAAAATACGCCCGAGGATCCTATAGATTTTTTGGTTAACCATATAATAATAATATTTTTCAGTTTTTCATTTATACTTACTGATTCAAATAAAATTTTAGGTAGAATATATTTATAACCATAATATGTACAATCCATGTGTTTCTTCACCACCATTGAATAAAAAACCAAAAGTAGCTAACAGCCTCAACAAACACCTGTTGTGATTTACAAAATATCAATAAATTTGTGTATGTTTATTTATTGGTTAAATGTGTTCTTGTGCATAATATGAATAAAAAGATTATTAACATATTATATGTACAAAACGTATCATAGTATAATTAAGATGAATGATATGTAAATTTTAATATTTCTTGTAATGTTTCAATGTATTTTTTTATTTACATAACACTATGTCTTAAAAATTGAAGCGATTTTAAAATTAATTCTTAAATACAACCAGTTCTATTTATATCACATAAAACTAGTAAACTATATTTAAAACAAAAATGTTTGTATTTTTTTATTTGTAAAATATTACCTGGAGTCTCCTTTTTTCCAATCTTTTATTTTTTTAGCAAATTCAGAAAATATCATAGGGCTCGGTCGACTGATTGGTTTGAACGTCATATTAGGAGTGATTTTCTTTTGGTCATAATACTTGAATTTATGATTTTTTGATACCAATACATTACAGCATATTGAATTCATATGCTCTGCTAAATAATCCAAATCCCATTTTAGCACTTGAGAAACTAATTTGGATCCTTTGATTAGTACTGGTTTCTAAATAATTAATTTATAAAAGACAATCAAAAAATGTTTTAAAACAATATAGAATATCAAAAAATAAAAATGTCATTTAAAAGTTCAAATAATTAATTGATCATGTATCTCTCCAGTAGATAGTAAAAACTACCCATTAACGTCCATCTGTACAATAAATTGATGTAGTAAAGTGATAAATAATATAAAAATAGATTTGAGTTCAGTAGTTACTGGATCAAATGGTAAGGGGTGCTAGGGGGGGGGGGCTATAGCTGCAAGATGAAAAGGGTCACAATGTGTCGACTCGTTTTTTAAATTTAAAAATAGCATAATCAAATAAATAAAACATTATTAAGTAGAAATTTCAAATTTATATCATATCAAAATAGATTTAAATACTTTATTACCCATACACAATTATAGTGGTCATCGCTTGTCACGTTTAACTCGTAACTTGTTATTGTCGTTATCAAACGTGCTTTCTGATCTGCCGAAGCAATAAATATAATCGTTCGATGAATGACAGACTTGAATGAACGGTAAATTGATTGTTAAAGATGATCTTTTGTGTGTTACACCATATATTTATGAAGCGATCAGAATTTTTTTAAGTATACCAGTTAGTAGTTACCAACTGTGAAAGTGAACGATCTTTATCTACACTATCAATAATTAAAAATACATATCGTTGTAGGTATCATGGAACATGGGTGAATCTTAGCGATTGATTAAACAATGTATATTTCATTTGAATACCTTATAAGAAAATTTTCCGAGGCAAAATCCAGAAAAAGGCTTTTTAAACATTAATTAGATTAAAAATATACATTTTTATGACATATGGCAAAAAAATTTATATTAAAATTAAAATACAATGTAATTTTTCTTAATTATCAATAAAATGTATTTTATAATCTTTAGTTAACAAATATTATAAAGTATTGCTTTATCAAATATTTGAATCTATACTACAATATACAAATATACTAAACTTAATATTTTAGTTAATATTTATTACAAATTACTTACTTACACATCTGAATAAAAAAATATGAAATGGTTTTAGGCGTAAAGGCCTCACCAAAAGTAAAGGCACGCTTATACTATGGTCTTGTGTACATAAAATCAATAAGCCATTTTTTGGAATTTCACTGCCTAGTTAGAAGCTTCCAAAAAAATTATTTTAAAGTTTGAAATTTAATTTTTTGTTTAAAAAACAACTTTAATGAAATTAAAAAGTTTACTATTCTATCTCATGTACACTTTACGCTGACGGTTACGTGAAAATGTGTAGTTTTTACTATGATGCATGTGTGAAAGACAGAGACAACAAATAATGGTTCCCAAACCCCTTAAGTTAAATAATATTTTGTATTGTAATCTTAAATATTATTTATTGAAATTTTTTAACTACAAATTATTTGCTAAGAACTTGAGTTGTACAACCCTGACATAACAATTTTATTATTATACTTAGTTCATTACATTATTGCTGAGAAGTGAGTCTACTTTTGGATCATCGTACTGTAGGGTAGGTATTTTATCCACTTTTATGTTATACTTCCGTAACTGACTTTCGTTCCACCCAGCCATAATTTGAAACCGTAGGAAGCTGTTGGGTGAATAAATTGAAAAAAACAAAACCGGACAACGGTATCGCGTTCACGCACAGACAAAAAAAAATACGATTTTAAATTCAACTTTACCGTTTGGCGTTTAAACTGTTTAAAGACAATCACAAACCCACAAGTCTGTTATGAAAATGACATATTATTATTATTAACATTGTTATTATTATTATTTATTACTTGGACTACGTGCACGATTTAAGATATACAGGTTGCGTATCGAACTCCCATAATTTGACCGGTGAACTGTCTATCTGAAACAGCTGGTCCCTCTACTACTAGCGCACCGAGTGGACAAGTTTTTAGTTTCTATTCCGTAATATTTTATAGCAGATAACTTTGGCTAGTGGTTGCTGGTTACTGTTTATGTCTTCTATTAATGAAATACGAGCCCACAATACAATAATAAATTAACGGGATCCGTACTATTTTATTAGAGAGCACAATTTTCAAATACAAATTACAATATTATAATTTACATTCTCAATAAATTTAAGAATAGTAACAATATTTTATTTTATAATCTAAAGTACGTATACAAATACAATACAATATAAATAGGTACATAAACCAAATGTCGATTTTATATTAATGCTTTTTGTGGTTGAAACAGATCCTTGACAAAGTTTGATATTTTCAAATGATATTAATGTCTTTTCTAGGTCTTCTACATTTTTTATTTATAATTTGG
>NC_042494.1:128830016-128845447 GCF_005508785.2 Acyrthosiphon pisum
CATCTAACGTCTATAAATAGTTGTAGTTGTTCCTACGTTATGACTGGTGAGCCGTGAAAATGTATACAGGTATGTCAGCAACTCGTGATACGCATGTCTGTGACGGAACCATTTTATTTCTTAGTTCGTGGTTCATGGTATCATTTATCAATCACATACATACGTATATAACCATAGAATAAAATCAACCGATGAGAAGTGGAGAACTAGGAATTTTGAAGGAGGTGAAGGAGATGCGAATACTGCGCAAAACTATATATCGTCAGACTAATTCGTAAAAGTTCTAACTCCAAAAATGCATTTTTTTTTTTATGACTATTTCAAATAAAATGTATGATAACGCATCGTTTAATAGCATGCTGCCTCAAAAATAATAGTTTATTTTACTATTAAATAATTAAATATTATTAATTATGTATTAATTATTATATTTTAATAAAATTGTAAAAAATTACACCGTAAAAGTCCTATATCCAATTTTTTTTTTTTTTTAAGAAGAAATAGTTCTAAGTCCTATTACAAGAGTGTAACTGATGTTTTGGGGTTTTTTGTTAAAAATAATATTAACAAACCCATCAGATACATTTATTTTAAGTATTCTTATTTTTGAATCAATAACACGTTTTTTGTCCCTCCTGAAAAATAGACAATATGGAGATAGAACTTCTACGAATTAGTCTGACGATATAGTACAACTTACTGTGATGATCCAAAGGATACCCATGACAAAATAAATAGGTATGTTAGCAATATTACCGGTTTAGAAACAAATCGCGCACCCACCCTCTGCCCAGCCTTATACTGTGACGTAAGCATTTCTCCGGGTCTCGTTGGTCCACCGCCGTCACTGCCGCAATAGCCGTCGCCGCCGAAGACTCCACCACCATTCCACCGCTCAACCCGCTGGAGAAATGCTTACGTCACAGAAATGCGGAACAGAAGTTGCTGACATACCTATTTATTTTGTCATGAGGATACCTATCTAATATGTCATGATATACTGACGTAGATACTATAATATTATAGCCATGGTCTTCGAGAACGAACCTAGGAAGTCGAAAACAAAGAAAACTACTTGATAACACTATCAATATTGAAAACACAACTAGGAAGAAAAAAACAAGTTTTTTATAAATAAATAGTACCTAAAGGCTACAACTTATAAAAAACAGATTTATTACAAATTATTGGAACTAAATTTTAATCATGTTTTACTTTTGTCGTTACTCATTAACTGTTAATTGTTATTATATTTGTAAATTTACTGTTCACGTTTGAAATCTGGTGCAATACATTTTGTCTACAATGAATTAGTTATGGGTTTTTAATGAAGTTAGATGTAATTTGATATCAGGAACGTTTTTAATTATTTGTAAAATATGTCTGATATTTTCAAATCTGCTCTAGACTACTTTAGTAGTAGTTTCTCGGCCGAAAACAACGATTATGTGGGTTCTAACGTAGAATTGGGCAATGTTAAGCTAAAGATAAAAAGACTTATTGCCGAAGGTGAGAACCAAAATTGTTTAGCAGTATTGGTTGATTATTCATTTTCTTTAATATTTTGCAATATTGTACAGGTGGATCAGGTATGGTGTTTGTAGCTCAAGCTCAAGATACTAGTAAAGAGTATGCATTAAAGGTGAGATAATGTTTTACTTTCTTGTTTTATGTGTAAATAATGAGGTGTACCTAACTTGTTTGATAATATTATTGGGGGGCGGTTTTATTAGTTGTCATATAACCATCAATCATATTACATATTTTAAACCTATAAACCTTTAACCATATTTTTAATACCTATAACATTTTCTTTTGAACAATTTTAAGACTTATTTTTAATATTATTTTTTAACATTTCTGTGTAATCTAAAGATAATTAACAATTTTTAACTTTATAATTTATTAGTCTAGTACCTACATAAGTAGTGCCAAGTGATTAATACTATATTTATTTTTGTTTTTTAGAAATTACTTGCAGCAGATGAAGCTGCTGATAAAGTTATTCTTAACGAAATTGATGTACTTGTAAGTAAATTGTATTTGAGACTTATTTTATTATATGTATAAGCATAATTTACAATTGTTTAGAAAAAGCTAAGTGGTCATCCAAACATAATACATTTTATATCGGCAGCATTTACTAGTAAAATTGATTCACCTCGAGGATCAAATGAGTATCTCATTCTAACAGAATTCTGTCCAGGTCAGTTTACATAAAATATCTCCTTTGTTGTTACTAAAATATATTAATATATTGTTTAGGAGGAAATGTTGCAGAATTATTATCAGCTAGAGAAAAACCTTTACATAGAAATATTGTTACTTCAGTATTTTACCAAATGTGTTCAGCCACACGACATATGCATTGTCAAAGTCCACCTCTCATTCATAGAGATCTAAAGGTCTGTGTTGTGTGACATACTTCAGTAATCAAATAATATTTAACAAAATTCATAGTTTTTGGACTCTGATACCATTAACCCAACTGCCCTTCATAGTTAACTCTTATATTTCACCCATGTGACTAATTAAGTCTTTGATTGACAGAATCTAATAAGCAGTTATATCTATTGCGAAATACAGTATTTATATCAAATATTCAGTTGATAATTTTAATGTTTTGTCACATCTATTTGTCTCCAATTTCATTTGTTTCATTGTATTACAGTAAAACCTCTCTTAATAAAAACCTCCCAATAACGGAAGTTTTTTGGGAAAAAAACTACAAACTATCTAAAATCTGAATCCTCTATTTAGCGGACAAAATTTCAGTGACCGAGAGTATCTGGTATTTAGAGGTTTTGCTGTATTTCTAATTTAACAATTTACATTGCTAATTTACCCAATTACCTATGCTATGTTTATTCCAAAAGATTTTGCTTTTGCTTTTGCATTACATATAGTATATTTAAAATCATGGAATTCTACAATGGCCCTAAATGTATTAATAATTCCAGAGTGTATGTAATCAATACTTCTATAATTTTTTTCTCATTTATGAATATTAGATTGAAAACTTTTTGATCAGTGATGATGGTAAAATTAAATTATGCGACTTTGGAAGTTGTACAACAAAAGTGTACAAGCCAGATGAGAATTGGACATCACAGCAACGAGCCGTTTTGGAAGATAAAGTAAATTTATTTAAAATTATATAACATACATAATTTATTATACATATTATATATAAGTAAATTTCTGAACGGATACCAAAATCAATAAGCATACATTAAAAACACTTTTTTTCTGAGTGATAGTTTAGTATAAATGTATCATTTATTTATTCTATTTATACGAGCAAACCCTTTTTATTAAAACAATTTGTATAAGTAAATTAATAAAGATAAATTATTATCTTAATAATTACTCACCAATCACCATATTATATTATTAATATAGATTTATTTTTAACTATAATTTAGAATTTTTGTAAAGTATTTTTTTCTCTTAGCTTAATCAATGTACAACTCCAATGTACCGTGCTCCTGAAATGATTGATACTTGGTCTAATCATGAAATTGGTACAGCTGTTGATGTGTGGGCTTTAGGTTGTGTTTGCTACGCTTTATGTTGTAATCGGCATCCATTTGAAGATTCCAATAAACTAGCAATATTAAATGCAAGATATTCATTTTCACAAATAGAAAGTTCATACACTGATTTTATCTCTATAATAAGTATGTTGATTTTCTTTTAATGAAATGAAAGTATGTTAATATTTTCCTTTTTATTTTTAGAGGGATGTTTACAACCAGATCCTTCATTAAGAATGTCAGTTTTTGAATCATTAAAACTTATTGAGCGCATTAAAGAAATGTATAAAGTTAGTATTGATTCATTAGATATCAACAAATTGAAATCTGAAGGAAAACCGTTGGAACCTATTGGATCTAATATCCCGAGTATTCCACAACAGCCAGTAGTAGCAAAGTAATTTTCAATGTTTAAATAAGGTTTACGCAATTTGGACTAAAATAATATTTGTTTATTAATGATTTTCAGACAATCACCAGTAACTATGCCTAATTCAGGTTTGTTTTCTCAAATACGTGGTGGGGCAGGAAGTTTTTTAAAAAATTTAAAAGACACATCTAACCGAGTAATGCAAACAGTCCAATCGTGAGTACTCATACATTATTACAGAGAAAATTGAAAATGTAATGTCTCACTGACAAGTTCTTACATTTTGCAATCTATAAATAGATCAGTCAATGTGAAATCTGGTATAGACATGGTGTTTATAACATCAAAATTAGCCGTGTTAACAGTTACTCAAGATGCAAACTCAGAAAATATTGCTTCGTGTTTAGACACCAGACAATGTCGATTGTACAACATGACAGGCCATTCATATCCTCGGACCATTGGACGTTCAATTGTATGTCAATTCATATTTATTTTCAATTTAGTATTCTTAATTATGTGTTTTTTGAATGCTAAGGTGATAGAAGTTCATCCAAAGACAATAACATGTCCTACTTTACATGAGATATATGCAGTTTGTGATGACATGTATAGTTTTCTGACTAACAATTCCACAAATCTGTGTGTCATACTCCAATCAAATGTAATATTTTTTTAAACTATATTTAATCTTATTTATATTTTAATTACAACTTTTTGGCTGTAGGAAAACTCTGGTACTTCTGCATTAATAGTTTGCTCATTTTTATTGTATACAAATGCATCAGATACTGCTGAAAATGTTTGTACAATATATGCTGTTAAAAAGTCTACACCTATTTTTCAGCCCTCGGAAAATAGGTAATTTAAAAGTATACGTGGTATAATCAAATTTAATATGCATGTGGCAAACCATAATTGTCTATGTTACCAATATGGAAAAAAATATTGTGGCTTTGCCATATACTTGATTAGTCAATTGTTTTATTACTGATATAATGTTATGAAAATGATTTACTTTCAATAGGTATTTAAATTATATAGCGACTGAGCACACACATAATATTGACTCAATAAACATAAGAAGACTTATTATGGAGCCAGTTCCTCTTTTTAATAAAAATCGGTACGAACATATTTTTTTTAGTAAATAGATGTATATAATATATATTGTGTAACTCAACTGAATGTTAAATTATATTTATTTGTTGTAACTTATTTAGCGATGGCTGCCGTCCGTTTGTAGAAATTTTTGAAGGTTACAATAAAGTTTTAACTACAGAAGTAGAATATGAGCGATTGACTTCATATGATATCTCCCATGGAAAAGTAATTATTAATTAATCATGCGTTATATAGATATAAAATTTATCTTTCATAGGTATCACTTGCCTTGAAATCATTACCTGCTGGAATTCGAAATGACATCACTCTCATTGTATACCATTCTAGACAAGTTCTTGGGCGAACAGTGCCAATTAAAATATTTCAATTGCAATTCCATTCTGATTTTTTAATGTTCCCCGATGGAGAAGATATTGTAATAGATTTTACTAAGTAAGTATAATGTTCTAATAATTTCATGGTATGAAAGTTGAAATTTAACCAAATGTGCAATACATTTTTATTTCAGGAGTGAATTAGATTTTTTAGCGAGTTCTGAACACTATCAGAGTAATATGTTTCATGTGAAAATTGAAATGGAACAACATAAAAATGGAATCTCGTTACAATGCAAAACAAGAGATAATAGTAAGAAACCTAATATACTGTTCTCAACTTCCATTGAGAATACTCAATTTCAAGATTTGTTTCCCCAGAGAAATAAAAATATTAAGACATCACCGGTTGTTCAACCAAAAGTATAAAAAATTTCCATTATCTATAACAATTATCTTAACTTAAGTTCTTTATTTTAGGATCCAGCAAATGTTCCTATTCGAGTAGCACCCCCAAGACCACATTTACCTCCAAAAGTCAATGTTCAATCGAATAAACCTAACGAAGCCCTATTATTAAATTTTTCATCAGTTTCAATAGACGATGAACCAGTCACATCGAAACCGGATAACTTATTTGATTTATTAGGACCTGAGTCTGAAAAGACTGAATCTAAAGACTTATTTGGAGGATTTGTAAATGCTTCAAATACAGACAATGATATTTTATTTGATCCATTTGTTTCAAAAACAGATTCAAATGTAAGCAGTCAATTTACAACATAAAATTGATTTATACATTAACATATTTTATATATAGGATGGTGATTTGTTAAATTTAAACGATCCTAGCATACATAAAACGAACAATTCTTGGATTAACCAATCAGTGCCACAGGACATAACAATACCTAATCGTAAATAATCGCCATTTTTAAGATTTTGTAAGGTTATAGATACTTGTCAACATTTTTTTATACATTATAGCTGTGAATGGAAGAAGCGTTTCAAATGGCAGTTTTACTTCAACAAAATCAAATGTTGATGATTTTGATTTTTTGAAAACTGATAATTGGATGAACTTTTCGAGCCATTCACAAACAAGTGATTTTATTCTGTCTTAAAGAATCTATTTTATATTTTAATATTTTGTAATTTTAGGTAGCCCTACAAAGTCAGCTAAGACACCAGCTGAACCTAATTACAGTGGTATAAACATTGAATCAGAAACAACAAAAGCTCCACCCAAATCTGGTGGAGATATTTTTGGAGATCTTTTAGGGAGCCAAGGGTATACATTCAGTTCAAAACTTAATCCTGGTCCAAAAACAATAAACGAAATGCGCCGAGTAGACATGGTTAAAGAAATTGACCCAGATAAACTAAAAGTAAACAATATTGAAATGATTATTATTAATGTTTTTTATTAAAATATTTAATTTGCTCAGGTTATGGAATGGGTTGAAGGAAAAAAAGGAAACATTAGAGCTTTACTTGGTACACTACATACAGTATTATGGGAAGGATCTGGGTGGAATTGCAATCTCAGTAATTTGGTAACCTATGCTGATGTAAAGAAAGCATATAGAAAAGCATGCCTTGCTGTTCATCCTGATAAGGTAGAACATTTGATTCAACCAAAAATTACCATATCAAAAAAAACTAAAGGAGTTAATTCATTTTCACTTATTATTCTAGCAAACCGGAACTTGCAATGAAAACATTGCAAAACTAATTTTTGTGGAGCTGAACAACGCTTGGTCAGAATTTGATGCTAAATCAAGTTAGTGAAGATGTGTTTTCTGTAAATAACTATTAAGAATAATTTTTATTCATGTCCAAATATTAGTATAATATTTAAGTAAAAAAAAATTATTATTATTTATTTTTTCCATTTATCTGAAACTTAAATTTTTACCCACCAATACATTATTTTATTTATTATTGTATTATTGGACTATGATTTACTATTACAAAAATAATATTTTATTATATTAAAAAAAAACTGCCTGTTTCACCAAATACTTTTGTCTAGTCTAAATTGCAGTGTAAAATATTTAATGATTCACTCAATTTACTGAGAGGTTATCAGTATTATGGTCACATTTACATGACTATTTTTTTTTGGAAAAAAATTTACTTGATGATTGTTTTTTTGTAAGTTTCATCTTAAAGTGTATTTAAATAATGAATTGTAAAACTCCAGTTTGTTATTTTTTGTTGGCTTCCAATAGAATTATTATAAAATTAATATTGTTGAAATAGTTAAATTACATTCCCTCTTTGAATTAAAATACTGTAAACATTTATAAAGAAAAATTGTATTTATATTATTGACTATCTTTTAAAATTTTATTATATCCTTATAAAATATAATTTAAATTTACTATTATGAAGAAATTGTGCATTATTAACCATTTTACCCTCGTTAATTATATATTATTATAGATGTTTAATATTATATTATTCATTATTTGTATTTCATAAATTATTTTACACAGAGGAATATATGTTGAGAATAATGTTATTATTGTCATGATATTATTTAATGTTCATGTTACCTATTTAAATTTAAATTATAAATTACAGTTAAAGAAAATTCTATAGTCATTATTTTACACTATTAAAAGCATGCTTGAACACAGAATACATTAAATTATATATTATTGTAAAATAAATAAATTGTTACGTAAAGTTGTACATTTTCTGAGGGCCTTTAGTATGGCATTTTTTATTTTTCCAATGGGGAATGGGCCAATTATTTTGGTCCTACTACCTAAATTACATATTAACAAATAATAACACTAATAGACATAACATCTATTGTATTTTTATTCATTCCATATCTTCATAATATTTCTGCATTACACTCTAAAAGCCTAAATTGAAATTAAATTACTCACCTATCTTTATGAGAGGGACAAGTGAAATATTAAACACAAAAACCTTTGAAATCTATTAATAAACAAATCAAAATTAATAATTATTTAACCTAACGTAACTACAAACTTCACAAAAAAACCTGAAAATAAGCTTACAAGTACGAAATGGAACTAGAAAAAGTAGGTCTTCATATTGATCCATACTTCAGCATAATATAGTATTGTCTTTAATTTTAAAACAATAGAATTAAATAAATAAAAAGTAACAATAACAATTTATTATTATGTCATCATAAGTTAAACTATGTAAAAAATAATACCTACTGTGGAACTTTTCTGCTTTACAAGATACCCTTTTTTGGGGGCACACCAGTGATACCCGTGTTTCCACTCACTCGCTGCATTGCGCTTGGACAAAAAAATCGAAAATATCCCTCGACTTGCTATGAAACACCACCTCAAGTTGCTCACAGGGTAATCGCCGTATTTCCACTCTAATAATTTTCCCTACTGTTTATATACTAGGTAACTTTGAAGTGAAGTGTCGTAACTTCGAATCTATGCCCTAGCGCCAAATTCTGACGTCACCATCGTTTTCGGTGTACTTATACCTACATCAGTTTCAAAAAAAAAAAATTTATAAAAACAGGTGTCCCGTAAAGTAGAAATATATCTATTTTTAAAAACAAATTGAAAGTTATATATTGTCAATCACTATGTGTGACCCCAGGTAGTAATAAAAAAAACTTGCTGACTGACTTTTTGTCACTGAATTAAGTTATTCCTTTTTTCTAAGTTAACTATAAATTTGTATAGGAAGTGTCATCAATGGGTGGCTCCTTTCATCAATATAATGTTACCTGTCATATTTGTTACTTTTAGCCTATATTCTTATTGTATCTATAATGATACAAATTTTATATTGCTTGTAATAATAACAAAAAAAAATCAAAATTAAACTTTTAGAGTTAATCAGTTAAATATATACTTGTTAACTTAAAGTTTAACTGACCTGAACTAAAACTAAACTATTAACATATTTTGTATTTTTGTACTATTGCCTATTGGTATATCTATTTATTGCACATAGGTTAATAATTTTTACAACTTACAACCACGATCACGATTAAAATAGTTTTAAAAAAAACCGTATTATTTTACTTGCACCCATACATTTAAAAAAAAAATTAAAATAGCTTATTTTTGAAAATAATACGATCTATACAATAATATGTTATGTACAATGGTAAATGGTAAGTAATTTATTTTACATTGTTACAATGATACAAAAGTGACATGAAATATTAAAAAAAAAAACACACGAAAGGGACTCCCACAAATGGGATATCCCGGTGATGTGGAGATAATCTACTTATTCAGACCACGCGGGCCATGGCACCAATTCCATTTTAGAGGTGTCTCGTGTCTTGGTGGGCCCCGCAGGAAGTGAATTGGAGGCCATAAGTGATATAGTAGTTGGGTACGGGGTACCTATATTTTTTTATATGCATATATAAAGCGTTAATAAAATTTCCAATAAATCAAAAGAGTTGTTTCTAGGATTAAACTAAAAATTAATAGAAGACTGGCGGTGTCGGTTATGAATATAATAATAATATCATGTTCGTGGTCACTTCACATTTTATATTATTATTTACCCTGCTCAGAAAATCACTCAATTTCTTAAAATATCAACAAAAATTATTAAAAAAAATAATTTTATATTTATCAGTGCCCAAACTTATGAGTGATCATAATAGGTCAGCCACATGTTTAGTTCCATTTAATACCATTAGAAATATTACTGCATGAGCAGAAATGCTCGATTTTGTGGGCTTGTAATCACTACTATAGCAGTTGTAGTGACCCATTACATCAAAATTTAAATTACTGCTATAGTAGTCCTACCCTGACCACGAACGTGTTATGATACATTGACACGCGAGTAGGTATAACTTTTAAAGTTTAAACTCTTCATTTATAAAATAGGAATAATATGGTCGCAGCCCAAAGTTAAGTTAACCCTGGGGTAGGTTACCAATCTATCTTAGGCATATTGAATATAAAAACATATCCAGTTTTAATGGGTTCCATCTACTTATAATCATTGATTATAAATAGTACTACAATACAACTGTACTAGTAATTAGTAGGTATTCATAATCAATGATAGGTATAACATTTTATACAATTATACTATAATAATGACTATATTATATTATAATCAAGCCTGAATTAGTTCCGCTTTATCTTGATTAATATTATATATTAGGTATATAATAACGACGGGACCGAATCGAATCGCCGAAACGACTATATACGACTCCCTAGAACAGGCGGTACAGCGGCCTGACAAAGTTGCGGCGGAACTGTCTGGCATATCTGTTCCAGTCGGCGGCGTAATTGCGGTTGCCGCCCTCTTCCGTCTCTTCCGACACCGGAGCCGGCCCGAGCGAGCCCAGCGAACCGAGCGCCGAGCCCAGCGAGCCTAACGGTGAGCCCAACGAGCCCAACGACGGCGGCGAGCCCAGTGGACCGTGATTGTTGTCATCGCCGAACATTTGCATGCATCCGCTGTGGTGCGACTGTTGCTGCTGATGGCCGCCGTATCCGCCGCCGCCGCCGGAACCCACGTTGACGTTGGTGCTCTGCAATACGACCGGAAGAAAGAATCGACCGGAAGCATCGGACGTGTCCCGCCGCCGCCGGCCGTGCCCCAACAGACACTGCAGTAACAGACGCTTCTTGAGCTTGAGCTTCTTCAACTTGTGCAGCTTTGCATGATGGGTGCGCGCCGACACTTCCTCGTTCTCTGGCACCGCCACACTGTGACTGTGTTCGCCGTAGTAAGAATAGTCATCGCCGTACGACAAAGGCTGCCTCTGATCGAACTCCACCCCGGTAACGCGGCCAACGATGACCATCGCACACGTGGCCAACCAAAAGGCCGCCAACAGACACTGTCAAAACGAGTACTTATATTAATTGAATTGATCGGTATGATTTTCAAAACAATCCGACCTGAGGACGTAGGTACGCTTTTTAAATGATTCGAATTCTACAATAGGTATGTGATATCATTGATGAATGCTATGAATCTATGACGTCAATATAATATAATTATATCTATATTAATTATCGAGTTAAAATTTGGGGAAGTTCCAAAATCAGGAATTCGAAAGCGGTCAGCAGTGATTTTTTTCACAGGAATGCTATTTCCAACGTTTACCGATCGATCTAATAATGCGACAAAGGTTTTGAAAACCCAATAGGTAAGTTTTAAACCTATAATTGACCTCACATTAAAAAACACATTTGGCTTTCAAAATATTGATATTCAAGAAAATCAAGGCCTACAACTTAAGTGTCTGATTAGCAGCTGAAACAGTGCCGCAACTAGTGGGGTGACTGGGGATACGTAGCACCCCCAAATGGGCCTCCTTTCCACTTAAGTGGGGCCCCCTAAAACACAAAATGCCTTTAAGAGAGCTCCCATAATAAAATTTGCACTAGGGCCTCACAAAGCCTAGTTGCGGCACTGAGCTGAAAATGTATCTCAATTTGTTCTATACTTCTATCTTAAAAAACCTATAAAAATAGGCCTCCCAACGCTTAGATTAATTGGTTTAATGTTTGGTAAATCCTATATTATATAAAAAATTAACCCGTAAAACAAATAATAAAGTCGTTTAGGAAAAATCAGTTGATTCGTTATCACTTATCATATAGGTATAGGTAGTCGAAATTGATTTGCAATTCCAAATCTTTTACCTAGCACCCTACATTTTGAACATAAAGTTACCTACATATAGCTATTTATATTCATCGACTAAATTGTATCATAATATATGTAGTCAATTATAACTTATTACAATAAGTACAACAGTAGGTATATACAACGCTTTACCACAGTAGATACAACACCAATCAGTTATACAATTGTATTTTGTTTTTATAATATTTATCTTTTAGCATTAGCTTCTAAATAAGTGTAAATTTGTTGACTTGATAATCTAAAACTTACCAATAAATAAATAGCTTTCAAATTTTAACTAGCAGGATATTATTGGTTAGTGGTTAATGCTTAATGGTTGTTACACAGTTTATTTGGACATATCTCATGAGTAATGACTAAGAATGATTATTATTTTTAACGCTTTATTTTTTTTTAAATAATATGTAAAATACGTTAAACGAAAGTACCTACTATATTGTATATATATAGGTAATTTATGACATCATCTGAGTAAAAGTTTGTTTTTTCCCCGAGCGTGTGAATAGTACATTCTAGTATCTTACCTCTTGTGTTTCATAACGATTACCCAATATTTTTGGTGTTCATCATTAAGACGAAAACAAACAAAACAACAATATTAGTATTATGTATAATAGAGACTATAGAGACACATCGTATAGAATTATTATTAAAAAAATATACAAGTTTCCTCATTAATTAGAATTTTATCCCATACCATTACACATTAAACATAATATGCCTAAACATATTTCAATATTTGTAATTTGTATTATAACATTTTAAAATTAAATATTGTTGTGCATTATTTAATTATATACGTAGGTATAAATAAGTATAATTATAAGACCATCAAGTGTAACGAACGATTTGCACCAATTGATCAATATATAGGTTACAGAAATCTTCGAGAGTCGACACACACACGCGTGTCGTCCTGTCGCTTTCCATAATTTAATTCGATATCAGGCGATATTAAATTATTATTGTCAATAGGTAGGTAGGACGTAAGGATTGCGATCGTTATATAAATAAAACATTTTACGATAAAAAGTTTCGTAAAAATATAATGAGTCGATAAAATATTGAATGATTTGTCGATTTTGTAATTTTTATCACAATATAAGTACCTACGTACTTAGCTAATATTATAATTATATCTAAATGCTTAATGCTTAATGCCATACAATATATAAAATTGTACAATATGCATTGTAAATGTAAGTATATAAACACAGTTAACAACCTATACGAACACGGTCCAGACTCCAAAGTATAGTAGTAATAGGTATTTGTACAACTGTTATACGAATATAGTAGGTACATATTATTATGTGTATTAATGTATTATTAACAATTAAGTAGAAATGTAGAATTGACCCGATAACTCTAACACGTATGTATAGGGTTCATAGGGTTATAATATTTTTGTCAATAAAAACATTGCCAAATTTTTTTAGTCTCCTTACACCAAACCTAAAATATTTATTTATTTTATCTGTGTTTTCATAACACTCATAACTATTATTCAAAGTATTTGTTCTTGATAAACAAAATTAGTAATATTAGTATACTATCTACCTATTGCTATTCTGCAATTAGCAAAGCGCAATAATATTTTTAAACGTTATTGCAATTGGAATAAAATATATTTAAGCAAATAAAATTGAAAGTAAATTTATCATATAATATAGATACCATCCTCAAATCGTATTTCGTACAATATTACTGTTTACTTAAGGCCTAATAAGTGTCCTATAAAGTCTTAACCATGTAGTTACCTAATCAAAATTGTGATGATATTTATATTTTCTTATGACATAAAGTTGCACTAGTTATATAGAACGTGTTTTATACATGGATATGGTCCTTTTCATCAAAAAACCTTGTTCCCAAATACATTTTTGTATTCCCGTTCCTCCAAAACAAAAAAAGGTTCAATTTTCGTTTCCACCTTAATATTTTTTTTTGAAAAACCATTTCAGCCTAATACAGTTTGTGAATCATATTATTATAGCACAACAATTAAACAATTCCATATATATGTTAATAACAATGAAAAAACAATTTTCAGATCATTATTAAATTGCATATTATTATCATAGTTAACATAAAGTTATTTTATCATGTAATAAATAATAATTGGATTAAATAAATAAATAACATTATTTCATAGTAAAGTATTTGTTGAAATCCTATTAATAAAAAGATACTGAAGTTAAAAATCAAAGCATTATAATATTATGGGCTGCTTATATTGTCGTGTGCTTACATAGAGAAAAAAACTATAACACTGTAAAATCAATACATTTATCAGTTATCACTAAGCTCAAAATGTAATTTATTACTTTTTATAGTAGCAGGTATCATTATTCATTATGATACCTAAGCAATAACACCATAGAACAATAATAGCACCTATACATTATAGTACTTATAGCTAGAACATATAACCTATATATAGGTATCGCCTATACCTACTACCTGGTTGCATTAATTAATATAAATAAAATATGTCACCGTCATACAAGTACATTATCGTTTGAAACAAGATTGTTAAACGTTGAAAATGATTAAATCTAAACAATTTAAGATACGCCAATCCCTGACAAATGACAATTAACTTGAATTTCCTATGTACTTTGTATAGGTACCTACCATTGTAATACAGTTGAACAGTATATTATTTTATTATCTAAGTAGGTATATATAATATTATAAAGACTTCTATTTAGACTAGAACCCGTGTTCTGTTTAGCAAGTTAAGTGTTCCACGATATGTCATCGCGTGGGTAATCCACTCGTATAATAGTACACAGCCATAATATTAAATATTGATAAAAACTATGTAATAGCTATTCATAAAAATATATAATATTTACCACGTTTCTCATCTTTGTGCAGTGGCAGCCTCGCGATGAATCGATCCACTATTAAAGGTATATTATATAACCACTGTATGAAATAGGTAGTTTCGCCGTTCGGTCAACAACAGCAACAACAACTGCTGCAAGTACGGGCTTTGGCGGTCGAAAGATTAAACATTTCTAGCGCGCGCAAAAGAAAAACCAAATATGAGTTTCGTGTAAATTTTTACCCGTAGTGATATTTTTGCGCTGACCTGCGAGTTACTATTTTTATACCGAGCTGGTTAGATATAGGCTCAAATACCTATACCTTTGACCACAACCGCATTGACAACTGCGTGGCAGCGTGGCGCCAAGTCGACTCTTCGTTCCGCGCATACTGCGGCTGTCTTTTAACGCTTTCGACGTCTCGTCGTCGTCGTCGTCGTCGTCGTCGTTATGCAATAAGTCTGCCCCGACGGGTATAAGCACCGTATTATAATGAATAATACCTGTTCGGCCCACGCCATGTGAGCGAGAGACTTGACCCAGTGACTTCACGAATGTGTGGCGTCTGTGTGTGTGTGTGTGTGTGTGGTGTGTT
>NC_042494.1:128845547-128852294 GCF_005508785.2 Acyrthosiphon pisum
GGCATTAAGCATTTAGATATAGTTATAATATTAGCTAAGTACGTAGGTACTTATATTGTGATAAAAATTACAAAATCGACAAATCATTCAATATTTTATCGACTCATTATATTTTTACGAAACTTTTTATCGTAAAATGTTTTATTTATATAACGATCGCAATCCTTACGTCCTACCTACCTATTGACAATAATAATTTAATATCGCCTGATATCGAATTAAATTATGGAAAGCGACAGGACGACACGCGTGTGTGTGTCGACTCTCGAAGATTTCTGTAACCTATATATTGATCAATTGGTGCAAATCGTTCGTTACACTTGATGGTCTTATAATTATACTTATTTATACCTACGTATATAATTAAATAATGCACAACAATATTTAATTTTAAAATGTTATAATACAAATTACAAATATTGAAATATGTTTAGGCATATTATGTTTAATGTGTAATGGTATGGGATAAAATTCTAATTAATGAGGAAACTTGTATATTTTTTTAATAACAATTCTATACGATGTGTCTCTATAGTCTCTATTATACATAATACTAATATTGTTGTTTTGTTTGTTTTCGTCTTAATGATGAACACCAAAAATATTGGGTAATCGTTATGAAACACAAGAGGTAAGATACTAGAATGTACTATTCACACGCTCGGGGAAAAAACAAACTTTTACTCAGATGATGTCATAAATTACCTATATATATACAATATAATAGGTACTTTCATTTAACGTATTTTACATATTATTTAAAAAAAAATAAAGCGTTAAAAATAATAATCATTCTTAGTCATTACTCATGAGATATGTCCAAATAAACTGTGTAACAACCATTAAGCATTAACCACTAACCAATTATATCCTGCTAGTTAAAATTTGAAAGCTATTTATTTATTGGTAAGTTTTAGATTATCAAGTCAACAAATTTACACTTATTTAGAAGCTAATGCTAAAAGATAAATATTATAAAAACAAAATACAATTGTATAACTGATTGGTGTGGTATCTACTGTGGTAAAGCGTTGTATCATTAATAAATAATAAGTTATAACTGACTATATATATTATGATACAATTTAGTCCGATGAATATAAATAGCTATATGTAGGTAACTTTATGTTCAAAATGTAGGGTGCTAGGAAAAAGATTTGGAATTGCAAATCAATTTCGACTACCTATACCTATATGATAAGTGATAACGAATCAACTGATTTTTCCTAAACGACTTAATTATTTGTTTTACGGGTTAATTTTTTATATAATATAGGATTTACCAAACATTAAACCAATTAATCTAAGCGTTGGGAGGCCTATTTTTATAGGTTTTTTAAGATAGAAGTATAGAACAAATTGAGATACATTTTCAGCTCAGTGCCGCAACTAGGCTTTGTGGGGCCCTAGTGCAAATTTTATTGTGGGAGCCCTCTTAAAGGCATTTTGTGTTTTAGGGGGGCCCACTTAAGTGGAAAGGAGGCCCATTTGGAGGTGCTACGTATCCCCAGTCACCCCACTAGTTGCGGCAATGTTTCAGCTGCTAATCAGACACTTAAGTTGTAGGCCTTGATTTTCTTGAATATCAATATTTTGAAAGCCAAATGTGTTTTTTAATGTGAGGTCAATTATAGGTTTAAAACTTACCTATTGGGTTTTCAAAACCTTTGTCGCATTATTAGATCGATCGGTAAACGTTGGAAATAGCATTCCTGTGAAAAAAATCACTGCTGACCGCTTTCGAATTCCTGATTTTGGAACTTCCCCAAATTTTAACTCGATAATTAATATAGATATAATTATATTATATTGATGTCATAGATTCATAGCATTCATCAATGATATCACATACCTATTGTAGAATTCGAATCATTTAAAAAGCGTACCTACGGCCTCAGGTCAGATTGTTTTGAAAATCATACCGATCAATTCAATTAATATAAGTACTCGTTTTGACAGTGTCTGTTGGCGGCCTTTTGGTTGGCCACGTGTGCGATGATCATCGTTGGCCGCGTTACCGGGGTGGAGTTCGATCAGAGGCAGCCTTTGTCGTACGGCGATGACTATTCTTACTACGGCGAACACAGTCACAGTGTGGCGGTGCCAGAGAACGAGGAAGTGTCGGCGCGCACCCATCATGCAAAGCTGCACAAGTTGAAGAAGCTCAAGCTCAAGAAGCGTCTGTTACTGCAGTGTCTGTTGGGGCACGGCCGGCGGCGGCGGGACACGTCCGATGCTTCCGGTCGATTCTTTCTTCCGGTCGTATTGCAGAGCACCAACGTCAACGTGGGTTCCGGCGGCGGCGGCGGATACGGCGGCCATCAGCAGCAACAGTCGCACCACAGCGGATGCATGCAAATGTTCGGCGATGACAACAATCACGGTCCACTGGGCTCGCCGCCGTCGTTGGGCTCGTTGGGCTCACCGTTAGGCTCGCTGGGCTCGGCGCTCGGTTCGCTGGGCTCGCTCGGGCCGGCTCCGGTGTCGGAAGAGACGGAAGAGGGCGGCAACCGCAATTACGCCGCCGACTGGAACAGATATGCCAGACAGTTCCGCCGCAACTTTGTCAGGCCGCTGTACCGCCTGTTCTAGGGAGTCGTATATAGTCGTTTCGGCGATTCGATTCGGTCCCGTCGTTATTATATACCTAATATATAATATTAATCAAGATAAAGCGGAACTAATTCAGGCTTGATTATAATATAATATAGTCATTATTATAGTATAATTGTATAAAATGTTATACCTACCATTGATTATGAATACTAATTACTAGTACAGTTGTATTGTAGTACTATTTATAATCAATGATTATAAGTAGACGGAACCCATTAAAACTGGATATGTTTTTATATTCAATATGCCTAAGATAGATTGGTAACCTACCCCAGGGTTAACTTAACTTTGGGCTGCGACCATATTATTCCTATTTTATAAATGAAGAGTTTAAACTTTAAAAGTTATACCTACTCGCGTGTCAATGTATCATATCACGTTCGTGGTCAGGGTAGAACTACTATAGCAGTAATTTCAATTTTGATGTAATGGGTCACTACAACTGCTATAGTAGTGATTACAAGCCCACAAAATCGAGCATTTCTGCTCATGCAGTAATATTTCTAATGGTATTAAATGGAACTAAACATGTGGCTGACCTATTATGATCACTCATAAGTTTGGGCACTGATAAATATAAAATTATATTTTTTAATAATTTTTGTTGATATTTTAAGAAATTGAGTGATTTTCTGAGCAGGGTAAATTAATTATATAAAATGTGAAGTGACCACGAACATGATATTATTATTATATTCATAACCGACACCGCCAGTCTTCTATTAATTTTTAGTTTAAACCTAGAACCAACTCTTTTGATTTATTGGAAATTTTACTAACGCTTTATATATACATATAAAAAAATATAGGTACCCCGTACCCAACTACTATATCACTTATGGCCTCCAATTCACTTCCTGCGGGGCCCACCAAGACACGAGACACCTCTAAAATGGAATTGGTGCCATGGCCCGCGTGGTCTGAATAAGTAGATTATCTCCACATCACCGGGATATCCCATTTGTGGGTCCCTTTCGTGTGTTTTTTTTTTAATATTTCATGTCACTTATGTATCATTGTAACAATGTAAAATAAATTACTTACCATTTACCATTGTACATAACAATTTATTGTATAGATCGTATTATTTTCAAAAATAAGCTATTTTAATTTTTTTTTTAAATGTATAGGTGCAAGTAAAATAATACGGTTTTTTTTAAAACTATTTTAATCGTGATCGTGGTTGTAAGTTGTAAAAATGTGCAATAAATAGATATACCAATAGGCAATAGTACAAAAATACAAAATATGTTAATAGTTTAGTTTTAGTTCAGGTCAGTTAAACTTTAAGTTAACAAGTATATATTTAACTGATTAACTCTAAAAGTTTAATTTTGATTTTTTTTTGGTTATTATTACAAGCAATATAAAATTTGTATCATTATAGATACAATAAGAATATAGGCTAAAAGTAACAAATATGACAGGTAACATTATATTGATGAAAGGAGCCACCCATTGATGACACTTCCTATACAAATTTATAGTTAACTTAGAAAAAAGGAATAACTTAATTCAGTGACAAAAAGTCAGTTAGCAAGTTTTTTTTATTACTACCTGGGGTCACACATAGTGATTGACAATATATAACTTTCAATTTGTTTTTAAAAATAGATATATTTCTACTTTACGGGACACCTGTTTTTATACATTTTTTTTTTTTTAAACTGATGTAGTTATAAGTACACCGAAAACGATGGTGACGTCAGAATTTGGCGCTCGGGCATAGATTCGAAGTTACGACACTTCAAAGTTACCTAGTATATAAACAGTAGGGAAAATTATTAGAGTGGAAATACGGCGATTACCCTGCGAGCAACTTGAGGTGGTGTTTCACAGCAAGTCGAGGGATATTTTCGATTTTTTTGTCCAAGCGCAATGCAGCGAGCGAGTGGAAACACAGGTATCACTGGTGTGCCCCCAAAAAAGGGTGTCTTGTAAAGCAGAAAAGTTCCACAGTAGGTATTATTTTTTACATAGTTTAACTTATGATGACATAATAATAAATTGTTATTGTTACTTTTTATTTATTTAATTCTATTGTTTTAAAATTAAAGACAATACTATATTATGCTGAAGTATGGATCAATATGAAGACCTACTTTTTCTAGTTCCATTTCGTACTTGTAAGCTTATTTTCAGGTTTTTTTGTGAAGTTTGTAGTTACGTTAGGTTAAATAATTATTAATTTTGATTTGTTTATTAATAGATTTCAAAGGTTTTTGTGTTTAATATTTCACTTGTCCCTCTCATAAAGATAGGTGAGTAATTTAATTTCAATTTAGGCTTTTAGAGTGTAATGCAGAAATATTATGAAGATATGGAATGAATAAAAATACAATAGATGTTATGTCTATTAGTGTTATTATTTGTTAATATGTAATTTAGGTAGTAGGACCAAAATAATTGGCCCATTCCCCATTGGAAAAATAAAAAATGCCATACTAAAGGCCCTCAGAAAATGTAACAACTTTACGTAACAATTTATTTATTTTACAATAATATATAATTTAATGTATTCGGTGTTCAAGCATGCTTTTAATAGTGTAAAATAATGACTATAGAATTTATTTAACTGTAATTTATAAATTAAATTTAAATAGGTAACATGAACATTAAATAATATCATGCCAATAATAACATTATTCTCAACATATATTCCTCTGTGTAAAATAATTTATGAAATACAAATAATGAATAATAATATTAAACATCTATAATAATATATAATTAACGAGGGTAAAATGGTTAATAATGCACAATTTCTTCATAATAGTAAATTTAAATTATATTTTATAAGGATATAATAAAATTTTAAAAGATAGTCAATAATATAAATACAATTTTTCTTTATAAATGTTTACAGTATTTTAATTCAAAGAGGGAATGTAATTTAACTATTTCAACAATATTAATTTTATAATAATTCTATTGGAAGCCAACAAAAAATAGCAAACTGGAGTTTTACAATTCATTATTTAAATACACTTTAAGATGAAACTTACAAAAAAACAATCATCAAGTAAATTTTTTTCCAAAAAAAAATAGTCATGTAAATGTGACCATAATACTGATAACCTCTCAGTAAATTGAGTGAATCATTAAATATTTTACACTGCAATTTAGACTAGACAAAAGTATTTGGTGAAACAGGCAGTTTTTTTTAATATAATAAAATATTATTTTTGTAATAGTAAATCATAGTCCAATAATACAATAATAAATAAAATAATGTATTGGTGGGTAAAAATTTAAGTTTCAGATAAATGGAAAAAATAAATAATAATAATTTTTTTTTACTTAAATATTATACTAATATTTGGACATGAATAAAAATTATTCTTAATAGTTATTTACAGAAAACACATCTTCACTAACTTGATTTAGCATCAAATTCTGACCAAGCGTTGTTCAGCTCCACAAAAATTAGTTTTGCAATGTTTTCATTGCAAGTTCCGGTTTGCTAGAATAATAAGTGAAAATGAATTAACTCCTTTAGTTTTTTTTGATATGGTAATTTTTGGTTGAATCAAATGTTCTACCTTATCAGGATGAACAGCAAGGCATGCTTTTCTATATGCTTTCTTTACATCAGCATAGGTTACCAAATTACTGAGATTGCAATTCCACCCAGATCCTTCCCATAATACTGTATGTAGTGTACCAAGTAAAGCTCTAATGTTTCCTTTTTTTCCTTCAATCCATTCCATAACCTGAGCAAATTAAATATTTTAATAAAAAACATTAATAATAATCATTTCAATATTGTTTACTTTTAGTTTATCTGGGTCAATTTCTTTAACCATGTCTACTCGGCGCATTTCGTTTATTGTTTTTGGACCAGGATTAAGTTTTGAACTGAATGTATACCCTTGGCTCCCTAAAAGATCTCCAAAAATATCTCCACCAGATTTGGGTGGAGCTTTTGTTGTTTCTGATTCAATGTTTATACCGCTGTAATTAGGTTCAGCTGGTGTCTTAGCTGACTTTGTAGGGCTACCTAAAATTACAAAATATTAAAATATAAAATAGGTTCTTTAAGACAGAATAAAATCACTTGTTTGTGAATGGCTCGAAAAGTTCATCCAATTATCAGTTTTCAAAAAATCAAAATCATCAACATTTGATTTT
>NC_042494.1:128852344-128886418 GCF_005508785.2 Acyrthosiphon pisum
CATAAATAAAAATTCAAGGAGGGTGTTGGCGCCCACAGGCAAAAGCATTTTAGATGACAAAAAAAAAATTTAGAAAAAATTATAAAGAAGGGACTCTTTTGGAAAATTGCAAACTACATTCTCTAGATTCTCAAACTGAAGAAACTAATCTCTCTACCTAATTTATCAGGGCAATAGGTATTTAATTATTAAATAAATAGCTTGACCTAAAATCTTAAAAAAAAAAATTGAAGAAGGGTGTTGCACCCGCAGGCAAAAGCATTTTAGAAAACAAAAAAAAATTTAGAAAAAATTATAAAGAAGGGATACTGAAGATATCAAATTACAATCTCCAAAGTCTTAAATAGAAAAAACTATTCTTGCTAATCAATTCATCAAAGAACGATTATTATGAGGGCACCAGGTAGTCAATGTTGAAAAAATTAAGCCGCACTTAAAAAAATAAAAAAAAAATTGAAGAGGGTGTTGGTGCCCGCAGGCAAAAGGATTTTAGAAAACAAAAAAAAAAAATTATAAAAGTTATAAATTAGGGATTCATATTTAAAAAGGCAAACTACAATCTCTAGATCCTTAAACAAAAATAATTTTCTTACTAATCAATTCAACAAAGTATGAATATTATGAGGGCATGAGGTAATCAATGATGAAAAAATTAAGACACACTTAAAATCATAAATAAAAATCGAAGAGGGTGTTGGCGGCGCAGCAAAAGGATTTTAAAAACAAAAAAAAAATTTAGAAAAATTATAAATTAGTGATTCATTTTTAAAATTGCAAACTACATACTCTAGATCTCAAACTGAAGAAAGTAATCTCTCTACCTAATTTATCACGGGCATTAGGTATTTAATTATGAAATAAATAGCTTGACCTAAAATCTTAAAAAAATAAATTGAAGAAGGGTGTTGGCACCCGCAGGCAAAAGCATTTTAGAAAACAAAAAAAAATTTAGAAAAAATTATAAAGAAGGGATACTGAAGATATCAAATTACAATCTCCAAAGTCTTAAATAGAAAAAACTATTCTTGCTAATCAATTCATCAAAGAACGATTATTATGAGGGCACCAGGTAATCAATGTTGAAAATATTAATCCACACTTAAAATCATAAGAAAAAATTGAAGGAGGGTGTTGGCGCACGCAGGCAAAGGCATTTAAGAAAACAAAAAAAAAAATTAGAAAAAATTATAAAGAAGGGACTCATACTTAAAAAGGCAAACTACAATCTCTAGATCCTTAAACAGAAATAATATTCTTACTAATCAATTCAACAAAGTATGAATATTATGAGGGCACCGGGTAGTCAATGATGAAAAAATTAAGACACACTTAAAATCATAAATAAAAATTCAAGGAGGGTGTTGGCGCCCGCAGGCAAAAGGATTTTAGAAAACAAAAAAAAAAAATTATAAAAGTTATAAATTAGGGATTCATATTTAAAAAGGCAAACCACAATCTCTAGATCCTTAAACAAAAATAATTTTCTTACTAATCAATTCAACAAAGTATGAATATTATGAGGGCATGAGGTAATCAATGATGAAAAAATTAAGACACACTTAAAATCATAAATAAAAATTCAAGGAGGGTGTTGGCGCCCCACAGGCAAAAGCATTTTAGATGACAAAAAAAAAAATTTAGAAAAATTATAAATTTAGTGATTCATTTTTAAAATTGCAAACTACATACTCTAGATTCTCAAACTGAAGAAAACTAATCTCTCTACCTAATTTATCAGGGCATTAGGTATTTAATTATGAAATAAATAGCTTGACCTAAAATCTTAAAAAAAAAAATTGAAGAAGGGTGTTGGCACCTGCAGGCAAAAGCATTTTAGAAAACAAAAAAAAATTTAGAAAAAATTATAAAGAAGGGATACTGAAGATATCAAATTACAATCTCCAAAGTCTTAAATAGAAAAAAACTATTCTTGCTAATCAATTCATCAAAGAACGATTATTATGAGGGCACCAGGTAATCAATGTTGAAAATATTAATCCACACTTAAAATCATAAAAAAAAATTGAAGGAGGGTGTTGGCGCCCGCAGGCAAAGGCATTTAAGAAAACAAAAAAAAAATTTAGAAAAAATTATAAAGAAGGGACTCATACTTAAAAAGGCAAACTACAATCTCTAGATCCTTAAACAGAAATAATATTCTTACTAATCAATTCAACAAAGTATGAATATTATGAGGGCATGAGGTAGTCAATGTTGAAAAAATTAAGCCGCACTTAAAAAAATAAAAAAAAAATTGAAGAGGGTGTTGGCGCCCGCAGGCAAAAGGATTTTAGAAAACAAAAAAAAAAAATTATAAAAGTTATAAATTAGGGATTCATATTTAAAAAGGCAAACTACAATCTCTAGATCCTTAAACAAAAATAATTTTCTTACTAATCAATTCAACAAAGTATGAATATTATGAGGGCATGAGGTAATCAATGATGAAAAAATTAAGACACACTTAAAATCATAAATAAAAATTCAAGGATTGTGTTGGCGCCCACAGGCAAAAGCATTTTAGATGACAAAAAAAAAATTTAGAAAAAATTATAAATTAGTGATTCATTTTTAAAATTGCAAACTACATACTCTAGATTCTCAAACTGAAGAAACTAATCTCTCTACCTAATTTATCAGGGCATTAGGTATTTAATTATGAAATAAATAGCTTGACCTAAAATCTTAAAAAAAAAAATTGAAGGAGGGTGTTGGCGCCCGCAGGCAAAAGCATTTTAGATGACAAAAAAAAAATTTAGAAAAAATTGTAATGAAGGGACTCATTTTTAAAATTGCAAACTACATACTCTAGATTCTCAAACTGAAGAAACTAATCTCTCTACCTAATTTATCAGGGCATTAGGTATTTAATTATGAAATAAATAGCTTGACCTAAAATCTTAAAAAAAAAAAAATTGAAGAAAGGTGTTGGCGCCCAAAGGCAAAACCATTTTAGAAAACAAAAAAAAAATTTAGATAAAATTATAAAGAAGGGATACTGAAGATATCAAATTACAATCTCCGAAGTCTTAAATAGAAAAAAACCATTCTTGCTAATCAATTCATCAAAGTATGAATATTATGAGGGCACCAGGTAGTCAATGTTGAAAAAATTAAGCCGCACTTAAAAAAATAAAAAAAAAATTGAAGAGGGTGTTGGCGCCCGCAGGCAAAAGGATTTTAGAAAACAAAAAAAAAAAAATATAAAAGTTATAAATTAGGGATTCATATTTAAAAAGGCAAACTACAATCTCTAGATCCTTAAACAAAAATAATTTTCTTACTAATCAACTCAACAAAGTATGAATATTATGAGGGCATGAGGTAGTCAATGTTGAAAAAATTAAGACGCACTTAAAAAAATAAAAAAAAAATTGAAGAGGGTGTTGGCGCCCGCAGGCAAAAGGATTTTAGAAAACAAAAAAAAAAAATTATAAAAGTTATAAATTAGGGATTCATATTTAAAAAGGCAAACTACAATCTCTAGATCCTTAAACAAAAATAATTTTCTTACTAATCAATTCAACAAAGTATGAATATTATGAGGGCATGAGGTAATCAATGATGAAAAAATTAAGACACACTTAAAATCATAAATAAAAATTCAAGGATTGTGTTGGCGCCCACAGGCAAAAGCATTTTAGATGACAAAAAAAAAATTTAGAAAAAATTATAAATTAGGGATTCATTTTTAAAATTGCAAACCACATACTCTAGATTCTCAAACAAAAATAATTTTCTTACTAATCTCTCTACCTAATTTATCAGGGCATTAGGTATTTAATTATGAAATAAATAGCTTGACCTAAAATCTTAAAAAAAAAAATTGAAGGAGGGTGTTGGCACCCGCAGGCAAAAGCATTTTAGAAAACAAAAAAAAATTTAGAAAAAATTATAAAGAAGGGATACTGAAGATATCAAATTACAATCTCCGAAGTCTTAAATAGAAAAAACTATTCTTGCTAATCAATTCATCAAAGAACGATTATTATGAGGGCACCAGGTATTTAATGTTGAAAATATTAATCCACACTTAAAATCATAAAAAAAAATTGAAGAAAGGTGTTGGCGCCCGCAGGCAAAACCATTTTAGAAAACAAAAAAAAATTTAGAAAAAATTATAAAGAAGGGATACTGAAGATATCAAATTACAATCTCCAAAGTCTTAAATAGAAAAAACTATTCTTGCTAATCAATTCATCAAAGAACGATTATTATGAGGGCACCAGGTAGTCAATGTTGAAAAAATTAAGCCGCACTTAAAAAAATAAAAAAAAAATTGAAGAGGGTGTTGGTGCCCGCAGGCAAAAGGATTTTAGAAAACAAAAAAAAAAAATTATAAAAGTTATAAATTAGGGATTCATATTTAAAAAGGCAAACTACAATCTCTAGATCCTTAAACAAAAATAATTTTCTTACTAATCAATTCAACAAAGTATGAATATTATGAGGGCATGAGGTAATCAATGATGAAAAAATTAAGACACACTTAAAATCATAAATAAAAATTCAAGGAGGGTGTTGGCGCCCACAGGCAAAAGCATTTTAGATGACAAAAAAAAAATTTAGAAAAAATTATAAATTAGTGATTCATTTTTAAAATTGCAAACTACATACTCTAGATTCTCAAACTGAAGAAACTAATCTCTCTACCTAATTTATCAGGGCATTAGGTATTTAATTATGAAATAAATAGCTTGACCTAAAATCTTAAAAAAAAAAATTGAAGAAGGGTGTTGGCACCCGCAGGCAAAAGCATTTTAGAAAACAAAAAAAAATTTAGAAAAAATTATAAAGAAGGGATACTGAAGATATCAAATTACAATCTCCAAAGTCTTAAATAGAAAAAACTATTCTTGCTAATCAATTCATCAAAGAACGATTATTATGAGGGCACCAGGTAATCAATGTTGAAAATATTAATCCACACTTAAAATCATAAAAAAAAATTGAAGAAGGGTGTTGGCGCCCGCAGGCAAAGGCATTTAAGAAAACAAAAAAAAAATTTAGAAAAAATTATAAAGAAGGGACTCATACTTAAAAAGGCAAACTACAATCTCTAGATCCTTAAACAAAAATAATTTTCTTACTAATCAATTCAACAAAGTATGAATATTATGAGGGCATGAGGTAATCAATGATGAAAAAATTAAGACACACTTAAAATCATAAATAAAAATTCAAGGAGGGTGTTGGCGCCCGCAGGCAAAAGGATTTTAAAAAACAAAAAAAAAATTTAGAAAAAATTATAAATTAGTGATTCATTTTTAAAATTGCAAACTACATACTCTAGATTCTCAAACTGAAGAAACTAATCTCTCTACCTAATTTATCAAGGCATTAAGTATTCAATTATGAAAAAAAATAGCTTGACTTAAAATCTTAAAAAAAAAAATTGAAGGAGGGTGTTGGCGCCCGCAGGCAAAAGCATTTTAGAAAACAAAAAAAAATTTAGAAAAAATTTTATAAAGAAGGGATACTGAAGCTATCAAATTACAATCTCCGAAGTCTTAAATAGAAAAAACTATTCTTGCAAATCAATTAATCAAAGAACGATTATTATGAGGGCACCAGGTAATAAATGTTGAAAAAATTAAGCCACACTTAAAATCATAAAAAAAAACATTGAAGAAGGGTGCTGGCGCCCGCAGGCAAAACCATTTTAGAAAACAAAAAAAAATTTAGAAAAAATTTTATAAAGAAGGGATACTGAAGCTATCAAATTACAATCTCCGAAGTCTTAAATAGAAAAAACTATTCTTGCTAATCAATTCATCAAAGAACGATTATTATGAGGGCACCAGGTAATAAATGTTGAAAAAATTAAGCCACACTTAAAATCATAAAAAAAAATTGAAGGAGGGTGTTGGCGCACGCAGGCAAAGGCATTTAAGAAAACAAAAAAAAAAATTAGAAAAAATTATAAAGAAGGGACTCATACTTAAAAAGGCAAACTACAATCTCTAGATCCTTAAACAGAAATAATATTCTTACTAATCAATTCAACAAAGTATGAATATTATGAGGGCACCGGGTAGTCAATGATGAAAAAATTAAGACACACTTAAAATCATAAATAAAAATTCAAGGAGGGTGTTGGCGCCCACAGGCAAAAGCATTTTAGATGACAAAAAAAAAATTTAGAAAAAATTATAAAGAAGGGACTCTTTTGGAAAATTGCAAACTACATTCTCTAGATTCTCAAACTGAAGAAACTAATCTCTCTACCTAATTTATCAGGGCAATAGGTATTTAATTATTAAATAAATAGCTTGACCTAAAATCTTAAAAAAAAAAATTGAAGAAGGGTGTTGGCGCCCGCAGGCAAAAGCATTTTAGAAAACAAAAAAAAATTTAGAAAAAATTATAAAGAAGGGATACTGAAGATATCAAATTACAATCTCCAAAGTCTTAAATAGAAAAAACTATTCTTGCTAATCAATTCATCAAAGAACGATTATTATGAGGGCACCAGGTAGTCAATGTTGAAAAAATTAAGCCGCACTTAAAAAAATAAAAAAAAAATTGAAGAGGGTGTTGGTGCCCGCAGGCAAAAGGATTTTAGAAAACAAAAAAAAAAAATTATAAAAGTTATAAATTAGGGATTCATATTTAAAAAGGCAAACTACAATCTCTAGATCCTTAAACAAAAATAATTTTCTTACTAATCAATTCAACAAAGAATGAATATTATGAGGGCATGAGGTAATCAAT
Organism: Acyrthosiphon pisum; assembly: GCF_005508785.2. Classification (NCBI taxonomy): domain Eukaryota; kingdom Metazoa; phylum Arthropoda; class Insecta; order Hemiptera; family Aphididae; genus Acyrthosiphon; species Acyrthosiphon pisum. The sequence continues at coordinate 128,859,059 of NC_042494.1, forward strand.
GATGAAAAAATTAAGACACACTTAAAATCATAAATAAAAATCGAAGGAGGGTGTTGGCGCCCACAGGCAAAAGCATTTTAGATGACAAAAAAAAATTTAGAAAAAATTGTAATGAAGGGACTCATTTTTAAAATTGCAAACTACATACTCTAGATTCTCAAACTGAAGAAACTAATCTCTCTACCTAATTTATCAGGGCATTAGGTATTTAATTATGAAATAAATAGCTTGACCTAAAATCTTAAAAAAAAAATTGAAGAAGGGTGTTGGCACCCGCATGCAAAAGCATTTTAGAAAACAAAAAAAAATTTAGAAAAAATTATAAAGAAGGGATACTGAAGATATCAAATTACAATCTCCGAAGTCTTAAATAGAAAAAACTATTCTTGCTAATCAATTCATCAAAGAACGATTATTATGAGGGCACCAGGTAATCAATGTTGAAAATATTAATCCACACTTAAAATCATAAAAAAAAATTGAAGGAGGGTGTTGGCGCCCGCAGGCAAAAGCATTTTAGAAAACAAAAAAAAATTTAGAAAAAATTATAAAGAAGGGACTCATATTTAAAAAGGCAAACTACAATCTCTAGATCTTTATACAGAAATAATATTCTTACTAATCAATTCAACAAAGTATGAATAATATGAGGGCACCAGGTAAAAGCATTTTAGAAAACAAAAAAAAAATTTAGAAAAAAATATATAGAAGGGACTAATTTTTAAAATTGCAAACTACATACTCTAGATTCTCAAACTGAAGAAACTAATCTCTCTACCTAATTTATCAGGGCATGAGGTATTCAATTATGAAAAAAAAAAGCTAGATTTAAAATCTTACAAAAAAAATTGAAGGAGGGTGTTGGCGCCCAAGGGCAAAGGCATTTAAGAAAACAAAAAAAAAATTTAGAAAAAATTATAAAGAAGGGACTCATACTTAAAAAGGCAAACTACAATCTCTAGATCCTTAAACAGAAATAATATTCTTACTAATCAAATCAACAAAGTATGAATATTATGAGGGCACCGGGTAGTCAATGTTGAAAAAATTAAGTCACACTTAAAATCATAAAAAAAAAATCGAAGGAGGGTGTTGGCGCCCGCAGGCAAAAGGATTTTAGAAAACAAAAAAAAAAAAATATAAAAGTTATAAATTAGGGATTCATATTTAAAAAGGCAAACTACAATCTCTAGATCCTTAAACAAAAATAATTTTCTTACTAATCAACTCAACAAAGTATGAATATTATGAGGGCATGAGGTAGTCAATGTTGAAAAAATTAAGCCGCACTTAAAAAAATAAAAAAAAAATTGAAGAGGGTGTTGGCGCCCGCAGGCAAAAGGATTTTAGAAAACAAAAAAAAAAAATTATAAAAGTTATAAATTAGGGATTCATATTTAAAAAGGCAAACTACAATCTCTAGATCCTTAAACAAAAATAATTTTCTTACTAATCAATTCAACAAAGTATGAATATTATGAGGGCATGAGGTAATCAATGATGAAAAAATTAAGACACACTTAAAATCATAAATAAAAATTCAAGGATTGTGTTGGCGCCCACAGGCAAAAGCATTTTAGATGACAAAAAAAAAATTTAGAAAAAATTGTAATGAAGGGACTCATTTTTAAAATTGCAAACTACATACTCTAGATTCTCAAACTGAAGAAACTAATCTCTCTACCTAATTTATCAGGGCATTAGGTATTTAATTATGAAATAAATAGCTTGACCTAAAATCTTAAAAAAAAAAAAATTGAAGAAAGGTGTTGGCGCCCAAAGGCAAAACCATTTTAGAAAACAAAAAAAAAATTTAGATAAAATTATAAAGAAGGGATACTGAAGATATCAAATTACAATCTCCGAAGTCTTAAATAGAAAAAAACCATTCTTGCTAATCAATTCATCAAAGTATGAATATTATGAGGGCACCAGGTAGTCAATGTTGAAAAAATTAAGCCGCACTTAAAAAAATAAAAAAAAAATTGAAGAGGGTGTTGGCGCCCGCAGGCAAAAGGATTTTAGAAAACAAAAAAAAAAAAATATAAAAGTTATAAATTAGGGATTCATATTTAAAAAGGCAAACTACAATCTCTAGATCCTTAAACAAAAATAATTTTCTTACTAATCAACTGAACAAAGTATGAATATTATGAGGGCATGAGGTAGTCAATGTTGAAAAAATTAAGCCGCACTTAAAAAAATAAAAAAAAAATTGAAGAGGGTGTTGGCGCCCGCAGGCAAAAGGATTTTAGAAAACAAAAAAAAAAAATTATAAAAGTTATAAATTAGGGATTCATATTTAAAAAGGCAAACTACAATCTCTAGATCCTTAAACAAAAATAATTTTCTTACTAATCAATTCAACAAAGTATGAATATTATGAGGGCATGAGGTAATCAATGATGAAAAAATTAAGACACACTTAAAATCATAAATAAAAATTCAAGGATTGTGTTGGCGCCCACAGGCAAAAGCATTTTAGATGACAAAAAAAAAATTTAGAAAAAATTATAAATTAGTGTTTCATTTTTAAAATTGCAAACTACATACTCTAGATTCTCAAACTGAAGAAACTAATCTCTCTACCTAATTTATCAGGGCATTAGGTATTTAATTATGAAATAAATAGCTTGACCTAAAATCTTAAAAAAAAAAATTGAAGAAGGGTGTTGGCACCCGCAGGCAAAACCATTTTAGAAAACAAAAAAAAATTTAGAAAAAATTATAAAGAAGGGATACTGAAGATATCAAATTACAATCTCCGAAGTCTTAAATAGAAAAAACTATTCTTGCTAATCAATTCATCAAAGAACGATTATTATGAGGGCACCAGGTAATCAATGCTGAAAATATTAATCCACACTTTAAATCATAAAAAAAAATTGAAGGAGGGTGTTGGCGCCCACAGGCAAAAGCATTTTAGATGACAAAAAAAATTTAGAAAAAATTGTAATGAAGGGACTCATTTTTAAAATTGCAAACTACATACTCTAGATTCTCAAACTGAAGAAACTAATCTCTCTACCTAATTTATCAGGGCATTAGGTATTTAATTATGAAATAAATAGCTTGACCTAAAATCTTAAAAAAAAAAAAATTGAAGAAAGGTGTTGGCGCCCAAAGGCAAAACCATTTTAGAAAACAAAAAAAAAATTAAGATAAAATTATAAAGAAGGGATACTGAAGATATCAAATTACAATCTCCGAAGTCTTAAATAGAAAAAAACCATTCTTGCTAATCAATTCATCAAAGTATGAATATTATGAGGGCACCAGGTAGTCAATGTTGAAAAAATTAAGCCGCACTTAAAAAAATAAAAAAAAAATTGAAGAGGGTGTTGGCGCCCGCAGGCAAAAGGATTTTAAAAAACAAAAAAAAAAAAATATAAAAGTTATAAATTAGGGATTCATATTTAAAAAGGCAAACTACAATCTCTAGATCCTTAAACTTAAAATAATTTTCTTACTAATCAACTCAACAAAGTATGAATATTATGAGGGCATGAGGTAGTCAATGTTGAAAAAATTAAGCCGCACTTAAAAAAATAAAAAAAAAATTGAAGAGGGTGTTGGCGCCCGCAGGCAAAAGGATTTTAGAAAACAAAAAAAAAAAATTATAAAAGTTATAAATTAGGGATTCATATTTAAAAAGGCAAACTACAATCTCTAGATCCTTAAACAAAAATAATTTTCTTACTAATCAATTCAACAAAGTATGAATATTATCAGGGCATGAGGTATTCAATTATGAAAAAAAATAGCTAGATTTAAAATCTTACAAAAAAAATTGAAGGAGGGTGTTGGCGCCCAAGGGCAAAGGCATTTAAGAAAACAAAAAAAAAATTTAGAAAAAATTATAAAGAAGGGACTCATACTTAAAAAGGCAAACTACAATCTCTAGATCCTTAAACAGAAATAATATTCTTACTAATCAATTCAACAAAGTATGAATATTATGAGGGCACCGGGTAGTCAATGTTGAAAAAATTAAGTCACACTTAAAATCATAAAAAAAAAATCGAAGGAGGGTGTTGGCGCCCACAGGCAAAAGCATTTTAGATGACAAAAAAAAAATTTAGAAAAAATTGTAATAAAGGGACTCATTTTTAAAATTGCAAACTACATACTCTAGATTCTCAAACTGAAATAATATTCTTACTAATCTCTCTACCTAATTTATCAAGGCATTAGGTATTCAATTATGAAAAAAAATAGCTTGACTTAAAATCTTAAAAAAAAAATTGAAGGAGGGTGTTGGCGCCCGCAGGCAAAAGCATTTTAGAAAACAAAAAAAAATTTAAAAAAAATTTTATAAAGAAGGGATACTGAAGCTATCAAATTACAATCTCCGAAGTCTTAAATAGAAAAAACTATTCTTGCTAATCAATTCATCAAAGAACGATTATTATGAGGGCACCAGGTAATAAATGTTGAAAAAATTAAGCCACACTTAAAATCATAAAAAAAAAAATTGAAGAAAGGTGTTGGCGCCCAAAGGCAAAACCATTTTAGAAAACAAAAAAAAAATTTAGATAAAATTATAAAGAAGGGATACTGAAGATATCAAATTACAATCTCCGAAGTCTTAAATAGAAAAAAACCATTCTTGCTAATCAATTCATCAAAGTATGAATATTATGAGGGCACCAGGTAGTCAATGTTGAAAAAATTAAGCCGCACTTAAAAAAATAAAAAAAAAATTGAAGAGGGTGTTGGTGCCCGCAGTCAAAAGGATTTTAGAAAACAAAAAAAAAAAATTATAAAAGTTATAAATTAGGGATTCATATTTAAAAAGGCAAACTACAATCTCTAGATCCTTAAACAAAAATAATTTTCTTACTAATCAATTCAACAAAGTATGAATATTATGAGGGCATGAGGTAATCAATGATGAAAAAATTAAGACACACTTAAAATCATAAATAAAAATTCAAGGAGGGTGTTGGCGCCCGCAGGCAAAAGGATTTTAAAAAACAAAAAAAAAATTAAGAAAAAATTATAAATTAGTGATTCATTTTTAAAATTGCAAACTACATACTCTAGATTCTCAAACTGAAGAAACTAATCTCTCTACCTAATTTATCAGGGCATTAGGTATTTAATTATGAAATAAATAGCTTGACCTAAAATCTTAAAAAAATAAATTGAAGAAGGGTGTTGGCACCCGCAGGCAAAAGCATTTTAGAAAACAAAAAAAAATTTAGAAAAAATTATAAAGAAGGGATACTGAAGATATCAAATTACAATCTCCAAAGTCTTAAATAGAAAAAACTATTCTTGCTAATCAATTCATCAAAGTATGAATATTATTAGGGCACAAGGTACTCAATGTTGAAAAAATTAAGCCGCACTTAAAAAAATAAAAAAAAAATTGAAGAGGGTGTTGGCGCCCGCAGGCAAAAGGATTTTAGAAAACAAAAAAAAAAAATTATAAAAGTTATAAATTAGGGATTCATATTTAAAAAGGCAAACTACAATCTCTAGATCCTTAAACAAAAATAATTTTCTTACTAATCAATTCAACAAAGTATGAATATTATGAGGGCATGAGGTAATCAATGATGAAAAAATTAAGACACACTTAAAATCATAAATAAAAATTCAAGGAGGGTGTTGGCGCCCACAGGCAAAAGCATTTTAGATGACAAAAAAAAAATTTAGAAAAAATTATAAATTAGTGATTCATTTTTAAAATTGCAAACTACATACTCTAGATTCTCAAACTGAAGAAACTAATCTCTCTACCTAATTTATCAGGGCATTAGGTATTTAATTATGAAATACATAGCTTGACCTAAAATCTTAAAAAAAAAAATTGAAGAAGGGTGTTGGCACCCGCAGGCAAAAGCATTTTAGAAAACAAAAAAAAAAATTTAGATAAAATTATAAAGAAGGGATACTGAAGATATCAAATTACAATCTCCGAAGTCTTAAATAGAAAAAAACCATTCTTGCTAATCAATTCATCAAAGTATGAATATTATTAGGGCACAAGGTACTCAATATGTTGAAAAAATTAAGCCGCACTTAAAAAAATAAAAAAAAAAATTGAAGAGGGTGTTCGCGCCCGCAGGCAAAAGGATTTTAGAAAACAAAAAAAAAAAATTATAAAAAGTTATAAATTAGGGATTCATATTTAAAAAGGCAAACTACAATCTCTAGATCCTTAAACAAAAATAATTTTCTTACTAATCAATTCAACAAAGTATGAATATTATGAGGGCATGAGGTAATCAATGATGAAAAAATTAAGACACACTTAAAATCATAAATAAAAATTCAAGGAGGGTGTTGGCGCCCGCAGGCAAAAGGATTTTAAAAAACAAAAAAAAAATTTAGAAAAAATTATAAATTAGTGATTCATTTTTAAAATTGCAAACTACATACTCTAGATTCTCAAACTGAAGAAACTAATCTCTCTACCTAATTTATCAGGGCATTAGGTATTTAATTATGAAATAAATAGCTTGACCTAAAATCTTAAAAAAATAAATTGAAGAAGGGTGTTGGCACCCGCAGGCAAAAGCATTTTAGAAAACAAAAAAAAATTTAGAAAAAATTATAAAGAAGGGATACTGAAGATATCAAATTACAATCTCCGAAGTCTTAAATAGAAAAAACTATTCTTGCTAATCAATTCATCAAAGTATGAATATTATTAGGGCACCAGGTAGTCAATGTTGAAAAAATTAAGCCGCACTTAAAAAAATAAAAAAAAAATTGAAGAGGGTGTTGGCGCCCGCAGGCAAAAGGATTTTAGAAAACAAAAAAAAAAAATTATAAAAGTTATAAATTAGGGATTCATATTTAAAAAGGCAAACTACAATCTCTAGATCCTTAAACAAAAATAATTTTCTTACTAATCAATTCAACAAAGTATGAATATTATGAGGGCATGAGGTAATCAATGATGAAAAAATTAAGACACACTTAAAATCATAAATAAAAATTCAAGGAGGGTGTTGGCGCCCACAGGCAAAAGCATTTTAGATGACAAAAAAAAAATTTAGAAAAAATTATAAATTAGTGATTCATTTTTAAAATTGCAAACTACATACTCTAGATTCTCAAACTGAAGAAACTAATCTCTCTACCTAATTTATCAGGGCATTAGGTATTTAATTATGAAATAAATAGCTTGACCTAAAATCTTAAAAAAAAAAATTGAAGAAGGGTGTTGGCACCTGCAGGCAAAAGCATTTTAGAAAACAAAAAAAAATTTAGAAAAAATTATAAAGAAGGGATACTGAAGATATCAAATTACAATCTCCAAAGTCTTAAATAGAAAAAAACTATTCTTGCTAATCAATTCATCAAAGAACGATTATTATGAGGGCACCAGGTAATCAATGTTGAAAATATTAATCCACACTTAAAATCATAAAAAAAAATTGAAGGAGGGTGTTGGCGCCCGCAGGCAAAGGCATTTAAGAAAACAAAAAAAAAATTTAGAAAAAATTATAAAGAAGGGACTCATACTTAAAAAGGCAAACTACAATCTCTAGATCCTTAAACAGAAATAATATTCTTACTAATCAATTCAAAAAAGTATGAATATTATGAGGGCACCGGGTAGTCAATGATTACAATCTCCGAAGTCTTAAATAGAAAAAAACCATTCTTGCTAATCAATTCATCAAAGTATGAATATTATGAGGGCACCAGGTAGTCAATGTTGAAAAAATTAAGCCGAACTTAAAAAAATAAAAAAAAATTGAAGAGGGTGTTGGCGCCCGCATGCAAAAGGATTTTAGAAAACAAAAAAAAAAAATTATAAAAGTTATAAATTAGGGATTCATATTTAAAAAGGCAAACTACAATCTCTAGATCCTTAAACAAAAATAATTTTCTTACTAATCAACTCAACAAAGTATGAATATTATGAGGGCATGAGGTAGTCAATGTTGAAAAAATTAAGCCGCACTTAAAAAAATAAAAAAAAAATTGAAGAAGGGTGTTGGCGGCGCAGGCAAAAGGATTTTAAAAAACAAAAAAAAAATTTAGAAAAAATTATAAATTAGTGATTCATTTTTAAAATTGCAAACTACATACTCTAGATTCTCAAACTGAAGAAACTAATCTCTCTACCTAATTTATCAGGGCATTAGGTTTTTAATTATGAAATAAATAGCTTGACCTAAAATCTTAAAAAAAAAAATATTGAAGAAAGGTGTTGGCGCCCAAAGGCAAAACCATTTTAGAAAACAAAAAAAAAATTTAGATAAAATTATAAAGAAGGGATACTGAAGATATCAAATTACAATCTCCAAAGTCTTAAATAGAAAAAACTATTCTTGCTAATCAATTCATCAAAGTATGAATATTATTAGGGCACAAGGTACTCAATGTTGAAAAAATTAAGCCGCACTTAAAAAAATAAAAAAAAAATTGAAGAGGGTGTTGGCGCCCGCAGGCAAAAGGATTTTAGAAAACAAAAAAAAAAAATTATAAAAGTTATAAATTAGGGATTCATATTTAAAAAGGCAAACTACAATCTCTAGATCCTTAAACAAAAATAATTTTCTTACTAATCAATTCAACAAAGTATGAATATTATGAGGGCATGAGGTAATCAATGATGAAAAAATTAAGACACACTTAAAATCATAAATAAAAATTCAAGGAGGGTGTTGGCGCCCGCAGGCAAAAGGATTTTAAAAAACAAAAAAAAAATTTAGAAAAAATTATAAATTAGTGATTCATTTTTAAAATTGCAAACTACATACTCTAGATTCTCAAACTGAAGAAACTAATCTCTCTACCTAATTTATCAGGGCATTAGGTATTTAATTATGAAATAAATAGCTTGACCTAAAATCTTAAAAAAATAAATTGAAGAAGGGTGTTGGCACCCGCAGGCAAAAGCATTTTAGAAAACAAAAAAAAATTTAGAAAAAATTATAAAGAAGGGATACTGAAGATATCAAATTACAATCTCCAAAGTCTTAAATAGAAAAAACTATTCTTGCTAATCAATTCATCAAAGTATGAATATTATTAGGGCACAAGGTACTCAATGTTGAAAAAATTAAGCCGCACTTAAAAAAATAAAAAAAAAATTGAAGAGGGTGTTCGCGCCCGCAGGCAAAAGGATTTTAGAAAACAAAAAAAAAAAATTATAAAAGTTATAAATTAGGGATTCATATTTAAAAAGGCAAACTACAATCTCTAGATCCTTAAACAAAAATAATTTTCTTACTAATCAATTCAACAAAGTATGAATATTATGAGGGCATGAGGTAATCAATGATGAAAAAATTAAGACACACTTAAAATCATAAATAAAAATTCAAGGATTGTGTTGGCGCCCACAGGCAAAAGCATTTTAGATGACAAAAAAAAAATTTAGAAAAAATTATAAATTAGTGTTTCATTTTTAAAATTGCAAACTACATACTCTAGATTCTCAAACTGAAGAAACTAATCTCTCTACCTAATTTATCAGGGCATTAGGTATTTAATTATGAAATAAATAGCTTGACCTAAAATCTTAAAAAAAAAAATTGAAGAAGGGTGTTGGCACCCGCAGGCAAAACCATTTTAGAAAACAAAAAAAAATTTAGAAAAAATTATAAAGAAGGGATACTGAAGATATCAAATTACAATCTCCGAAGTCTTAAATAGAAAAAACTATTCTTGCTAATCAATTCATCAAAGAACGATTATTATGAGGGCACCAGGTAATCAATGCTGAAAATATTAATCCACACTTTAAATCATAAAAAAAAATTGAAGGAGGGTGTTGGCGCCCACAGGCAAAAGCATTTTAGATGACAAAAAAAAAATTTAGAAAAAATTATAAATTAGTGATTCATTTTTAAAATTGCAAACTACATACTCTAGATTCTCAAACTGAAGAAACTAATCTCTCTACCTAATTTCTCAGGGCATTAGGTATTTAATTATGAAATAAATAGATTGCCTAACCTAACCTAACCTAACACCCTGTTGGCGCCCGCAGGCAAAAGGATTTTAGAAAACAAAAAAAAAAAATTATAAAAGTTATAAATTAGGGATTCATATTTAAAAAGGCAAACTACAATCTCTAGATCCTTAAACAAAAATAATTTTCTTACTAATCAATTCAACAAAGTATGAATATTATGAGGGCATGAGGTAATCAATGATGAAAAAATTAAGACACACTTAAAATCATAAATAAAAATTCAAGGAGGGTGTTGGCGCCCGCAGGCAAAAGGATTTTAGATGACAAAAAAAAAATTTAGAAAAAATTATAAATTAGTGATTCATTTTTAAAAAGGCAAACTACATACTCTAGATTCTCAAACAAAAATAATTTTCTTACTAATCTCTCTACCTAATTTATCAGGGCATTAGGTATTTAATTATGAAATAAATAGCTTGACCTAAAATCTTAAAAAAAAAAATTGAAGGAGGGTGTTGGCGCCCACAGGCAAAAGCATTTTAGATGACAAAAAAAAAATTTAGAAAAAATTGTAATGAAGGGACTCATTTTTAAAATTGCAAACTACATACTCTAGATTCTCAAACTGAAGAAACTAATCTCTCTACCTAATTTATCAGGGCATTAGGTATTTAATTATGAAATAAATAGCTTGACCTAAAATCTTAAAAAAAAAAATTGAAGGAGGGTGTTGGCGCCCGCTGGCAAAAGCATTTTAGATGACAAAAAAAAAATTTAGAAAAAATTGTAATGAAGGGACTCATTTTTAAAATTGCAAACTACATACTCTAGATTCTCAAACTGAAGAAACTAATCTCTCTACCTAATTTATCAGGGCATTAGGTATTTAATTATGAAATAAATAGCTTGACCTAAAATCTTAAAAAAAAAAAAATTGAAGAAAGGTGTTGGCGCCCAAAGGCAAAACCATTTTAGAAAACAAAAAAAAAATTTAGATAAAATTATAAAGAAGGGATACTGAAGATATCAAATTACAATCTCCGAAGTCTTAAATAGAAAAAAACCATTCTTGCTAATCAATTCATCAAAGTATGAATATTATGAGGGCACCAGGTAGTCAATGTTGAAAAAATTAAGCCGCACTTAAAAAAATAAAAAAAAAATTGAAGAGGGTGTTGGCGCCCGCAGGCAAAAGGATTTTAGAAAACAAAAAAAAAAAATTATAAAAGTTATAAATTAGGGATTCATATTTAAAAAGGCAAACTACAATCTCTAGATCCTTAAACAAAAATAATTTTCTTACTAATCAATTCAACAAAGTATGAATATTATGAGGGCATGAGGTAATCAATGATGAAAAAATTAAGACACACTTAAAATCATAAATAAAAATTCAAGGATTGTGTTGGCGCCCACAGGCAAAAGCATTTTAGATGACAAAAAAAAAATTTAGAAAAAATTATAAATTAGTGATTCATTTTTAAAATTGCAAACTACATAGGTACTCTAGATTCTCAAACTGAAGAAACTAATCTCTCTACCTAATTTATCAGGGCATTAGGTATTTAATTATGAAATAAATAGCTTGACCTAAAATCTTAAAAAAAAAAATTGAAGGAGGGTGTTGGCGCCCGCAGGCAAAGGCATTTAAGAAAACAAAAAAAAAATTTAGAAAAAATTATAAAGAAGGGACTCATACTTAAAAAGGCAAACTACAATCTCTAGATCCTTAAACAGAAATAATATTCTTACTAATCAATTCAACAAAGTATGAATATTATGAGGGCACCGGGTAGTCAATGTTGAAAAAATTAAGTCACACTTAAAATCATAAAAAAAAAAATTGAAGGAGGGTGTTGGCGCCCGCTGGCAAAAGCATTTTAGATGACAAAAAAAAAATTTAGAAAAAATTGTAATGAAGGGACTCATTTTTAAAATTGCAAACTACATACTCTAGATTCTCAAACTGAAGAAACTAATCTCTCTACCTTATTTATCAGGGCATTAGGTATTTAATTATGAAATAAATAGCTTGACCTAAAATCTTAAAAAAAAAAAAATTGAAGAAAGGTGTTGGCGCCCAAAGGCAAAACCATTTTAGAAAACAAAAAAAAAATTTAGATAAAATTATAAAGAAGGGATACTGAAGATATCAAATTACAATCTCCGAAGTCTTAAATAGAAAAAAACCATTCTTGCTAATCAATTCATCAAAGTATGAATATTATGAGGGCACCAGGTAGTCAATGTTGAAAAAATTAAGCCGCACTTAAAAAAATAAAAAAAAAATTGAAGAGGGTGTTGGCGCCCGCAGGCAAAAGGATTTTAGAAAACAAAAAAAAAAAATTATAAAAGTTATAAATTAGGGATTCATATTTAAAAAGGCAAACTACAATCTCTAGATCCTTAAACAAAAATAATTTTCTTACTAATCAATTCAACAAAGTATGAATATTATGAGGGCATGAGGTAATCAATGATGAAAAAATTAAGACACACTTAAAATCATAAATAAAAATTCAAGGAGGGTGTTGGCGCCCGCAGGCAAAAGGATTTTAAAAAACAAAAAAAAAATTTAGAAAAAATTATAAATTAGTGATTCATTTTTAAAATTGCAAACTACATACTCTAGATTCTCAAACTGAAGAAACTAATCTCTCTACTTAATTTATCAGGGCATGAGGTATTCAATTATGAAAAAAAATAGCTAGATTTAAAATCTTACAAAAAAAATTGAAGGAGGGTGTTGGCACCCGCAGGCAAAAGCATTTTAGAAAACAAAAAAAAATTTAGAAAAAATTATAAAGAAGGGATACTTAAAAAGGCAAATTACAATCTCCGAAGTCTTAAATAGAAAAAACTATTCTTGCTAATCAATTCATCAAAGAACGATTATTATGAGGGCACCAGGTAATCAATGTTGAAAATATTAATCCACACTTAAAATCATAAAAAAAAATTGAAGAAAGGTGTTGGCGCCCAAAGGCAAAACCATTTTAGAAAACAAAAAAAAATTTAGAAAAAATTATAAAGAAGGGATACTGAAGATATCAAATTACAAACTACATACTCTTAAATAGAAAAAACTATTCTTGCTAATCAATTCATCAAAGAACGATTATTATCAGGGCATTAGGTATTCAATGCTGAAATAAATAGCTTGACCTAAAATCTTAAAAAAAAAAATTGAAGAAGGGTGTTGGCACCCGCAGGCAAAAGCATTTTAGAAAACAAAAAAAAATTTAGAAAAAATTATAAAGAAGGACTCATACTGAAGATATCAAATTACAATCTCCGAAGTCTTAAATAGAAAAAACTATTCTTACTAATCAATTCATCAAAGTATGAATATTATGAGGGCACCGGGTAGTCAATGTTGAAAAAATTAAGTCACACTTAAAATCATAAAAAAAAAATCGAAGGAGGGTGTTGGCGCCCACAGGCAAAAGCATTTTAGATGACAAAAAAAAAATTTAGAAAAAATTGTAATGAAGGGACTCATTTTTAAAATTGCAAACTACATACTCTAGATTCTCAAACTGAAGAAACTAATCTCTCTACCTAATTTATCAGGGCATTAGGTATTTAAATATGAAATAAATAGCTTGACCTAAAATCTTAAAAAAAAAAAAATTGAAGAAAGGTGTTGGCGCCCAAAGGCAAAACCATTTTAGAAAACAAAAAAAAAATTTAGATAAAATTATAAAGAAGGGATACTGAAGATATCAAATTACAATCTCCGAAGTCTTAAATAGAAAAAAACCATTCTTGCTAATCAATTCATCAAAGTATGAATATTATGAGGGCACCAGGTAGTCAATGTTGAAAAAATTAAGCCGCACTTAAAAAAATAAAAAAAAAATTGAAGAGGGTGTTGGCGCCCGCAGGCAAAAGGATTTTAGAAAACAAAAAAAAAAAAATATAAAAGTTATAAATTAGGGATTCATATTTAAAAAGGCAAACTACAATCTCTAGATCCTTAAACAAAAATAATTTTCTTACTAATCAACTCAACAAAGTATGAATATTATGAGGGCATGAGGTAGTCAATGTTGAAAAAATTAAGCCGCACTTAAAAAAATAAAAAAAAAATTGAAGAGGGTGTTGGCGCCCGCAGGCAAAAGGATTTTAGAAAACAAAAAAAAAAAATTATAAAAGTTATAAATTAGGGATTCATATTTAAAAAGGCAAACTACAATCTCTAGATCCTTAAACAAAAATAATTTTCTTACTAATCAATTCAACAAAGTATGAATATTATGAGGGCATGAGGTAATCAATGATGAAAAAATTAAGACACACTTAAAATCATAAATAAAAATTCAAGGAGGGTGTTGGCGGCGCAGGCAAAAGGATTTTAAAAAACAAAAAAAAAATTTAGAAAAAATTATAAATTAGTGATTCATTTTTAAAATTGCAAACTACATACTCTAGATTCTCAAACTGAAGAAACTAATCTCTCTACCTAATTTATCAGGGCATTAGGTATTTAATTATGAAATAAATAGCTTGACCTAAAATCTTAAAAAAAAAAATTGAAGGAGGGTGTTGGCGCCCGCAGGCAAAGGCATTTAAGAAAACAAAAAAAAAATTTAGAAAAAATTATAAAGAAGGGACTCATACTTAAAAAGGCAAACTACAATCTCTAGATCCTTAAACAGAAATAATATTCTTACTAATCAATTCAACAAAGTATGAATATTATGAGGGCACCGGGTAGTCAATGTTGAAAAAATTAAGTCACACTTAAAATCATAAAAAAAAAATCGAAGGAGGGTGTTGGCGCCCACAGGCAAAAGCATTTTAGATGACAAAAAAAAAATTTAGAAAAAATTGTAATGAAGGGACTCATTTTTAAAATTGCAAACTACATACTCTAGATTCTCAAACTGAAGAAACTAATCTCTCTACCTAATTTATCAGGGCATTAGGTATTTAATTATGAAATAAATAGCTTGACCTAAAATCTTAAAAAAAAAAAAATTGAAGAAAGGTGTTGGCGCCCAAAGGCAAAACCATTTTAGAAAACAAAAAAAAAATTTAGATAAAATTATAAAGAAGGGATACTGAAGATATCAAATTACAATCTCCGAAGTCTTAAATAGAAAAAAAACATTCTTGCTAATCAATTCATCAAAGTATGAATATTATGAGGGCACCAGGTAGTCAATGTTGAAAAAATTAAGCCGCACTTAAAAAAATAAAAAAAAAATTGAAGAGGGTGTTGGCGCCCGCAGGCAAAAGGATTTTAGAAAACAAAAAAAAAAAAATATAAAAGTTATAAATTAGGGATTCATATTTAAAAAGGCAAACTACAATCTCTAGATCCTTAAACAAAAATAATTTTCTTACTAATCAATTCAACAAAGTATGAATATTATGAGGGCATGAGGTAATCAATGATGAAAAAATTAAGACACACTTAAAATCATAAATAAAAATTCAAGGAGGGTGTTGGCGCCCACAGGCAAAAGCATTTTAGATGACAAAAAAAAAATTTAGAAAAAATTATAAATTAGTGATTCATTTTTAAAATTGCAAACTACATACTCTAGATTCTCAAACTGAAGAAACTAATCTCTCTACCTAATTTATCAGGGCATTAGGTATTTAATTATGAAATAAATAGCTTGACCTAAAATCTTAAAAAAAAAAATTGAAGAAGGGTGTTGGCACCCGCAGGCAAAAGCATTTTAGAAAACAAAAAAAAATTTAGAAAAAATTATAAAGAAGGAATACTGAAGATATCAAATTACAATCTCCAAAGTCTTAAATAGAAAAAAACTATTCTTGCTAATCAATTCATCAAAGAACGATTATTATGAGGGCACCAGGTAATCAATGTTGAAAATATTAATCCACACTTAAAATCATAAAAAAAAATTGAAGGAGGGTGTTGGCGCCCGCAGGCAAAGGCATTTAAGAAAACAAAAAAAAAATTTAGAAAAAATTATAAAGAAGGGACTCATACTTAAAAAGGCAAACTACAATCTCTAGATCCTTAAACAGAAATAATATTCTTACTAATCAATTCAACAAAGTATGAATATTATGAGGGCACCGGGTAGTCAATGATGAAAAAATTAAGACACACTTAAAATCATAAATAAAAATTCAAGGAGGGTGTTGGCGGCGCAGGCAAAAGGATTTTAAAAAACAAAAAAAAAATTTAGAAAAAATTATAAATTAGTGATTCATTTTTAAAATTGCAAACTACATACTCTAGATTCTCAAACTGAAGAAACTAATCTCTCTACCTAATTTATCAGGGCATTAGGTTTTTAATTATGAAATAAATAGCTTGACCTAAAATCTTAAAAAAAAAAATATTGAAGAAAGGTGTTGGCGCCCAAAGGCAAAACCATTTTAGAAAACAAAAAAAAAATTTAGATAAAATTATAAAGAAGGGATACTGAAGATATCAAATTACAATCTCCGAAGTCTTAAATAGAAAAAAACCATTCTTGCTAATCAATTCATCAAAGTATGAATATTATGAGGGCACCAGGTAGTCAATGTTGAAAAAATTAAGCCGCACTTAAAAAAATAAAAAAAAAATTGAAGAGGGTGTTGGCGCCCGCAGGCAAAAGGATTTTAGAAAACAAAAAAAAAAAAATATAAAAGTTATAAATTAGGGATTCATATTTAAAAAGGCAAACTACAATCTCTAGATCCTTAAACAAAAATAATTTTCTTACTAATCAATTCAACAAAGTATGAATATTATGAGGGCATGAGGTAATCAATGATGAAAAAATTAAGACACACTTAAAATCATAAATAAAAATTCAAGGAGGGTGTTGGCGCCCACAGGCAAAAGCATTTTAGATGACAAAAAAAAAATTTAGAAAAAATTATAAATTAGTGATTCATTTTTAAAATTGCAAACTACATACTCTAGATTCTCAAACTGAAGAAACTAATCTCTCTACCTAATTTATCAGGGCATTAGGTATTTAATTATGAAATAAATAGCTTGACCTAAAATCTTAAAAAAAAAAATTGAAGAAGGGTGTTGGCACCCGCAGGCAAAAGCATTTTAGAAAACAAAAAAAAATTTAGAAAAAATTATAAAGAAGGAATACTGAAGATATCAAATTACAATCTCCAAAGTCTTAAATAGAAAAAACTATTCTTGCTAATCAATTCATCAAAGTATGAATATTATTAGGGCACCAGGTACCTACTCAATGTTGAAAAAATTAAGCCGCACTTAAAAAAATAAAAAAAAAATTGAAGAGGGTGTTGGCGCCCGCAGGCAAAAGGATTTTAGAAAACAAAAAAAAAAAATTATAAAAGTTATAAATTAGGGATTCATATTTAAAAAGGCAAACTACAATCTCTAGATCCTTAAACAAAAATAATTTTCTTACTAATCAATTCAACAAAGTATGAATATTATGAGGGCATGAGGTAATCAATGATGAAAAAATTAAGACACACTTAAAATCATAAATAAAAATTCAAGGAGGGTGTTGGCGCCCGCAGGCAAAAGGATTTTAAAAAACAAAAAAAAAATTTAGAAAAAATTATAAATTAGTGATTCATTTTTAAAATTGCAAACTACATACTCTAGATTCTCAAACTGAAGAAACTAATCTCTCTACTTAATTTATCAGGGCATGAGGTATTCAATTATGAAAAAAAATAGCTAGATTTAAAATCTTACAAAAAAAATTGAAGGAGGGTGTTGGCGCCCGCAGGCAAAGGCATTTAAGAAAACAAAAAAAAAATTTAGAAAAAATTATAAAGAAGGGACTCATACTTAAAAAGGCAAACTACAATCTCTAGATCCTTAAACAGAAATAATATTCTTACTAATCAATTCAACAAAGTATGAATATTATGAGGGCACCGGGTAGTCAATGTTGAAAAAATTAAGTCACACTTAAAATCATAAAAAAAAAATCGAAGGAGGGTGTTGGCGCCCACAGGCAAAAGCATTTTAGATGACAAAAAAAAAAATTAGAAAAATTGTAATGAAGGGACTCATTTTTAAAATTGCAAACTACATACTCTAGGTTCTCAAACTGAAGAAACTAATCTCTCTACCTAATTTATCAGGGCATTAGGTATTTAATTATGAAATAAATAGCTTGACCTAAAATCTTAAAAAAAAAAATTGAAGAAGGGTGTTGGCACCCGCAGGCAAAAGCATTTTAGAAAACAAAAAAAAATTTAGAAAAAATTATAAAGAAGGGATACTGAAGATATCAAATTACAATCTCCGAAGTCTTAAATAGAAAAAACTATTCTTGCTAATCAATTCATCAAAGTATGAATATTATGAGGGCACCAGGTAGTCAATGTTGAAAAAATTAAGCCGCACTTAAAAAAATAAAAAAAAAATTGAAGAGGGTGTTGGCGCCCGCAGGCAAAAGGATTTTAGAAAACAAAAAAAAAAAATTATAAAAGTTATAAATTAGGGATTCATATTTAAAAAGGCAAACTACAATCTCTAGATCCTTAAACAAAAATAATTTTCTTACTAATCAATTCAACAAAGTATGAATATTATGAGGGCATGAGGTAATCAATGATGAAAAAATTAAGACACACTTAAAATCATAAATAAAAATTCAAGGAGGGTGTTGGCGCCCACAGGCAAAAGCATTTTAGATGTCAAAAAAAAAATTTAGAAAAAATTATAAATTTGTGATTCATTTTTAAAATTGCAAACTACATAGGTACTCTAGATTCTCAAACTGAAGAAACTAATCTCTCTACCTAATTTATCAGGGCATTAGGTATTTAATTATGAAATACATAGCTTGACCTAAAATCTTAAAAAAAAAAATTGAAGAAGGGTGTTGGCACCCGCAGGCAAAAGCATTTTAGAAAACAAAAAAAAATTTAGAAAAAATTATAAAGAAGGGATACTGAAGATATCAAATTACAATCTCCAAAGTCTTAAATAGAAAAAACTATTCTTGCTAATCAATTCATCAAAGAACGATTATTATGAGGGCACCAGGTAATCAATGTTGAAAATATTAATCCACACTTAAAATCATAAAAAAAAATTGAAGGAGGGTGTTGGCGCCCGCAGGCAAAAGGATTTTAAAAAACAAAAAAAAAAATTTAGAAAAAATTATAAATTAGTGATTCATTTTTAAAATTGCAAACTACATACTCTAGATTCTCAAACTGAAGAAACTAATCTCTCTACCTAATTTATCAGGGCATTAGGTATTTAATTATGAAATAAATAGCTTGACCTAAAATCTTAAAAAAAAAAATTGAAGAAGGGTGTTGGCACCCGCAGGCAAAAGCATTTTAGAAAACAAAAAAAAATTTAGAAAAAATTATAAAGAAGGGATACTGAAGATATCAAATTACAATCTCCGAAGTCTTAAATAGAAAAAACTATTCTTGCTAATCAATTCATCAAAGTATGAATATTATTAGGGCACCAGGTACCTACTCAATGTTGAAAAAATTAAGCCGCACTTAAAAAAATAAAAAAAAAATTGAAGAGGGTGTTGGCGCCCGCAGGCAAAAGGATTTTAGAAAACAAAAAAAAAAAATGATAAAAGTTATAAATTAGGGATTCATATTTAAAAAGGCAAACTACAATCTCTAGATCCTTAAACAAAAATAATTTTCTTACTAATCAATTCAACAAAGTATGAATATTATGAGGGCATGAGGTAATCAATGATGAAAAAATTAAGACACACTTAAAATCATAAATAAAAATTCAAGGAGGGTGTTGGCGCCCGCAGGCAAAAGGATTTTAAAAAACAAAAAAAAAATTTAGAAAAAATTTTAAATTAGTGATTCATTTTTAAAATTGCAAACTACATACTCTAGATTCTCAAACTGAAGAAACTAATCTCTCTACCTAATTTATCAGGGCATTAGGTATTTAATTATGAAATAAATAGCTTGACCTAAAATCTTAAAAAAAAAAATTGAAGAAGGGTGTTGCACCCGCAGGCAAAAGCATTTTAGAAAACAAAAAAAAATTTAGAAAAAATTATAAAGAAGGGATACTGAAGATATCAAATTACAATCTCCAAAGTCTTAAATAGAAAAAACTATTCTTGCTAATCAATTCATCAAAGAACGATTATTATGAGGGCACCAGGTAATCAATGTTGAAAATATTAATCCACACTTAAAATCATAAAAAAAAATTGAAGGAGGGTGTTGGCGCCCGCAGGCAAAGGCATTTAAGAAAACAAAAAAAAAATTTAGAAAAAATTATAAAGATGGGACTCATACTTAAAAAGGCAAACTACAATCTCTAGATCCTTAAACAGAAATAATATTCTTACTAATCAATTCAACAAAGTATGAATATTATGAGGGCACCGGGTAGTCAATGATGAAAAAATTAAGACACACTTAAAATCATAAATAAAAATTCAAGGAGGGTGTTGGCGGCGCAGGCAAAAGGATTTTAAAAAACAAAAAAAAAATTTAGAAAAAATTATAAATTAGTGATTCATTTTTAAAATTGCAAACTACATACTCTAGATTCTCAAACTGAAGAAAGTAATCTCTCTACCTAATTTATCAGGGCATTAGGTATTTAATTATGAAATAAATAGCTTGACCTAAAATCTTAAAAAAAAAAATTGAAGGAGGGTGTTGGCGCCCGCAGGCAAAGGCATTTAAGAAAACAAAAAAAAAATTTAGAAAAAATTATAAAGAAGGGACTCATACTTAAAAAGGCAAACTACAATCTCTAGATCCTTAAACAGAAATAATATTCTTACTAATCAATTCAACAAAGTATGAATATTATGAGGGCACCGGGTAGTCAATGATGAAAAAATTAAGACACACTTAAAATCATAAATAAAAATTGAAGGAGGGTGTTGGCGCCCGCAGGCAAAAGGATTTTAAAAAACAAAAAAAAAATTTAGAAAAAATTATAAATTAGTGATTCATTTTTAAAATTGCAAACTACATACTCTAGATTCTCAAACTGAAGAAACTAATCTCTCTACCTAATTTATCAGGGCATTAGGTATTTAATTATGAAATAAATAGCTTGACCTAAAATCTTAAAAAAAAAAATTGAAGAAGGGTGTTGCACCCGCAGGCAAAAGCATTTTAGAAAACAAAAAAAAATTTAGAAAAAATTATAAAGAAGGGATACTGAAGATATCAAATTACAATCTCCAAAGTCTTAAATAGAAAAAACTATTCTTGCTAATCAATTCATCAAAGAACGATTATTATGAGGGCACCAGGTAATCAATGTTGAAAATATTAATCCACACTTAAATCATAAAAAAAAATTGAAGGAGGGTGTTGGCGCCCGCAGGCAAAGGCATTTAAGAAAACAAAAAAAAAATTTAGAAAAAATTATAAAGAAGGGACTCATACTTAAAAAGGCAAACTACAATCTCTAGATCCTTAAACAGAAATAATATTCTTACTAATCAATTCAACAAAGTATGAATATTATGAGGGCACCGGGTAGTCAATGATGAAAAAATTAAGACACACTTAAAATCATAAATAAAAATTCAAGGAGGGTGTTGGCGGCGCAGGCAAAAGGATTTTAAAAAACAAAAAAAAAATTTAGAAAAAATTATAAATTAGTGATTCATTTTTAAAATTGCAAACTACATACTCTAGATTCTCAAACTGAAGAAACTAATCTCTCTACCTAATTTATCAGGGCATTAGGTATTTAATTATGAAATAAATAGCTTGACCTAAAATCTTAAAAAAAAAAATTGAAGGAGGGTGTTGGCGCCCGCAGCCAAAGGCATTTAAGAAAACAAAAAAAAAAATTTAGAAAAAATTATAAAGAAGGGACTCATACTTAAAAAGGCAAACTACAATCTCTAGATCCTTAAACAGAAATAATATTCTTACTAATCAATTCAACAAAGTATGAATATTATGAGGGCACCGGGTAGTCAATGTTGAAAAAATTAAGTCACACTTAAAATCATAAAAAAAAAATCGAAGGAGGGTGTTGGCGCCCACAGGCAAAAGCATTTTAGATGACAAAAAAAAAATTTAGAAAAAATTGTAATGAAGGGACTCATTTTTAAAATTGCAAACTACATACTCTAGATTCTCAAACTGAAGAAACTAATCTCTCTACCTAATTTATCAGGGCATTAGGTATTTAATTATGAAATAAATAGCTTGACCTAAAATCTTAAAAAAAAAAATTGAAGGAGGGTGTTGGCGCCCGCAGGCAAAAGCATTTTAGATGACAAAAAAAAAATTTAGAAAAAATTGTAATGAAGGGACTCATTTTTAAAATTGCAAACTACATACTCTAGATTCTCAAACTGAAGAAACTAATCTCTCTACCTAATTTATCAGGGCATTAGGTATTTAATTATGAAATAAATAGCTTGACCTAAAATCTTAAAAAAAAAAAAATTGAAGAAAGGTGTTGGCGCCCAAAGGCAAAACCATTTTAGAAAACAAAAAAAAAATTTAGATAAAATTATAAAGAAGGGATACTGAAGATATCAAATTACAATCTCCGAAGTCTTAAATAGAAAAAAACCATTCTTGCTAATCAATTCATCAAAGTATGAATATTATGAGGGCACCAGGTAGTCAATGTTGAAAAAATTAAGCCGCACTTAAAAAAATAAAAAAAAAATTGAAGAGGGTGTTGGCGCCCGCAGGCAAAAGGATTTTAGAAAACAAAAAAAAAAAAAATATAAAAGTTATAAATTAGGGATTCATATTTAAAAAGGCAAACTACAATCTCTAGATCCTTAAACAAAAATAATTTTCTTACTAATCAACTCAACAAAGTATGAATATTATGAGGGCATGAGGTAGTCAATGTTGAAAAAATTAAGCCGCACTTAAAAAAATAAAAAAAAAATTGAAGAGGGTGTTGGCGCCCGCAGGCAAAAGGATTTTAGAAAACAAAAAAAAAAAATTATAAAAGTTATAAATTAGGGATTCATATTTAAAAAGGCAAACTACAATCTCTAGATCCTTAAACAAAAATAATTTTCTTACTAATCAATTCAACAAAGTATGAATATTATGAGGGCATGAGGTAATCAATGATGAAAAAATTAAGACACACTTAAAATCATAAATAAAAATTCAAGGATTGTGTTGGCGCCCACAGGCAAAAGCATTTTAGATGACAAAAAAAAAATTTAGAAAAAATTATAAATTAGTGATTCATTTTTAAAATTGCAAACTACATACTCTAGATTCTCAAACTGAAGAAACTAATCTCTCTACCTAATTTATCAGGGCATTAGGTATTTAATTATGAAATAAATAGCTTGACCTAAAATCTTAAAAAAAAAAATTGAAGGAGGGTGTTGGCGCCCGCAGGCAAAGGCATTTAAGAAAACAAAAAAAAAATTTAGAAAAAATTATAAAGAAGGGACTCATACTTAAAAAGGCAAACTACAATCTCTAGGTCCTTAAACAGAAATAATATTCTTACTAATCAATTCAACAAAGTATGAATATTATGAGGGCACCGGGTAGTCAATGTTGAAAAAATTAAGTCACACT
Source organism: Acyrthosiphon pisum (assembly GCF_005508785.2). Lineage (NCBI taxonomy): Eukaryota > Metazoa > Arthropoda > Insecta > Hemiptera > Aphididae > Acyrthosiphon > Acyrthosiphon pisum. The sequence continues at coordinate 128,882,424 of NC_042494.1, forward strand.
TAAAATCATAAAAAAAAAATCGAAGGAGGGTGTTGGCGCCCACAGGCAAAAGCATTTTAGATGACAAAAAAAAAATTTAGAAAAAATTGTAATGAAGGGACTCATTTTTAAAATTGCAAACTACATACTCTAGATTCTCAAACTGAAGAAACTAATCTCTCTACCTAATTTATCAGGGCATTAGGTATTTAATTATGAAATAAATAGCTTGACCTAAAATCTTAAAAAAAAAAAAATTGAAGAAAGGTGTTGGCGCCCAAAGGCAAAACCATTTTAGAAAACAAAAAAAAAATTTAGATAAAATTATAAAGAAGGGATACTGAAGATATCAAATTACAATCTCCGAAGTCTTAAATAGAAAAAAACCATTCTTGCTAATCAATTCATCAAAGTATGAATATTATGAGGGCACCAGGTAGTCAATGTTGAAAAAATTAAGCCGCACTTAAAAAAATAAAAAAAAAATTGAAGAGGGTGTTGGCGCCCGCAGGCAAAAGGATTTTAGAAAACAAAAAAAAAAAATTATAAAAGTTATAAATTAGGGATTCATATTTAAAAAGGCAAACTACAATCTCTAGATCCTTAAACAAAAATAATTTTCTTACTAATCAATTCAACAAAGTATGAATATTATGAGGGCATGAGGTAATCAATGATGAAAAAATTAAGACACACTTAAAATCATAAATAAAAATTCAAGGATTGTGTTGGCGCCCACAGGCAAAAGCATTTTAGATGACAAAAAAAAAATTTAGAAAAAATTATAAATTAGTGATTCATTTTTAAAATTGCAAACTACATACTCTAGATTCTCAAACTGAAGAAACTAATCTCTCTACCTAATTTATCAGGGCATTAGGTATTTAATTATGAAATAAATAGCTTGACCTAAAATCTTAAAAAAAAAAAAATTGAAGAAAGGTGTTGGCGCCCAAAGGCAAAACCATTTTAGAAAACAAAAAAAAAATTTAGATAAAATTATAAAGAAGGGATACTGAAGATATCAAATTACAATCTCCGAAGTCTTAAATAGAAAAAAACCATTCTTGCTAATCAATTCATCAAAGTATGAATATTATGAGGGCACCAGGTAGTCAATGTTGAAAAAATTAAGCCGCACTTAAAAAAATAAAAAATAAATTGAAGAGGGTGTTGGCGCCCGCAGGCAAAAGGATTTTAGAAAACAAAAAAAAAAAAATATAAAAGTTATAAATTAGGGATTCATATTTAAAAAGGCAAACTACAATCTCTAGATCCTTAAACAAAAATAATTTTCTTACTAATCAACTCAACAAAGTATGAATATTATGAGGGCATGAGGTAGTCAATGTTGAAAAAATTAAGCCGCACTTAAAAAAATAAAAAAAAAATTGAAGAGGGTGTTGGCGCCCGCAGGCAAAAGGATTTTAGAAAACAAAAAAAAAAAATTATAAAAGTTATAAATTAGGGATTCATATTTAAAAAGGCAAACTACAATCTCTAGATCCTTAAACAAAAATAATTTTCTTACTAATCAATTCAACAAAGTATGAATATTATGAGGGCATGAGGTAATCAATGATGAAAAAATTAAGACACACTTAAAATCATAAATAAAAATTCAAGGATTGTGTTGGCGCCCACAGGCAAAAGCATTTTAGATGACAAAAAAAAAATTTAGAAAAAATTATAAATTAGTGATTCATTTTTAAAATTGCAAACTACATACTCTAGATTCTCAAACTGAAGAAACTAATCTCTCTACCTAATTTATCAGGGCATTAGGTATTTAATTATGAAATAAATAGCTTGACCTAAAATCTTAAAAAAAAAAATTGAAGAAGGGTGTTGGCACCCGCAGGCAAAAGCATTTTAGAAAACAAAAAAAAATTTAGAAAAAATTATAAAGAAGGGATACTGAAGATATCAAATTACAATCTCCGAAGTCTTAAATAGAAAAAACTATTCTTGCTAATCAATTCATCAAAGAACGATTATTATGAGGGCACCAGGTAATCAATGTTGAAAATATTAATCCACACTTAAAATCATAAAAAAAAATTGAAGAAAGGTGTTGGCGCCCAAAGGCAAAACCATTTTAGAAAACAAAAAAAAATTTAGAAAAAATTATAAAGAAGGGATACTGAAGATATCAAATTACAATCTCCGAAATCTTAAATAGAAAAAACTATTCTTGCTAATCAATTCATCAAAGAACGATTATTATGAGGGCACCAGGTAATCAATGCTGAAAATATTAATCCACACTTAAAATCATAAAAAAAAATTGAAGGAGGGTGTTGGCGCCCGCAGGCAAAAGCATTTTAGAAAACAAAAAAAAAATTTAGAAAAAATTATAAAGAAGGGACTCATACTTAAAAAGGCAAACTACAATCTCTAGATCCTTAAACAGAAATAATATTCTTACTAATCAATTCAAAAAAGTATGAATATTATGAGGGCACCGGGTAGTCAATGATTACAATCTCCGAAGTCTTAAATAGAAAAAAACCATTCTTGCTAATCAATTCATCAAAGTATGAATATTATGAGGGCACCAGGTAGTCAATGTTGAAAAAATTAAGCCGCACTTAAAAAAATAAAAAAAAAATTGAAGAGGGTGTTGGCGCCCGCAGGCAAAAGGATTTTAGAAAACAAAAAAAAAAAAATATAAAAGTTATAAATTAGGGATTCATATTTAAAAAGGCAAACTACAATCTCTAGATCCTTAAACAAAAATAATTTTCTTACTAATCAACTCAACAAAGTATGAATATTATGAGGGCATGAGGTAGTCAATGTTGAAAAAATTAAGCCGCACTTAAAAAAATAAAAAAAAAATTGAAGAAGGGTGTTGGCGGCGCAGGCAAAAGGATTTTAAAAAACAAAAAAAAAATTTAGAAAAAATTATAAATTAGTGATTCATTTTTAAAATTGCAAACTACATACTCTAGATTCTCAAACTGAAGAAACTAATCTCTCTACCTAATTTATCAGGGCATTAGGTTTTTAATTATGAAATAAATAGCTTGACCTAAAATCTTAAAAAAAAAAATATTGAAGAAAGGTGTTGGCGCCCAAAGGCAAAACCATTTTAGAAAACAAAAAAAAAATTTAGATAAAATTATAAAGAAGGGATACTGAAGATATCAAATTACAATCTCCGAAGTCTTAAATAGAAAAAAACCATTCTTGCTAATCAATTCATCAAAGTATGAATATTATGAGGGCACCAGGTAGTCAATGTTGAAAAAATTAAGCCGCACTTAAAAAAATAAAAAAAAAATTGAAGAGGGTGTTGGCGCCCGCAGGCAAAAGGATTTTAGAAAACAAAAAAAAAAAAAATATAAAAGTTATAAATTAGGGATTCATATTTAAAAAGGCAAACTACAATCTCTAGATCCTTAAACAAAAATAATTTTCTTACTAATCAACTCAACAAAGTATGAATATTATGAGGGCATGAGGTAGTCAATGTTGAAAAAATTAAGCCGCACTTAAAAAAATAAAAAAAAAATTGAAGAGGGTGTTGGCGCCCGCAGGCAAAAGGATTTTAGAAAACAAAAAAAAAAAATTATAAAAGTTATAAATTAGGGATTCATATTTAAAAAGGCAAACTACAATCTCTAGATCCTTAAGAGTGTGCAATAGTAAAAGTGTTACGTATACAACGCTCCAGAGATGGCGTTGTGCGCCGTATCGCCGCAGTCGCGGCTGGACGTAACCACGCCCATTGCCTCCGTGGCGAGACCTACGCGACGTACTCGCAGGAGAGGCGCATTATTATTTCACGAACAGTCTAGTTGAGCGGGTCCATACAATATTGACATTGACCAGTGCGTAAATTGTCACCCGTGTATTTCTAATATACGTACTCGCCGCGCGTTCGATCCTCGCTAGACTTACTTTTTAATGAAAGCTCCTGTTAACTTAATGAATATATCATCAATACATAAATTACAACAAATTTACCCGATGGCTTGATTTACATTTGTAAATGTAGTTCAAGACCAAGT
>NC_042494.1:128887001-128889393 GCF_005508785.2 Acyrthosiphon pisum
CGAAACCCCATTATTTAGATGAAATAAAAAATTTTAAATTCGACAAAGAGGCTTTTATAAAAATAATTCCAAAATTAAACACACAAGATGAATTACTAAATTCAATATTAATAAATAATACATATGAATTTGTGTATACGAACAAATATTTAATCATTATAATAGTTGTTATATTATTATACGTCTGTATAAAATTCTGTATAAAAAAAAAAAAAAATTAATCAACTTTAGAAAATATTTTTAGGTTATTATCCTGTGCCCATCGCAATAATCCAACAATACAATAAAATTTACTTTATAACTTATAATTATTAATTAGATACATTTTATATATTATGTACATTTAAATCTCTTATAAATGTATGCATACTAAGTAGTTATACTTTATTTTTTAAGAATAGTGAATACATATATTTTATTGTATACTATACGTATATATGCGCATTTTGTTAAAAATAATAATTTATGTGTATTTAATGTTTAATTTATTTAATATTTTTAGATTCTGAGTGGAAGGATGAATGTATTGATTTTACAATGATGTGTTTTTTTTTATTTTTTTTTATTTTTGTGTCTGTCATCACCTTTTAGGACAGTAAAAGTGCTTGGATTTTCTTCAACAGTACCTTTTCTGATAGGAAAGTGAATCTAGTTGGTACTTTGGGGGTCAAAAGGGTCAACATTTCTCCAATAGTTTTCAAAAGCGCCGTGAAAACAAAAGAAAAATTAAGGAAAAACGGGAATTTTTACGCAAAATCTGTTTTTGAGAAAATTGATTTTGGTTTTTGGTGTAACTTTAAAACGACTGACTGTAGATACATGAAATTTTCACTGGTTGTTTATATTTCCATTTTCTATACATGATACATTTTTCAAAATATTTTGATTTGTTTTGAGCTGTTTACGGACAATTTTAGTTTCCAATTTAATTAGTTTTTTTTTCTATGAATGTCAATAAAACTTTATTTGTTGAGTAAAAATACTTGAAAATTTAATACAAGGCTCGTACTATATTGTTACAATGACATTTTAAAAATGTTAAAAATCCTTAGTCACAGTTTTTTTTTATTATCATTTAAAGTTCAAAAATTGACAAAATATGGAAAAATCACGAAAATTACCTAATTATGTTGATTATAATTCGTAAAAATTTTTCTTTTTAGAACTAAGATTTTAAAATGTAATACAAGATTCCTTATAGGATAATCTACCTTTATCAAAAAAAAAAAAAGTCTATATGAAACTCAAATTAAATTTTTATGTGCGTTTGAAATTCATATTTTTACAACATTTGATATTCACTCGATTTCTTACGTAACGATTTTCTTATTTTGTTGTAATTAAAAAACGAGTGACGGTAGAATCTTGAAAATTTCACTGAATGTTTAGATTAGCATTTTCTATATACGATAAAATTTTGAAAATAATTTGACTCTTTTTGAGCTGTTTACGGACATTGTAAGTTTTCAATTTTTTTAGTTTTTTTTTTCTATAAATATCAATAAAGTTTTATCTATTGGGCCAAAAAGTGTAAAAAATTAATACAGGGTTCCTGATATTACATTGTTACAATAGCAGTTGAAAAATATTAAAAATACATAGGCACAATTATTTTTTATAAGCATTTGAAGTTGAAATTTTGACAAAATTTATCAAATTTTAATTTGAAAAATTATTTTGTAGTTAAAAAATTATAAAATGTTCAACTATTATATCTAAGGATTGAAAATTTAAAACAAGATTCCGCGTAAATATTTAACTCTGTTACCAAAAATTCTAAGAAATACATTAGCACGATACCTATTATAGGTCAATTTTTTTTTAATACTATAGTTAAGTATACCTATAATAGGTATGTCTAATACCTAGACTGACAAACCGTCTCCGCTCAGAATCGTTTTTCTTATACAGTGATATTATATCATTGAATTCAAATTTAATACTATCCATTATACAGTGACCCACTTGTAACCTACTGTACAGCAGAGCGACATCCACTTACCTACCTTTTTTTCTTACTTAATTATTATAATACCATAATTATTGTTATAATAATTTATTCAAACAGTATAATATTGTAATTTGTAATAATCATTATACTGGGTGATTCTTTTATCATAGAACACTCATTATTTCAGAAAGTGTACATTTTTTTACATAGTTTCAAGTCGCTTATAAAACAATGTTTTTCTTAAAAAATTATATTTTTAAATATTTTTTATCCTTATAATTTTTCAAGTTTTTTAATTTTTTGAATGACAACATTGGGCTTTAATTTTATATTCTAAAGCAGAATATTTTTCTTAGTATTTTGATACATGAAAATCGAATTTCGGGTGTGTAGTTTATGAGTTATAAATATTCAAAGTTTAGATGAGCGGAGTGGAGTGGT
>NC_042494.1:128890893-128891593 GCF_005508785.2 Acyrthosiphon pisum
GTATACTATAATGTAGGTACACTAAATGAAATAACATTTGATTTTATTTTTTATTTTTTCTTACGTACTTATTAAATACTTCGATATCGTAATAATTTGTATTTTTAAAATCCCAAATAGTTCGATAATTCAATAAATACGGCTTATTAAAGCGGTTTACAGCAAAACTATCTATTTTTTGATAGATTTTTGATACCTTGTTCCAATCTTCCAATATCGCATGGTAAATTAACACGTTTTTTTTACTTTTTATCGATTAATTATTCAACTAATTAATACAAATATCGAAAATCGGGCTTCTTACGATTGTTAAGAAAGTTCTCCTCTACAATTTTTATAATAGGTATTTTTACTGTAAACCGCTTCAATAAGCCATATTACTTGAATTACGAAACCATGTTTTTATGCCATATTTCGTCTACTAGTGCGCCCTCTTAAGTACCTATGGTAACTACAGACCGTAGTCTACGTATGCGAGCACTTAAAATTTAAATTTAAAAAATATTTATTTGTAACTGAGTAAAACTGGTATTAACCGCAATCGTAACCGTAACCAAATGCCATATTTTTAAGATTTTTGAAAAACTAATTTAAAACCGAAACCAAAAAAAATCATAAAGGTTACAATACCTGACCCGAGTACAATATGCAATCTAAAATTCAACTTGAATGTCCCTTTGGAATTTAGTCATCAAATTCT
>NC_042494.1:128891693-128907650 GCF_005508785.2 Acyrthosiphon pisum
ATACAATATATAAAATTGTACAATATCCATTGTAAATGTAAGTATATAAACACAGTTAACAACCTATACGAACACGGTCCAGACTCCAGAGTATAGTAGTAATAGGTATTTGTACAACTGTTATACGAATATAGTAGGTACATATTATTATGTGTATTAATGTATTATTAACAATTAAGTAGAAATGTAGAATTGACCCGATAACTCTAACACGTATGTATAGGGTTCATAGGGTTATAATATTTTTGTCAATAAAAACATTGCCAAATTTTTTTAGTCTCCTTACACCAAACCTAAAATATTTATTTATTTTATCTGTGTTTTCAAACACTCATAACTATTATTCAAAGTATTTGTTCTTGATTAATAAAATTAGTAATATTAGTATACTATCTACCTATTGCTATTCTGCAATTAGCAAATGGCAATAATATTTTTAAACGTTATTGCAATTGGAATAAAATATATTTAAGCAAATAAAATTGAAAGTAAATTTATCATATAATATAGATACCATCCTCAAATCGTATTTCGTACAATATTACTGTTTACTTAAGGCCTAATAAGTGTCCTATAAAGTCTTAACCATGTAGTTACCTAATCAAAATTGTGATGATATTTATATTTTATTATGACATAAAGTTGCACTAGTTATATAAGAACGTGTTTTATACAATATGGATATGGTCCTTTTCATCAAAAAACCTTGTTCCCAAATACATTTTTGTATTCCCGTTCCTCCAAAACAAAAAAATGTTCAATTATCGTTTCCACCTTAATATTTTTTTTTGAAAAACCATTTCAGCCTAATACAGTTTGTGAATCATATTATTATAGCACAACAATTAAACAATTCCATATATATGTTAATAACAATGAAAAAACAATTTTCAGATCATTATTAAATTGCATATTATTATCATAGTTAACATAAAGTTATTTTATCATGTAATAAATAATAATTGGATTAAATAAATAAATAACATTATTTCATAGTAAAGTATTTGTTGAAATCCTATTAATAAAAAGATACTGAAGTTAAAAATCAAAGCATTATAATATTATGGGCTGCTTATATTGTCGTGTGCTTACATAGAGAAAAAAACTATAACACTGTAAAATCAATACATTTATCAGTTATCACTAAGCTCAAAATGTAATTTATTACTTTTTATAGTAGCAGGTATCATTATTCATTATGATACCTAAGCAATAACACCATAGAACAATAATAGCACCTATACATTATAGTACTTATAGCTAGAACATATAACCTATATATAGGTATCGCCTATACCTACTACCTGGTTGCATTAATTAATATAAATAAAATATGTCACCGTCATACAAGTACATTATCGTTTGAAACAAGATTGTTAAACGTTGAAAATGATTAAATCTAAACAATTTAAGATACGCCAATCCCTGACAAATGACAATTAACTTGAATTTCCTATGTACTTTGTATAGGTACCTACCATTGTAATACAGTTGAACAGTATATTATTTTATTATCTAAGTAGGTATATATAATATTATAAAGACTTCTATTTAGACTAGAACCCGTGTTCTGTTTAGCAAGTTAAGTGTTCCACGATATGTCATCGCGTGGGTAATCCACTCGTATAGTCGTACACAGCCATAATATTAAATATTGATAAAAACTATGTAATAGCTATTCATAAAAATATATAATATTTACCACGTTTCTCATCTTTGTGCAGTGGCAGCCTCGCGATGAATCGATCCACTATTAAAGGTATATTATATAACCACTGTATGAAATAGTAGTTTCGCCGTGCGGTCAACAACAGCAACAACAACTGCTGCAAGTACGGGCTTTGGCGGTCGAAAGATTAAACATTTCTAGCGCGCGCAAAAGAAAAACCAAATATGAGTTTCGTGTAAATTTTTACCCGTAGTGATATTTTTGCGCTGACCTGCGAGTTACTATTTTTATACCGAGCTGGTTAGATATAGGCTCAAATACCTATACCTTTGACCACAACCGCATTGACAACTGCGTGGCAGCGTGGCGCCAAGTCGACTCTTCGTTCCGCGCATACTGCGGCTGTCTTTTAACGCTTTCGACGTCTCGTCGTCGTCGTCGTCGTCGTCGTCGTTATGCAATAAGTCTGCCCCGACGGGTATAAGCACCGTATTATAATGAATAATACCTGTTCGGCCCACGCCATGTGAGCGAGAGACTTGACCCAGTGACTTCACGAATGTGTGGCGTCTGTGTGTGTGTGTGTGTGTGTGGTGTGTTTGTATGCGCAGGTCTAATAACTTTAAACGCGTGTATATTTTTATGTACAGCATTACAGCGATTATACAGGATGGTTCACCAACCATGCTCACCCCAATTTTTTTTTCAATAATATATTTATTTAAATTCTGGCATTTTTTTTAATATGCTTTAAGACCACATTTTCGAATTCTTGAGATTTTTTGTATTATAATACAAACAAATCTCAAGAAGTGTATACTTTAAGGTACACTTAAAGACTGTTCAGTAGAGACTGGACATACAAACTTATATATTTAACCACCCCCCCTCCCCAATTTTTTAATTTAAATTAATAAAAAGATATTTTTTTTGAAAACTCGAACTAGTAGTTTCTGAGTTATTATAAACGTTTTAATATTATAGTCTTTAAAAATGGTTTTACTGCAGAAATATAAAATATGTAGATTTAATATTTTAGGATCCTAGTATTTATTCTACTTGAGCTATTTTTTACAAATTATAATGAAATTGATAGATCAATATTAATTATTAAAATTTTGAATTCACCATAACTACTGTATCTTCCAAACCCATTATCCTTAGTACACAAAGTTAATAATACCTAACTCCAAAATGACTCGCCAGAATTTTGATTTTGATACGTCATAATTTTCAAAAATGTTATCCGCTAAATAATTTACAGTAGAATATCAGGCTTCTCGTTTGAAAAAGAGAAGTTTGTATATCGACAGGGCACTCCTGTCATATCTTGAAGTATAATACAAAAAAATCTTAAGTTCGAAAATATTATTGTTTCTTAGTATATTTAAAAATTCCAAAAATTTAACTACATTAATTATTGAAAATAAAAAGGGGTGAACATGCTTGGTGAATCACCCTGTATATATATAGTAACATACTTATACTAACTTATAATTTAAAATTTAGATGATACACGAAACTGTTGAGACGGTTATTGTGTTACCTACTTGTAGCGCGATGTTGTTGTACAGCCGGCGAATCAAAACAAAACATTTCGCTCATTATTATTGTTGCAAATCGTTTGGACAGCAATATTTTATTATTAAATGGGTTAAAGCTGGTCTACCGCGGGCGTGTTTACAATGGCGCTTATTAAAGTCGGCTATATTCGTGCGTGTTCCTTGAGCAATGCACCAGAAATTGCGATTGGGTAGCAGGTGGGTAGGTACCATATTATAATATGATTATTTAAATGACGATTTGTTAATAATAGAAAAAAATACCATGTTGAACACGCCGCCACCCCATAAAACGATTTCCTTCGCAATAGTTTACTAATTGCACATATTATGTTTTTCTACCTACTAATAAATTTTACTATGAGTTTATAAGACACTAATACAATATTATAGATGTGTACTAATATTATGCTATTTACATATTATTCGATATCAACCTACGCACCACTGAATCGTCTTGCGTACCCATTATCGGTCTGCGTCTTCAACGACTGACCTAATAATAATGGCGGTGTGTACATTGGTTCGAGAATTTTATTGGTTTTTTTGTTTGCAAATCAACGTGCACGTTCACCGAACAACCACATCACAAACGAAACACGCTTAAGTACAATTGTGTAGACGATTTTTATTCATGGTTTTAAACTTATCCGTTTTTATTACAATTTATTTTTTTTATAATATAGACAACATAAATATAATATATTAAGCTAGAATTATGTGTTAATGTAAATTCAGTTTACCTACAATACTAAATAGTTAAAATTATTTATACATATATGAATATAGCAAAAATGTGTAAACCGTACAAATATAAATCATTCAACGTAAAAGCAGTTTGATTGTGGTTATCGTCATTCCAAATCAGAAGTCAGATTCACCTAAATTACCTGCGAAAAGAAAAAAAAAGTCTTAGTTAAAAATGTGTAAATTAATTACAAAAAAATCAAAGCGTCCCAAACGTTGCCGGTGACGAAATATAATATAATATAATATATTATTAGATTAACAGGTCGTTCGAACGTCTAGACTGGAACTTCTGATTAACCGAATATGTAACCAACGTCTACCGGGCATTTGGAACACTGTCTGCAGTAAAACATTTAGCAACAACTGTATACAGCACACAAAAACTTGGAAAACAAAATACAAAAAAACTACACCTTTTGTTTCGTATATTATTATAACGGTAAAATAATTAGTTCATAATAGATTAAAAACTAAATCTAAATATACATCCGTTCAATGTATATTGTTTTATTATTATATTCCAATGAAACGGAGACGTTCAAATATTTGATACTTTAGACCAACGACTGTGTATAAATATAATTAAATATTTATACATAAAAAGTTAATAAACACGTATATACGCTTTGTAACGGTATATATTCCAAAAGGTGGAGTTATATAATAAAATAATAATAATAATAATAATAATGTTATTCCCAACTGTGAAGAAGTTAACGCAGCACAGAGCTAAGAAGAAGACGGGATATGTTGTTCAAGGGGGGGGGGGAGGGTGGTGAATATAATATTTTACAGAGTCACGATTGATGTCTGCAAATTGGACGGCATTATAATATAATATATTATATATAACGTATAATATTATTTAATAGTATAATATTATAATATACATATCATTGCAGCGCACCACAACCTCGTTTATTTGCAGGTGTGCGTCGTCGCGGGGCACCCACAAGAGTGGTGTACATGCAGCAGCAGTCGGTGTTGTGTATGTTGTGTGCAGATAGTGTACCAATTTAGTTATAGGTACCTATATTTTTTTACACACGCGTGCAGTGTCGAATGTATATCGTACGTAATTTTCGGTAGGTGCATTGTGTGTATAATGTATATAGATAAACGAGGTTGACGGTCAAAGTAATTATGATAAAAGTGTACACAGAGAGTATTCGCAAGACAGAGCTGATAGAATGAGATATAAACTGCAGAGAGAAAACAACCGTTCACAGACTCCAAACAACGCGTATGCTATATAATACCTTATAAAATCGTAAAAAAAAAACCCAAACGAGAGAAATGAAAAGTGCGTGGGCAGGGGATGCAGTGACGGGGAAGAGACGCGTTTAAGATCCGTCTTCTCCGTTAGGAATTTTGGGACACTTGAACCTGGTGGTGGTGCCCGCGGCTGCAGTAGTCGGGGACTTGCAGGCCGCCACGATGGTCTTGAACGCCTTCGACGGCAGTATATCGTATCCGAAGTATGGGCATGCGTACTCCCAACTCTTGTAGTAACTGTCGTATTCCGTCCGGGCCAAATCCGATTCGTAAGTCCGGCTCCTGCCGACCGCCGAAGGCGTGGACGGTGTGGTGGCCGCCGATGAATAACCGGAAGTGCATGACTGCGGCGGTTTGTTTCTCCCGTCCGTACCGTTGCTGGAGTTCGCACCGTTGCTGGAGTCTGCACCGTCATCGTCGTCGTCGTCGTCGTCATCGTCGTCGTCGCGCTGCAAGAAATCGAAGAGTCGCGAGTGCGTGCACGTTCTTTGGTATTTCTTTGAACCGACGCTGACGCCTTCGATTCTGCCACTATCGATCACGTCTTTGTCGGAGGTCGGTCGGCTCGCCATGTCGGCCGACGATGTCGTCGTGATGCCCGAATCGGCGTCATCGTCTTCGCGATCCGACGGTTGGCGGCAGTCGCCGACCTCCTCGTCGTCCGGTGGACAAGCGGCGTCCGACGGCTTCTGCAGCAGGTTCTCCGGCTGACAAACGACCCCCGACGGCTTGTGCAACAGGTTCTCCGTAGGACAATCGGCGCCCGACGGCTTCTGCAGCAAGTTCTCCGGCTGACAAACGACGTCCGAAGGCTCTCCGTCATCCGAACACTCGTCTCCGCTGTCCGACGTAGACGTGTCGGCCGGCACACCTGCACTGTCGTTAATTTGCTGCCAAAAGTCCACCGGCGAACTAGCCTTCGCCTGTTCTTGTACTGCCCCACCCACCTTTGTCTCGGCGGCAGCTTTCTTCGACGGCAATTTCACCGTCACCGTCACTTCGCAGTCGCTTGAGTCGGTATCGTCGCTGTACGGTGAACAGACGTTCTCGTCGTCGGCGGCTTCTTCTTCGGCGATGGTGTTCAACACGTGGCCGGCATACGCCACGGTGGTTTCTGCCGCCGACGCGACGCCAGTCTGCACCGATTGCTGTATTATGGGTTGTTGTTGTTTATATTGTTGTTGTTGTTGTTGGTGGTGGGGGTTGTGGTGATATTGTTGTTGTTGGTGGTCTTCGTGGTATTGTTGCTGATCTGTCACAGACTCAGAACCGGTGCAGTGCCAGTCGTGAAATTCCTTTAGATAATTGTAATGTTGCCAAAATTCGGGACAGAGAAAAGGATAAGGGGTATGCGATTGCAGGTTTTGTAAGTCATTTTGTTGTTGTTGTTCTTCTTCTTCTACAAAACAAAACAAAAAAACAAAAATAACGGCCGAGCATGCTAATCGCAATTCACAGTACTAGAACGTCGTCCTTGGTGCGAGTTCCACAATTTGACTTTCTTTTTTTTTTTGCACAATATACTATAACTATTACAGACATTTGATGATCAATGCATAAACTACATTTCATTATTTAACGATATATGTTATGTTTGTATATTAAACTGTATAAATGTATAATGTCCACCGCGGCACCGCCCACGAGCACACATAATACGTATTCAAGATTATGCAAATATCGTTAAAAAAATATTACGTAAACAACATTTTAATGACAGTATAGGTACAAAATATAACATTATATTTGGACATAACTATACGTTAACGACGGCAGAATGGCTAATGTGGTGTAGTGTTTTCGTTGATGTTAATTACAGTTTATTGTTACTAACGAAGTTAATTAATATTAATTATTAAACAGCGTTAAAGTTTAACTATTTTTATTTTAGTTAGGCTATTAAAAAAAAAAACAAATTTAAATACATAAGGTCAATATTAAAATTATAAATAAACTTTACAAACATAACTATATGTAAGTACCTATATAATGTAACTCTTAAAATGCACATAAATAAAAAAAAAAACAAATATTATTCAAAATCAAAAAGCAATTAACTACTAAAATAAATTCACACATACAAAAAAAAAATGTTTAAAATAATATTTTTATATTTCAGTGATAAAACTAAAATATTTCTACAACAAATATTATTAAAAATGTTAATACATTTTACTAACAAAAACATTTAAAAGCAAATTAAAAAAAATGTATATAAACTTATAAACGTATAACTGAAACGTTTTATTAGGTTATTTACTCAACTAGACGACATTATTTTTGACGTTACACAACCTAACCTAACCTTATTAAATCTTTGTTAATACGCCAATATCTCTAAATTTAATTTCGTATGATTCCTCGGCATATAAAATAAAATATAAAATTACTATAATAATGTAGTCGTTAATATTATACAAAGTTAATCACTTTAAAAATTGCACAATGAATTATGATTATTAAAATATTAGGTATATTTTTATAAACTATTAAATCATTCAGTAAAACACTTCAACATTTTAAGAGATCGATTGCCTTTTGAGTTAAAAAATAGTTTATAAATTATAATAATCACAAAATTAAGTTTAAGTATATATTTCTGAGATGAAAAACCATTTAGGCATAAACTAAAAATTAAAATAAATAGATATCTTATTGTATTTAGTTATTTTTCAGTGTTTGTATAATTCAACAAAAAATATGTATGGTTGTTGTCAGTATGAAGTAGTTTACTTCTGCATGACTACATAATTATAACTCATTTATTATTATCAACTGACAACTATTAACTCGATGATTCGAATTACATTAATCTCGCATAAAAAAACCTTAAAAATAATACATAAATTATCAATATAAAGGTGTAAATGCTTTCATAATAATTAGTAATACAATATGATAAAAATAATACGATAGAACTGAAGAAAGTACTAGGAATTAATTAATAATTATGTAAGCGATTCTCCCATAAACGCCACATTAATTGGCAAATTATTATGAACTATAACTTTCATAAAGATATAACATATGGAATTAAAATATTACTTGGGTAATAAAATTGTATCATATATTTGATCGCCTGATTTCATTAATACTAGGTAAACGCCTTAGTTAAATATAAAGTGTTGAACTATGAAATGTTACCGTTATTTTGGCCAGTCATAGCTTGTAACATCCTGAATGATCTGGATGGTATAGAGCCACCGGTATACTTATGCGGTTCTGAGCCGACAGGTCTCTCTGACGGTGGTACATACATTTTGGATTCTATAGGTTCTACTAAAAATTTATCCATTAGACTGTATAATATTATGTCGACACGACTCGTTAAAATTCGTTTTTACCTGATACGTAATTGTTTATCGGTACCGATTGTTTGTAGTTGCTATCCATCGGAACTGCAAAGTTTAAAAACCAATATTAAATTTAAGAAATCAAACCAAAAATGTATACTAAAGCAAAGCTCAAAGCATAGACATATACTACTATATACTAATGCGTAGCCCAAATATATCACGGCAATTTTTTATGTTTCGTTAGTAGATAAACTCTTGACAATCACATATATAGGGATTTGATTTAACATTTTTTTACCAGGTGCAGAGTTCGTTAATGTTTGCAACATTCGAAAGCTTCTAGATGGAATCGACGCACCTTTGTAACGAGGGTCCGTTTCGTTGTGTAAAAATTTATCATCGTCAACTGATAAACGTATACAAAAATAATTCCCTTAATTAATATATTATGATATTATATAAATATTAACCGTTTAATTGTACATGAATACATACATTTAAACTAATAAAAAAAAAAATAGTTGAATGAGTGGGTACCTAAGTATCTATATAATTTCATATATTATACAATCTTATTAAGTACCTAGGAAATTGAATCGATTCTAAAATGTGCCAAAAAAAAAAAGCGAGCGTGTTGCTTGTTATAATACCAGGTATATATTACCACCACCGAATAATAACATAAATGTTTACCACTATTTTCCAAAACTTTGAATATCTTGGAAGGTATAGAGCCGCCTCTATATCTTGGGTTTTCTGTGTCTACATTATTAGCTATAACGATTAGATATTGAAATATTCTGTGGATATTTATTATTTATTGGATGCCTAGATTAAGTTTTTGTAAGAATACAAACCTTGAGATTTAACCCTGTTCATGAAAGATCGGTCGTCATCACTTAACTGCAACTTTCTGAGTTCCGATAAGGGTAAAGACTGGCTGTTATAGGGCTGAGTACCATCATAAAGCATGCCTGTAAAATAAAAATGAATACTTGAATAAAAGAAATGGACTATTGAATTCGTATAAATTTAAAAATGATTATGTCAAACAAACGATATACCTACTAGGCACTAGCTGATAAATAATATGCGAAATAATATGTTTATATGACTCATTAAAATGATTACTGATTAGGTATACCTAACTAATATTCTGCAATATAATTTTATTATTTTAGAATACTTGGTGTCTACACCCAAATGTATCATATTATATTGTATGCAATTTCGTAGTTACTTAAATTTATATACTATAATTTATAAAATGTAAATAATGTATAATGAGTATAAAAGTATATAAAGAATGTATGCATTTTTACATTTTGTTTTCAGCTTCAGTTGTTAAAGGGTAAACCCGTATATTTGTAAAAATAAAACTAAAATAAAATAAATAAATGAAGATTTTAGATTCAGTATCTAAAAAAATAAATAAATAATTTAGTTCTATATAAACATACTTAAATACAATGAGTATTGAATTATACATATACTTCCTAATTACCTATAAGGCTATTAATAATTTGTGAAAAATACCTAGCATCTTAAAGCATCGTAATATGGTCACTTCTAAGTTCTAAGGATAAAAAAAATCGGTAAAGTCGGTATGCTATAGTATAATAGGTTTCGATTTAGAGTAGGTAACTGTAAAGGAAGTGTTAAATTTGAACTCAATGATAATTCATTTCATACGAAGAACATATCTTAGCGGAAATGATGCGTCAGCCTCCATTTCTAAGTATATTACATATAATGATAAATTATATAAATAGTAATTTATTTTCTATTAACAGTACGGTACGTTTAAACTATTTTTTGGCAAAAACATCGAATATATTATAATCTATAGACTATAATTAATTATTATAATATTATAGTTATTAACTTATAGGTCAATTGTGAGTACCATGTGGCGCGTACCGTTTATACTCTAGAATATATATCAATGTGGTATGAATGACAATCAAAATTTTTCTAAATATTTTGAAAATTCCGTAGTGTATAGAAAATAATAAAAATGTATAAAATTTTCAATTTTTGAAACTAAGGATTGAACATTTCAAACAAGATCCTCATAAATATTTCATACTAATACCAAAAATTCTAAAAAAAATATAAACTATGCACACTTTTTCTTTATAGATATTTGATTTACAAATTTGAATGAAAATGCATATTTAAACGAAGAGTAAAACGATGTTAGTTATTTAGTTATAATTTAAAAATATTATCTGTGGGAGCTTGAAACATTTACGTATATTATCTATACATTTTACTATACGAAATTACATTTTCAAAATATTTAGATTAATTTTAAGATATTACCTATTTAGTATTTGTACCATAAACCTATTCACACTACTCTATGGCAAGGTGGTATTGACACAAAAAGTCAAAAGTTAATAACAATAACATAACATGATATTACAAATATACACTTTTATAATAATTAAATATTAATCTATATAAATAAAATGCAATGTTTTCGGAAAAAAAATTAAATCAATTTAACTAATAGTAAGTAATAGCAAAAAAATTACTAAATACCTAGCAATATAAAAAACATATTATTATCGTGAAATATAATCGATATAGGCTGACAGACCGTCTTCACTCAGAATTGTTTTTCGTATAAATAGGTAGGTACATTGAAATGGTATTGAATTCAATTTTAACACATCAATTGAGTGACCCATTCGACAATTACTGTACAGTACCTAGATGAGTCACCACTTTTTTTAATAATTATTTTTTTTACTTTTGACCCCTTAAGTAGCCACTAAATCCAATTTGCTATGAGGTAACCACCCTAAAAGTTGAAGAATAAAGTATTGGTTCTGCTTCAAAAAGTGATGAAAAGACAAAAAAAATACATATTGTAAAACCAATATATTCATTGCTCCTCTCTGAATCTAAAATAATAACCAAATTGTAACGAATAATACTACTAATAATTTGACTACTTCAGAAATGGTTGTTTTAATTCATAAAAATAATAAAGTTATACATATAATAACTTAATTAATTTTGTATAGTCACCTTTTGGCTCGGTAATTTGTTGGAGCACTTTAAATGAACGTCCTTGTATCGGTTCAGAATCATACGAGTGGTTTGTATTATTCTTCAATGGTTGTGTTGGTATTTGTTTATTAATTTCAACTCGCACGGGTACAACTCGTTCTTCTGATTTATCAACCTAAACAATTATTTTAGACAATTAAATTAAAATATGTATACGAAACAATTAATGTTTATTAATTTTTTTATTATTTCCTACAATAATCAATAAGCCTGAGAAAGTGCATCTAAAAATTTCAGAACAATCTAAAAATGCTTTTTGTGTTCTCAGAACGTATTATACGTAGGACATAATCATGACGTATTGGAATTGTAATTTCTATGGATATTACTACAAAAGTCTAAAATGTTATATACTTGCGCCCCACGGCATACCAAACTTATGAGGAATACTAGAAAAGCCTCCCATATAGTACAAATTATCAGCCGTATCCCTCGCAAACCTCCCCTCCCTCCCAAACACCAAAAAAATACAAAATCCTGGCTATAATAGATTAAATGTTTAATACCTATACATTATTATAATTTATAATATTATGCCTAAAAAATATTTTTTAAAACGTAATAGTACTGTAGTCTGTAACGACCAAATATTTTACTGGATTGCAATACCCCTTATAATATATAAGTAATATAGTATGGAAGTACCAACCTACCTAAATATACTAAAATCTATAAGCAATTATTTTTTTTTCAATAGCAAAAAATGCTTGATATTTGATTTCTTTACTATAGAGCACAATATAATATAAAAATATAACACAATAATATTATGCTCAGCACATGATATTTTTCAATTGAATTTAAATTTAAATCGAATACGGCATATAATATGTTAAGGTAGGTTCATAAAAATAATCACCTGATCAACATATTCTTTTTTGTTTTGTGTCCACGGAGCTGGAGAGGGTTGAATTTGTGCAGCCTTTTGCATCCAAGGAGTGGGCGACTTATTCAGCTGAGGTTGATGCTGAACTTGGGGCAACAGGCATACCCTTTCCGAGGCAGGTCGCACGTTACACACTGGTTTATGTTCAAAGTTTGGTTTCACCTCTTGTTGTTGCTGATAGTCAGGAGATTTTTGAGGTACTTGTTCCGGGCTAGGTGGAGTCTGGGCATTTCTTTCTAAGCGCCTTTGCATTCGAGGACTTCTGATCTCGCTCAAGTCTAATCCACCTGGAAGATACGTAAATGGTTTTTTGTCTTTGGTAGCCATTGCATTTTGTATGGTAGATGGTATTTCTCTAGGTTCATTCAGCTGAAAAACAATTGATTATCGATATTGATTAATATTTAGCAAGGTACCTACAGGTATACAGGGTTGTGTATTAATATTTATCAATAAAATGAAATGTATTTACAATGAATATTTATAATTTTAATATTATATATAACGATTTATAAAGGTTTACATTTTGTAATAGTTAAATAGGTAACCAATTTTCTCTATTATTAACAAATTCAATAAAACTAGCGGCTCTGTTACCTATTAAATATAATAATTAATATCAAAAAACAAAAAGTATCTAACAATGTTTACATTCTAAATCGTTTAAATTGTAATAATTTGACTTATGAATTATGATTTACGAATGCCTATAGTTAAAAGTAGTTTGTAAATTCTTAATGCCTGCATATTTATTATTGTTCCGATTTTAAAGTTTTAGTAAATGGTTAAAACGTACTAAAAAGTGTAAACAATTGCATCATAAATATTTATTTTAATCATAGACGCGTTACACATAAATGCAATTAAAAAACATTTTATCCTATTTCGAATGGCACTTTACAATCACAATTTTTGCCATACTATACATAGTGCAATGAACAATAGTTTATTAAATAGGCAGATACAAGGTAAATATACAATATATTATAAGCCCATATTTAATTTTATTATTATGTGAGCACCTAATAATATTTTACTACACATTCAATTGGCTAATGTTGTTTTTAATTTTTAATGTTTATAGTTTTTTTTTACTTTTTAAATCTACTAATTTATTTTATAATTAATTTTATTGAATAATAAAAGTTAAACAATACAAACGTAAAATAATTTAGATACCTATTTAAATATTTTTCAAAAGTTAACAGTTATTTAATATTTAGCTTAACCAACCAATGATTAATAAGTACTCAGCTTTTTTGCGATTAATTATGATTATAATGATGATAATATAAAGTATATAAGTACATGAAAAATTAAACAATAGTAATAATTTACCTCAGTTTTTATTCTAATAGCTGGAATGTGTCCACTGTGCAACATTGGTGGAGGCGGTGGTGGAGGTGGACCGCCTTGAGTTGTTCCTCCTGTAAACAAATAACATCAATTTACATAACGCTAAATTGCGAATTTTCTCAACAAAACCTAAACGTCGTTCACACGACGATAGAGCCATATTATGTATAAATGGATATATTTAATAAACGTGATTTATTTCCATTACCAGAATATTGCAGTGGTGGTGGCGCTGGCGGGGGTGGTGCGGACATATCTCCAGCGGCTAAGTCTTTCACTCCTATTTGATGCCTAAATAATTTCACAACAAACGGTAATACTTAATTATTGATATAATATAATATAGGTAAACTTTTTATAAAATGCAGTTGGATTAAAAACTATACAGCCTAAGCAGTAATAGTATGCACGAAGTAAATCTTATAATATAAAAATTATAATTCATGGCAAATTTTGCACGATCGTATCATAGGTATCTATAATTACGACAAACTACATAATAATAGTAACCATTGTATATTATTAAATAGGTACAAATTTTAAAATCTTTGGAGCGAATACAGATTATATGGACCTGCAAATTACTGCTTTTTAATGTGGGTATATATACAGTACATATCATGTCTATATGTTATGCTGTGTATCGAGTGGTTTAATAATAGCGTTCGAGTACATTATATATTATGCACTCGTGTTTGAAATTGTCATTGTGGGGGACAAGCTACCATATTTGGACCGAAATGAGCTATAGTATATTTACGCTACTCAAGAGCCGTTCGACCGTCTGCTATTATACGAGTAATCTGTAGTATCTGTGTTTATTGTATAGGTACGTATGACGTTTTGCAGGGTCAGCCTTGCCCGTGTGCCCTTGAACAGGCGCCGCTGTTTAGTTTTTTACTCTTCAAACAGAAAACACATAATATGTATTTTACAACCTTGCCTATTCTTACGTTGAATTTTTTTGCCGGTTGTTTATATCTTCTGTATTTACGATTATTGCGCGTCGTTAAGGTCGACTGTAATTTGATTAGATTACTATACTATGCTGTACTATATTTGACTATTATACTCCGGAAAACGGAAACTGCACCGACGTACGCGGAAATATGAGATTTACATTATGTTCACCGAAACGACAAAAAAAAAGAATTGGTCATGTTAAACTATAGTCCGTAGAATAATAAGCCAATAATAAAATATAAAGTAAATTATAAACACAAGTCATATTATTGATATATTCGTGTACCTAAACTATTCTATAGCCATGAACTTGAAAGCCTGCAGATGTATGAACTATATATATATATATATACATTCATTACCTATGTTTTATCTCTTCATAATATTAAACAATTCCTTACCATAAAATACTAACAAAATAGGTAGTTACATTAACATTTATATTATACATCTGTTATTAGAAAATTATTATCTGATTTAACTATATTTAAAATAAATTTCAAATCAATGAAGACGATACAAATGAAGATACCATTTATAAATTAGAAAATTATTTTGCATATCAGATTTATATCATAATATTCATGCCTAATCAATTTATGTAGGTACGCAAATTCTTCCTATTTTGGCATGTTTATAAAAACTTATATAATAAATATGAAATAGACAAAAGTCATTATTTTAATTGTTTTTTTTAAGAGGACGCCCGTATGTGTTGTCTCCGTCTTACACAAGCACGACATAGCAAATGGTCGTTCACTATTCTCAATAATGTGCTGTTGGTTTTGGTACTAGAGTGAAATGACCTATTATCAAACTTTTAGATAAGAACATTGTCTGGGTCTTAGCGTGAGCGATTTTTTAATATTTTAATTTTCAAGCGAGATATGAGCATTTTTAATTTTTGATATTTCACATAACCTTATTTTTCTCGAAAATGAAAATATCGAAAAATCGCCCACGCCAAGACCCAGATAATTTTCTTACCTAAAAGTTTGATAATAGGTCGATTGACTAGTATCAAAACTAACAGCTCACTATTGAGAATAGTGAACGACAATTGCTATGTCATGCGTGTGTAAGACAGAGACAACACACGCGGGTGTAGCGTCCTCTTAA
>NC_042494.1:128908104-128930842 GCF_005508785.2 Acyrthosiphon pisum
CATTACTAATAATTTAGACGATATTTAAACGTTCAGTGTTATAATTTTCACTTTAATTTGTGAACTATGAATAAATCTAAAAAATTTTAGAACAATTATTTTCATAATTACAATGAAAAAATCTGAAAATTGCGCGTATTTTGATTGACTGTAACTAGGTCAATTTTGGACTTAGAAAGTTGGTTCAACTATCAAAATGCATTAAAAAATTAGGCAAAAAAAAATTAGTAGTTAAAATAGGCAGTTGTCTTTAAGAAAAAAAAATTGTATTGCGCATGCGCAAGTCTAATTAAGTCAAAAAAATTCATAGGCCATCAAAAAGTGCTTTTTTATATCATAACAACCAAATAGAAAACAGAATTCAAATTGCATTGCCCTACTCTAAGATATTGAGTGTTCTCAATTAGTGATTACACACTGTATATTATATATAATATGTATTCTTTATAAATTGTAATTACGATTAGCGATTACACCGACATCCAATTCTAAATAAGTACCTGCGACTATAATGTTTATTACTTTAATGGAAGGGGCATGTCGTATCACTCCCATCACTTAATTTAATTTCAATATAAGGCAAAGGCATTTCATTAGAAAATTGACTGTCACGATGGCCTTCATTATAATAATATAATATATATAGTATAGATTTTGAATTTTTTAACAAATATAGTCCAAGCAATATTTTAGTATTTATTATTGCCACTAATATAGGTATAAAAATAATTAAATAATGGTCTTTAGGTATGTCAAAAGATTGTTTTTTACAAGAGAGAGTCGAAAAAGTAATATTCAGCCATACTTTTAAAAATACTTAAGTATTTTTCATAGTTTTTCGATATTTTTGTAAATAATATTATATTGATTAGTTATACATTTATACATCATTATGATTATTTATGAATAAGGTATATTATATATCTATGTAGGTACTACTATAAATTACAAATTATAATATATCATATATCACAACCATTTAACTTAGAACGCAACATTATAATTTACAACAGTCAACAATATTACTATGCGATTTTCAAAATAGCATAAGAGAAAATCCTTCTCCTGAATATGATCTCATCATACATATTTCACTATCCTTGATAAATTTAAAAAAATAAACTCATGCAAGCATGTGCGCTAAACAATATGACTCATCAGTACATCATATTATGTTGTGTATAGTTATAATATGTCTTATTAATGAATCGAGATTCAAGATTAATAAAAAAAAAATACTTAATTGATTTAAACTAAAAAGAATCAATTCAAAGTATATGATAATTGTTCACGAACACCTCGATCTCAAATTAAAATTAATTAAATATAAACATTTGATATCAGAAATCGTGGTACATTAAAAAGATAGGTACCGTAACATAATCAAATATTCCTAATACCCAATCAAAACATTTTAATTTATATTGGTAATTTACCCAGTAATATATTATGTATAATGACAAAATCTATTCGTACTGCACGACATAATCATAATAGCAATACTTAAATTTGCATATAAGACCACTTGTATAAATATAGGTATTAATGGTATCTGTTAAATTTACATTTCACTAATATTGCATAATATTGTATATTTATTTAAACCTTTGATAGTTAAATAATATTATATAAAAAAACTATTTTAGAAAATAATTAATATAGCATTGTGATTTATGTTAAAATTAAAATAAAGTCCATCGTACGCAAGAGGTTCTACAGTTCATTGTATCATGAAATACGACTTAAAATTGTATTTAGGAGCACTATTCCATATTTCGTGTACCTATCGATTTTAAAATTATAGATATTATAGGTAGGTACTCCCATTTAAAATATAACTATAGTCTTCTAAACCTATGTTAATATCTTTAATCCTAACAAAGAATAATTTATATCAGAAAATCTATTTAAAAAATAAGATACATTAATTTACGTATCTATACATAACATTTACTCATTAAATACACGTAATATGTTGCGATGGAATAGGAATGATGATGTCATAATATTGAAATCTTAAATAGGATAACAATAATACAAACGTTGGCTACGGATCAAGTGATCGGAATTGCTGCAGTCATTAAATGATATTGGTATAGGTGTAAACAGCTGTATGAATAAAATTGTCGAAAGATCAGTGCGCAAAAAGTGATAATAAAGTGCCGAAAAAAAACATTTCCAGCTGTACCTTCGGACATAACTATTTCTAATATGGGTGCATCATGTACGGAAAATTATAATTAATTGCGTATAATATATTATATCTATTTATTATAGAGGCATAGAAGTATCAATAAAAATTATTATTTTTTGTAATATGTATTAATATTTATATTATATATATAAAATATATTAACATCCGGTTGCAGGCAACAAATCTTTCGCAGACTTACAATATACTGGATAGCTGTCGATCGATCCCTTGGTCTTGGGTCACCTGGTGTTCCGGCAACGCGTCCAACATAGCGTTGGCTTTATCGTTATAATTCCCCAAAACGTTTCTGTACATGTTGTACACAAGTTTTCGCACTCTGGGATCGGTACGGTCCAATTTTGACGCTTCGGCGGCAGCTGTAGTAGTCATGATTGAGAAATTCGAGTGAAAATTATATTAAATATATAGGTACGGTGACAAGTAAATTAAATAACAAAGAACGGTTGATGGAACGTGCACGAATATAATATATATTAAACAAACACAAATTATACGAGTCTGTGACAAAGGCGACGATATTTAATTTCATAAAAACAAGTTCAAGTATATTAGGTAGGTATAATAGACATGCGCACTCTGAGGCGACGCGGCGCTGAATGCGAGTCAGATGCAACGGCCGACGACTGTCGTCTGCAATTTGTCCGCTCTCCAGAGTATAACAACGAACCGGTCACTCGGATAGGTATTCTAATTCTGTACTATACATGTATATCAGTGATAGTGTTTTTTTTAGTGACGCACTAAACGCGATTACGCGCAAATATTGTTATGGGACAAATTTCATTTTATTTCATTTTAGCGCATGTGTGCGTGCGTCCGTGCGTCCGAACAGGAGAAAAACTGTTACCATATGGCTTTATATTTGTTATATTATATGAGATTTTTTAAGCACGTCAGTTTGACACACAAACACTTAAGTGATAATAATAATAATAATAATAATAGGGAATACGTATACAAAAAGTATATACATGGACTACAGAGTTTATTACAACTTGGAATGTTCCATATATAGGTATTCGCCTAGTGTTCGTTGTTTCCATTCATATATAGTTAGGACATATTATTTAAAATATTTTGACGATTGTTATTGTGGATAATTGCATAATATTTATTCATTAATTGCAGCATATTTGTTCGTCGTTGTCCTATACAATATATAGCTCTACAGTAACAGTGCAATACGGTACTGAAAACGACCTACTGATATTATGTTAATTACAATTAATTATGATTAAAGAATAAACATATTAACTTCCTTGTTATTATTATTACTAAAGCTGTAAAAATAATCCAATAGTCAGAAGAATACTTTTCATCAAAATAAATCAATTCAATGTCATAAAAAAAATCTAAAACAGATTAGAATCAGATGCCAAAATTTAAATGATATAAAATAATAATTATTTTACCAATATTGTACATGATGTATACACTTAACTATAAAAATACTTTGATGTTTTTTTTTTACCAATTTAAGCAATAACCTTAATTAAATTATTTTAAAACTATACTTTCAAGTTTTAATTTCTATACATATAATGTACCTACCTAAACTTGTATGTAAAAAACAAATGGAAATTTATTTGAAAAATACGACCGTTATAAACTTATAAATTCATAAATCTTTGAATTGATCCAATATAACACTGTAGGTAGGTAGACCTACCGTAAATGTGTTAAACTCGTAGTACACAATACCAATATTTAAAGTATGTATGATAAATAATAATATAATTAATAGATTAAGTACATAATATTATCATACCTACTTCATACGAGTAGTATAATTGTATGGTATAGGTTTACATTTTTACAATATTTTAAAACAGTATCTAACTTAAGTATTTTATTTTACTTATACTTGTATATGGTAGAATGTTGTAGTATATCTTACAGTCTTACACAGTGTTTAATATCTATTGAAAAAATCACTGCAATTATTTGATTTTCGATTAGTAATGCATTTACTTATAATTTTTTAGCATTGTAATAATTTATTTTACGGGAATATAGCATACTGAAATTAATAATTTCTAATTTTTTTATTTTTTCCCCCGAGGTTTCATTATGTTCAACATTTTGGGAAGCACATATTATAATTCTTTACAGTAATTGTAAATTTGTAAGTACAACTTTAGATTGACTAACAATAGACACTCATCAAGAACGTGTGATACTTAATTATTCACAGTTAAAAATAATGCATTTACTTCAACAGTTGGAATATGATAAATCGAATAGTGAATACTAATCACCAAATAGTAAACACAGTATGTAAACAAAAATCTGTATACCTCCATTCTCCATAGACCATAATGTAAGGTCAACAAAAATTATATTATAATTAAATTAATCAAAACTATATGGTTAACGCTTAATTACTTTATTAAACTAATTTTGAGACAATGCTTCCCGAAATTATGTACGGAAACCGTAAGCGAAAAAAAGAATGCAATAATTTTTAGGTGAAAAGAGTAAACAACTTTATCATATTTGGTCGAAAAGAGCATGTGGGCGAAAAGAGGAAAGTCATTTTTGTGCGAAATTAATTGCATCCTAAATTTTGCAATTCATGATATAAACATTTTATTTTGTTTGAATACCAACATTAAATTTTGAGTATGACAGTGTGTCAGACTTCACTAAGTACATAGGTACAACTGAACAAGATACAACTATTGGTTACCTATAATTTATGAATACTAGTATAGTATAGCATTTATAATCAATGATATATTGATACAAGACATTTTAAAATTATACTTATAAAATCATTTATGGCTCAATTCTTAATACTTATTATATATTAATATATATGTAATGTATATAGGGTACCTATTATCCATACGATTGTAGTACCTAATTAATGAATATAATGATTATATGATAAAGTATAAAAATAATATAATATATAACATCATAAATTATTTAGTATTCATCCGTTCGAAAAATAACCAAACCACAAATTATTATTATTATTTATTAGCACATTAAAAACAAATTATAATTGTTATGTACTTAATAGTTCAAAAGCATGTGAGGGGACTATAAACTATTACAAAATAATTTTAATATGTCAAAACACGATGTTATGTTATGAAACAATTAAAAACATTTATCTGTTGAATGATTTATGTATAACATAATATTCATATAATATACATAGTGGCTAGACGGCTAGGTTAGGTAGTACCTAAAATATAATATGTTTAGATATTTCAATATCAACATGGTGTCAATACGTATCACTAATTTTATAAAATTCCACTTAAAAATAATACAGCTACAAGTAAAATTACTTTATTTTAAGTATTGACCCTATAGTATCCAACTGCATTGAAATTGTTAGTTACAAGTATTAACAAGTACCTAGATAAAATACGTCAACGATTGATTTTTATGTGATATAAAGTGTAAACGTTAAAAAACCAAATGTAATCTTTTAAAATATTAAGATCATATCTTTTACTACCTATATAATAATGAAAAAATATATGACCTGGCCTAAACTTAATCGATAAATGATAGAAACAAACAATCAATACGATAAACATCTATAAGGGTAAAAAGGAGTTACAAGTACCTATATTAAATATTACAATAAAAGTAAATTCCAACAAAACCGAAATGACAAGAACTGAAAAACCGGTTTCTTTATTTAGTATATGATTATGTGTAATGTATACCTTCTATCGGTTCAGAGTCGGTCCAGAGCAGCAGTTATGTAAGAGTTATTTATTAGGATGTTTACGCATAGGAATGTGGGAGGGTCATACATTTTATATACCCATGAAGTTCGTAAGACTATGACTCATTGAAGCATTTCTTTTGATATTCTTTCGTCTTTCACCGGTCATTGCATATCATCCAGAATATTATAAATAAATATTCTCAAGGCTTAATTATCGATATTATTATAATAATTCACATTTTTTATGATTCGTTTAACTGTTTAAATATATATATATAATACATTCTAATTCTATATGTCTAAAGTACGTCGAATTCGTAGTTAGAAATTATCTTTACCTATTAAATGTATTCTTCAGGCTTACATATAAAATCCTAATGACATAACCTCCGATGAGAAAATTATGCGAAATAGAATATTTTCACTTTTTATGAGCTTAATAAGTGATAAGTCATTCAACTTTCAAATAGTTTTTTTTTCTAAACCATTTCTATTATTGTTATACATATTAATAATAATGATAATTTGGACTACCTACTAGATATAAGACAAAATTTATCTAAAATAGCGTCAACTGTCGAGAGAATCATAATCAAATATTCAATGTAAGAAATATATCTTGAAAATGTAGGTAATTGTTTTTATAATGTTTAAGAGCACACTATTGCTATGTGATGTCACCGACTTATTAACGTACATGTCAGGTAATAGCAAATTTACCAGTTTGGCCATTAAAAAGTTGTGTAGTTAGCTTACAATATTATAATATAATGGATACCTAATAGACTATTATCAAACTTAAAAGTGAGAACATCATTTGTGTTTTCTACATGGTTTATATTTTATACAAATTATAAATATAGTTAATTGTAAATTAATGATGATCATCGATCGAGTATCTTACTTGATTGCAGTCCTGTAAAGTATTTAACTAAAAGTATTTGAGTAAAAGTATTCAAATACTTTTTAAGTATTGAATAACTTTTTAAATACTTTCAGCGTGAAGTATTTTGAATTTTTCTTTTATTAAATACTTTTTTTTATTAAATACTTTTTGGTATTGAATACTTTGGTTTTTTATTTCGAACATTTTATTTTTATTAGAAATAATTGGTTGGAAAAATATTATTGTCAACTACAATAATGGAATAATAATTTTATTTAATATTCTGTATTTCTGTGTTAGCCAAAGCCCAAAGGTTTGTGAAAACCAGATTTCTAAAAAAAGTTATTGAATATTGAATAACAATATTCCCTTTAAAACTATTAGATAACTATTAGATTACCTACTATGTGTTACTACTATGTGTTTACTACCTATGTGTTTATATTACGATAATTAGAAACCCACTTTAAAAACTA
Source organism: Acyrthosiphon pisum (assembly GCF_005508785.2). Classification (NCBI taxonomy): domain Eukaryota; kingdom Metazoa; phylum Arthropoda; class Insecta; order Hemiptera; family Aphididae; genus Acyrthosiphon; species Acyrthosiphon pisum. The sequence continues at coordinate 128,915,376 of NC_042494.1, forward strand.
AAAGTATTTGAAAAGTATTTGAGTAGTATTTGAAATACTTTACAATTAAAGTATTTGAGTAGTATCTTAAATACTTAAAAAAAAAAATGTATTTGAGTATTTACTCAAGTACTTTTTAAAAGTATTCTTTACAGGACTGCAGTTGATTGTAATTCAAAAACGATTAACCGTAGATACTTGAAATGTTTAACGAATATTATTTTTTTTTTACTTATATATTACTTTCGACTTGAAAAAGTAACCCAATACAATTTAAATAACAACTTTGTTGTAGTATTCGCAGTATGCCTACAGAGTTACAGTATACTATAATAAACATTGTAGTTGCCTACCACATAATCTACCGTGGTGCCTATACCTATAATGTATACTTCTATGTTACGTATAACGTATAGTGCCTAGCTTTATGTTAGTAATCACGAAAACTTAGAAAACTTAAATAAGAAAAAAACAAACAATAGTTCCAAAACACGTAATAATTAATATTTATCAAATATCATCAACAATCATTAATTCGTGATCCTGATACTTAACCTATACGGGCCACTATTTACGACACTGACGAATGCAACAGTTGGATTTTGTACTTTTTATATATTATATTGAATACATTATTATAATATTATGATTTGCGGCAGCAATAACCCGAACATATGAATTAATTCTTTTAACTCAGTTCTGCAAGATTAAAAAAAATCGATCACTGTACCTAGTACCTACCCACCCCAAGTGTGGTGGTGTATCTTGATACTCGGATCCTTCCTTAATTTAATAATAAACAATTGTCTTTTACCTATCAATGTACCAACTTCTATCGATTCTCTATACTCTATTAATGTTATTCTAATTATAATATTAAATTCGTTATAAGTTATAAGTTACAAATTGTTTTCTTTAATCTTAGTACTGGTTTTAAAATTGAATAACTACAACTTGCACTAGTAACAGAAGATTGATGTGGGATATTTTTATTTTTACTATTGTACGCCCAAATAATTTAAATCAACATGATACAATACATTATTTTATTAATTTGTAAAATATTTACTTTGTAAAAGTAATATTGTAATAAGTATATTTATAAAAACTAAATGCATTTCATCCATGGGTCAGCCTTGATATTATGGTACAGAGAAGAAGAAATAAGGATCTATAGATGAGGTTATTGAAAAACTTTCCCTTCGAAAAAATAAATAAAAATTTTATATTTTTAACTTAAAAAAATATGCGATTTTCTATAATTGGATACGTTAATTTTTGTTATTTTAATATAAAGTGGACCACCGAAAATTTTTCATATTATCTCGTGAAAAATATCATTACGCCCCTGGCTATCTATCGCGGCTTATGTGTATCATAAATCATAATAATCTTTGTTTACCTACCTACTGCAATATAAGTACATTGTTGAACCGGTTGAAAAGTAATAATTTTGTAGGCATTTTTTTGTTAATACCTACTTTACCATAATACAAAAAAAAAAGCGAACAAAATCTTCAGTTTGCATCATATTTAAAACATAGTGTAATATAGAATTGGTAAGATCTGAAGATCTATTAATTAATTAACCTAAATACATTATATAATATGTAATATTATAACCAGATTTAAATGTATTTACAGAATATTTCGAATTCTTATCAAATTCTTAGCATAACAATAATTGCTTGGATAGTTAAATATTGTTCAATTATTTGTAAGAAAAAAAAATGTATAAGGAATAAATTGATTCTGCACAATTTAAATTAATAATAATTATTCACTAAGATGAATAAAATACAACTTTTTTTACCTGTTTTTTTGCCGAGAACATTTATTTTGTATTTATTAGTTATAATAAGTTATTACAATCAAAAGCGTGTTTGTATAATATAGTATGTATATTTTATATGTGTAGATAATATACTGTGGTCTTTTGTTTAAAGACATTAAGTTTTAATAATACAAATACCAATATTCAATGTATTATGTCATTTTGTAATTATATTAATAGATTTAATACTTAATTTTAAATATTTTCGTAAAATATATATCGGTACTTTAGATGCACCACCTTATATACCAACTACCATATTATGTTCTACAGACCTTAGTATAAGAACAGTGAACATCTATAATCTATGTGTATCTATATGATATTTTAATTTTATCTACTTATGCAATTCTACAAAAATTTTTTGGTCATGCTTCTGATTAGAATAATACTTATTTCTTACTAATTATTATATATTATATTTATGTAAAACAAAAAAATATGTCATATTAAATTCATTTTTTTAACAATTAATGAGTAAATATTTTATTATTATTATAATTCAATATTTCCATCTGAATATTTATAATGTTTATAGACTAATAATCCAAAATTGAATAATTAATTTTAAATTTCAAAATACGTACTATTATTTATTAATGCATACCTATTGCAGTTATACAAATAAACAAATAAATACAAACTAATCCGCTAATATTTCAATAATATAATATTAGGTGCATATAACTTATACGACTTCTTTTCTAATTATCATTTAGATCTTCATTTTTATTTTTATTTCCATTCTATAGTATCCTACTCATAGTTTTTGTACAACTATTTTAAATATCAATTTTTGTTAATAGCGTCAGATTTAAAAACTTAAATGTAGATGAAATAAAATATAAACTTGGCACAACCTCACACGTGATGTGAACAAAGTATATTGTAAAAATAGAACTGAACTATCACAATTACAATTCATAGATACACCATGATTGAATTATTAAAGTATACACATAATATTATAATATCCATCCAAAAACTAAATATGTTAATGAACGATTAAATTAAGAATAGTACCGTATTTAATATTTATATAAAATGTATCGATTTAAATATTTAATTATTTAAATATTAAAATTAAGTGCTTGAGCAAAATCACGTGTGTGTGTGGCATATCCTACATTCGTACCTATCGTATTAGTATTTAACACAAACACAGCACATACGTATTACTCATATAATTATTATATACTAGTTATATATGAATTATAAAACAACAAACTTGAACACTTATATAGCATAAGATATTATCGTAGATGTATCATGTATGTACGTACACACACGACGTTCCTTATGTATACAGCATTACCTATAGTATAGTTTTAACTTAAATTTAATCCATAGCGATCGCACAAAATATTTCGTTAGGAATATGTTATTATTAGTAAAAATTATAATTTTAATTTAATATTGATTAAATAAAAAATAAACAATTAAAAAAAAAAATTATATATACCTCCAGGGAACGGAGACTCCTAAACTCATGTCTAATAGGACAAACAAATTTAAACTAAATTAACACTGAACATATTCTTTCTCCTAATTTTTTTTTTTTTAATAAAAATGACTAATCTTGCAACTGGACATTGAAGATAGCCAAAATGGACCACCACCACCACCACCACTACCATTTCCACTACCAGGCGGTCGTGTATTTAAAAGCGTTATTTTTAACATATTCATTTTGGCCCTGATACGTAGTTTTTGCAACGCTATTTTCGGACAACAGACACAAGTAAATTTGTTTATAACAAATTTTATACCAAAAATTAAAATATAAAAATGTTATGAAATTTATATTTTTATAAAATAAATATTAGTTTAATATATATTTTTTCACTTTACTAATTACTTAAATACATATTATAATCAAAAATTATAAATTAAACACGTATACATATCGAAAACTTTATGGTACCTATGTAAATTAATTGGAGAGTCAATAGCTGTATTTTTGTGTACCTAATACTTATATACTAGCTTAAAATGTAAGTTATGTTTAAAAATGGTCCTTTATTGAATACAAAAATTAAACAAATATGTTCAACACGGGGCATGAAAGCAAGATAGAATACATAATAAAGATATGTTTTGATAATCAATTAAAAAAAAAACATTAATCGTTACGCTCAAAAAAAGATAACTATACTACTATACTAGGGAACGATTAAAACTGCGATTTTTTATATTAAAAATATTTCAGAGAAAAATGTATTGAAAAAAAACAACGACGCGTCATAAAAATTACTTATAAATTATAGGTATGGACTATGGTCTATAGATAATGGAATAAGACTTACAAAAAAAAATATATTTATATTTCTATATTTCTATATTTTATTAAAATGTTAATTAATAGATATATATCCCTGGCTTAAATTTAATATAAGCTACATATGTTGTATGTGTATATCCATATGGTTATAGGTACTATATAGAATATAGATATATGGCCTATAATATAGATTTTAGGTATAATGTTTAAAGTTATTGTCTTATTGATTTGAAAAAAAAACTTACTGTTCTTCCTGACGGGAACTGTTGTATATTTTATTAAATTCTTCGTCGACTCTCGACCCAGGAGATAAATCTGGTAAATCCATTTGCAAATAATTTCTCTCCAACAATACATTGCTGAAAGTCACCTATATTGTAAGCATATAATCAATATTTGAAATACAATTAATAATAATATTTATATAGTTAAAAATTGATAGGATCTAATTAATATAAATTACCTACCTTTTTCTTTGGCGAAACTATTTCAGCGTTTGACTGAAGAGGTTCGGGTGTTTTGGGATAGAATGCCACACTTGCTGGTCTTATTGGACTTGGAGTGCGACGGGCACTCAAGTCTTCCATTGAACATTTTTCTAATTTTTTCCAAAAACTTTTACAATCACTAGATGGTCCAGTGACCGAAGTTTCCACATTTGTTTTCCAGAACTGAGGTGAACTCGACCGACTTCTGAGACACACCGGCGGTTCACTGTCTTTTTGAAACGAATTCCTTCGAGGTTTGAAGTTTGAAAACTGTAATACCTCATTGTCATTCTTTATGGGTGATGAGACAAATTCTTTGTTAGGATCTTCAAAACATCGTTTTAGGGTTTCTTCCGAATCTTCAAGTTCACGCAATTGGTTTTCTGGATTAGGTGAGATTTCTACATTATTATTGATAATTTGGTGGCGCGGAGAACTAGGTTCTGATATACTATTATGTTTTGGAAAGACAAAATGTTGTAAAGCTTTACAACTCGATGACCTTTTGGGCGGTACGACGTTTTCACCCCGTCGTTTTAATATTAATAGTTCAATCGAATTACTCGGCCTTCGGAGGAAACTAATTGCCTGTGACTCGGTTAACGAATAACAGTCTATTCCATCGATCTCTAAGACACGATCACCGACATTTAAATAGTTGTACGCTAAAGTGCCATTTTGGACCTAAACAATGTTTTTAAAACATTTTTTTATTTTATTTTAAAATCAAAAAGGAATAATTCTACATTTCTACTCACATTTCTCACGGTCAGTGGTCGCCAACTGTCTCTTCCACCACATACTTGAAAACCCCACGAAGAGTAAAGGTCGTTCTTCTTAAACGAAATATTCAACAACTGAGCCATTAATAATAAATTGTCATGCTACTCCGAAAATGTGCATATACTGTACATAAGTGTGTTTGGGCAACTAACTGGCATTTGACTGTGTGTCCTAGTTTTCCCTGCCAACAAAGGGCGCTCTAATCAGCGTTCTTAATTAAATTGTTGACAAGTGACCGGAAATACGATACATAAACTTTGGACATGGTAATTAAAACATGGTTTAAGAATAAGTCAATAAGAATAAATATTACCTAGAATATTATATTTTATATAGTATTATTAATTATGAGTGTTTATATCCAGATGACCAGGTACAATAGTACAAAATAAATGTAATCAATTTAATAATCTAAGCTTTGTACACATTGTAGATTTCAAGAATTCAAGATACATTTAAAATAAGTGTACAAGATTTGATTTGTAAAAGGTTTGTATAGGCACACAGCACACTAGATATTTCACCAAGCACGCTCACCCACCCCCTCCCTTTTTTTCTTCAATTGAAAAATTATTCAAAATCTGATTTTCGGAATTTTTATATCTAAGACCATATTTTCAAATTCTTGACATATTTTTTGCTACTACCTATTAAGGCATGCTCTGTGGCGGCAAAACCCCCAACCCCACACGAAAAAATATGTGCATGCTACTGTCCTGCAGTAATACAAACATCTGTTTTTCAAATAAGAAATATCCAATATCCAATATTACATCTAATTTACATTTATAAAAAAAAGGTACTCATTTGAAAAACAGAAGTTTGTTTTGCCACACAATACTTTATAAGGAATATAAAAAATTTCAAGAATTTAAAAATTTGTCATTAAGTAGGTACCTATATTTAAAAATTCTAAAATAAGAATTAGAATAAATTAATGACAAAAGAAAAAATGAGGGTGAGCATGATTGGCGAATCACCCTGTAAAATATATGTAGATCCCTAAAAAAATTTTGTCGTCTCCTAATGTTAGAAATTTAGAAACTAACAAGCTACCTACCAAGTATTAGTTTTAATTTTGTGTGATCACAATCAGTAATAAATAATAGTTATAATTACCTTTAATTATTAATTTTCTACAATTTCATGAACATTGTTCATACTTTCGAATAATACCACTTACTAGTTTAATTCACAATCAATTTACGCTTAATATTAGATTACCTAAACATCTCGGTATTTTCGTTTTTTTTTTTTCATAACACAATTACTAATTAGGTAGCTGTGTTACCCAACTTCACCTAGCCAAAAATGAATAAATATAAAATATGGTGACCCGCGTATTTCTGTTTGATTGTATAATCTCTGTCAGATTTGATACAGCATTAGGTTTAAGACTTGAACTTTAAGTAATTTTCCAAAAGTACAAACTAGTTTCAATTTTCTACCAGAAATCACTCAATTTTAATAATGATTAAAGGATTAAATGATTCATTTTTCTGCTCCCTAGATGTGATGACAGACACACTCACATTGTTGTAAAAATAATAAATTCATTGCTACTTTTAAAATTAAGATATTTTATTATATATATATAAATAAAAACATTACAGATCAATTATTACATGTATAATTCTTAGTGTAAAAATATATAATAAAAGATAAAAATAACCATAATATTATACTATTAAAATTATTGTACGTAACATAATATAAACTATAAACAAAGTATAATTCGGTTTTTGTAGTTCTAATAAATTTGATTTTTAGTTCACTAACATTTTATATAAACTATTATTAACTAACTCTAATGGGACAGCAAACAGATAGTTCTGTAGAAATATAATAATTATTGGGGGGTTATAAATGTCTTGAAAGTCAATAACTTAATATTATTTATGTTAATATTTATTATATTATTAATCTTGTAAGTTGAAATAATTATAATGTTATAATCAATGTTTATAAATCTCTATTTAAAATAAAACGGTTGCCTTCTGAATGTTTTCCAGCATAACGGTATCGACGACGGCCATATGCAGCTAATTTAAGTGCAAATAATATAAAATAAATTGTAACTTTAAATAAATATATAAAGCATAGAAATGTTGTTAGTAAAAATACCTTGATGATGTATTTCTTGTGTTGGTGATACAGCAAGTGGAGTGAAAATATTTGAAGTATCTGCACGAGATTGAGATCCAAGAGATAATTTCCAATCAAATCGAAGTGGTTCATTTCCAAACTGCTAAAAATAAAATAAAATAATATATTAATATGTTATATTACAATATTTTTAAGTTCTTTTTCATAAATTTTATAGTTAAGATCAGTGCTCGAATTGGGAATTATTAAGTAGAGGAGCTCAATCCAACAATTTATAAACTGCGTTCCAAGTGAAAAATTATTCAACGCAGCCTTGTGGGGGGCTTCGCCCCCCACACCCCCTTTAACCAAAAAAACTTGTACTATTGTAAAAAACCAACATACGAACACAGATAAAGTTCTTACTACCAAGTTTCATAGTAGGACGATTCACTCTTAATTTTTAAACTAACGGAGCTAAACTTTATCTGCTGAGCGTAAATTTGCTAAGTTATGCATTTGTAAGACAGAGACAATAAATGTCCATGTGGCGGTCTCTTAATCATAAAATATTAATATGTATGAGATCAAAATGTATAATTAGCAATTACTATGAGTATTTTCTTTATCTACCATACTTACGGGGCGTATGATTTTGGTAAATTCGCCTTTAGTTATTGCAGTATCTAGTTCTTCATTAGTAACTGGTCTTGAATCAAGAAATCTCAGTTCTGGTAAATAATGTAAAACAAAATACCTAAAATAAAAATATATAATTACTATAACAAATTATGAATCAACCTGTTATTTATTTTATCATGAGTAATAAAGTATTTTAATAACCTATATCTTTTATAATCGTTTTCGTCTTTTTCAAAATCTATTAGCTGTGTTGGGCAAGCTTTGTTTCCAATCAAACTGAGAAATCTTAAAGAAGGCATACTATATTTTATTTGGGTGACCAAGTTTTCTAAAACCGTGATCTAAACAAGCATAATAATTTCAATTTTAATACCTGAGTATACTATGTATATTATGTAATAATTGCTATATTACTTTATTATTATTCATTGAGAGTATATGTAAATGTGGTAAATAAGGTAATTTAATAGTATCATCTAGATTATTGTTATCTAAAACAAGCTCTTCTAAATCCGGAAATAGTTCTGAATGATTTAGTGTAGTCAAACTATTGAAGCTTAGATCCAAAGACTTGACTTTGGATCCATACATTTTACCCAGTATTTCTGGAATACTCGTAACATCTTGGCCAACATAACACAACTGAAACACAATCACAATTGGAATAATTAATATCAGGTTTACAAAATTGATGTTATATTACTATTCATATATCTACTTATTTTAGTAGAAAGGTAGTATTGACAATCAATGTAAAACGTTTATAAAGTTAAGGAACTGGACAAGTAAATAAATACATTATTAATCGATGATTATATAGGTATAGGAAAAACAAATTATTAAATCACCTACTACATTAATGTTTTTACTCTACAATATATTGTAATTGTCAGTAGCATATTAAATAAGAAATAAAAAGGTAATTTTAACTCCTAAACTATTCAAAATAAAGCAATCAATTTTTATGGGAAAATACTCACAGAAAAAATATAAGAATTCAGCAGAAGAAGACTACAAATTAAATGTATATTAATAGGAAAATAGTTTTGCTAACTGGCAATATACAATTGTATTTCTATATATTACTAATGTAGGTATCTTAATTCTTCAATATATAGATAATGTATTTATTACTCATGTTACCTGAGATTTGGACTTTGTGGAATCCCTATTAACAGCATAATATAGATGGGAATATTTGTATGATTCGTCTTCATTAGATCTTTCATCATGAACACCTCCACCTGAGTATTATAAGAAGGAAAACCCAATTTTCACTAACAAGACATCTTTAAATCTTTTTATTCTTACTACTTGATAGGACTTTAGTTTCATGCACCGTTGTGACAGTCAAAGCATATGAAAATTTACATCGATCTGGTGTAAAAAAGTGTAATTTGAGGAATTCCATTAAAACGTCAGCCTAAAGTTACATTAAAATATAGTGTCCAAGTAATTTGATCAGCGGTGGAACTAAAAGGTTTCATAGAGTAATTTATAACCAGTGTATGTATGAAAACCCTTTCAAGTGTAAAGAGGTTTAACTATTATGTTGGTATATTGTTATCATTGTTTTAGAAAATCAATAGCTCATAATTCCACAATTTTTAACTTAAGAGTGCGCTAAACCTGCATAGATTCTCTCTGTTTTACAAACGCATAACATAGCAAATTGTACGTTTAGCTGTTAGTTTATAACATAAAGTGAATTGACCTCCTATAAAATTTATAAGTAAGAATACTAACTAGAGAAACTCATTTTTTGAATTTTAAAGCAAATTTTAGTAAATTGTTTGTGTATTTTAAAATACTCATAACTTGCTTTAAAATTAAAAAACCCTGAGTTTCGCTAGATAGTATTCTTACTTATAAATTTTAAAAGAGGCCAATTCACTCTGATTTTTAAACTTACAGAGCTAAACGTGATCTACTGAGCGTACAATTTGATATGTTATGCGTTTGTAAGACAGAAAGAACGCATGCGGGTATAGCGCTCTCTCAAGTAATTTACAGAAATAAATATTAAAAAAAAACCCAATTAATAACTAAACATTGATTATGAAACAATTAAAAAAGGAACACAACTTGTATGTTTTGAATTAGGGAATCTAGTTTGCTTTGGATAGTCTGATTTATTATAATTTTAATGTTATAACTCATAACTCACTTAAAAATTAAAATCTTGTAAAAAACCTACGAGAGAACACAAATAATGTTCTTACCTAAAAGTTTGATAATAGGTCAATTAACAATAATATCTTAACTAACAGCACACTATTGAAACTAGTGAATGAAAATTTGTTATGCTGTACGTATGTAAGATGGAGACAACATATACGAGAGCGACGTCCTCTTAACAATTTATTTTTTGTATTATTTTTAGCTTTACAAGCCATTTGGGCTTTTGGCTGCTGAAACTAAGTCTTCAATTCTTCTCTGTTCTTTGATATGTTCCAATCAACTTCTCGTGACTGTCTAAGATCCATCAAGGTTTCTCGTCATTGCCCATCCATCTTCGGCACGATTTTGTGTCTTCCATTTCTTCGCTTATCTCTATTCTCTTTTTTAGTCTACGATCTGCTTGCCAAACGTGTCCCATCCATTCTAGTATTTTGCTCCTAATGAACTGAACCATATTTTATAATTTATAAAATATACTTCACTGATTATTTGATCTTATTTCCTATTTTTGCTCTTCAGGATTGAAAATTGGGCCGTGTACTTTCCTTAGTATCTTTCTCTCGAATCTTTTCTTTGTCACATTTTGTGGTTGCCCAAGTGGCCAGATGCGCCATTTCAGTGTTTTTTAAGGGTGTGCAAACAATAAAAGAGGCCAATTTTTCCCACCACCAGGCCAATCATTTAACAAACTTTTTTCAGGTTTTCACTATAGAATTTTTACTATTAAAAACATTCTTTGCTTTCTTACATAACATATAAATTAATAAATTAAATATAAAATATTCAAATTTTATTTAGGTACGAGGTACCTTATCATTCAGCTTTTATTATTTTTAAATTTTTGAATGCATAAATTTGATATAGTTACCTATATTGGAAATTTTGATATCAAACAAAAGGGAAAGTACACAATTAAAAATTGGCAAACTGAACGCCAAGGCAACAAGGCCATAGTATCAATACACACCCTGGCCCCAATCAATACATTTTATTCAGCTAAATACCTATAAAATAATTTCAGAAAATTTAGGTAAGTGGTAATTTTTCACTTTTAATTCTAAAAAAATGAATAGGTACCTACAATGGAATGGCAGTTGAATTACATATGTATTGTAAGACCTAACTTATAAACTAAAAACTAATTTAATTAGGTAAACAAATATTGTTTAACGAAACTTGGAAAATTAACAAGGTATAATAATTCTTTCTCTAATACCTATAGGTACCCATATTAAAATAGTTAAGCATAGTAACTACATGTATACCTGTATAGTGTATAATTCATCTATATTCTAAACCATACATCAAGAAAAAATTAAAATGTAGTAAAATATTATGTAACGATAGTATATATTTTGATATTATTACTATTAGGTAATTACCGAGTTTAAATTTAAATTGTATTTAAATTATAAATACTTATTTTATTATAACATGCCAGAAATGAATGTGGTTAGTACTTATTAATTGTACATAATAGATTAAAAGTTATAATAATATAATCATTACCCGGTTGTTTTGAAAGTTAATTTTTCGTGGATCTGTAAAATCTTCTTGATCCATGGCAAACAATTTAAGACCCTAAATGTAAATCAGAAGAAAAAAGACCTTTTCTTCAACTATCTTCGAGTGACTTAAAATTGATACTTATTGGTAACTATACAAATTAAAAATATTGTTAGTAATTATTTGTTTGTTTGCGATATATTATATTAGATCATTTATTGTATAATACAAATTATCATGTGTCAGTTAATACTAAGCAAAATATTATAACTTATTACAGTTCCTGTGACAAATTTTAAATAAAGTATATTGTAGACAGCAGTATCACAGATTATATAAAATCATGTAAGTGATAGTTAAGTAATTACTAATGAGTTAATAGTTACCTACTATAGTTACTTATTATATTTGAATAATGAATATTTATTATTTAATATTTAATTATTATTGTGGACTGGTCAAAGTTTGTAAGATCTACCATAGAACAATAGTTCTACCATTGATAATAAATACAATCACCAAGTAAATAAACGGGGCTGGGACAGATTTCCCGATTTTGATAACAGCGAGATATCATCAAAATCACGGCTATAGATGCTATGGTTGCACGACGATGACAATTTTTTGACCGTACAATATTCTTATCAAAAACCTCTAGACTGCTAGCGCTTTCAGCGGAACTTGTAGTCTACGAGTCTACCTAATCAATCAACTCGGGTCACTAGTCACTACACTTGAATGAGTTGAATTATAGGTTGAATTACTAATTTCAATTCTCAATTCTTTTAACGATTCTCAATTTCGTATAGTATATAGTATATAGTAATTAATAGTATATAGTTCCACCACGATTTAAGATCTGAATCGTCAGTTCCACCGAGGCGCTAAATCATATTGACTCATAGCTCTCGCAAAGTTTTATATGAATATCATTATATTATAAGATACAATAGGCATAGGTCATTTTTCGTAGAGTTGTAAATTAATTTGAGTCAATTCTGAATTATTTGAAATTAATTGTGGAACACTAGTCACAGTCATGTGAGTTGCCGATTTGGTTAACACTGATTTAATTCATTCAACTCTTTGAAACAAAAATAGTTCATGAACTACACACCTCTATGCATATTTCAACGTACTCTGGCACTGTGCAGTGTACTGGGTACCCATATACGTATACTACATTGTACATAGTACATAATATGACTTAGTATAGCAGGACACTGAGGTCTGAGATTACAAAGTTATTGATTTTGTGATTAGTAATAACAGTTAATAGGTAGCTAATTATTAATATTTTGTATTTGATAAAACAACTATTATTATACACATATAATATTTAATAATAATTAGACTGCATTAAATATTAATATTAACACAAAATAGGTTCAATGTATTCAAATAAATGTATATTATAATACATAATTTATTTGGTATATATGTATGAACCCACTTTGAAACTTTTTTTTTACTTTTGTTCACTTTTTTAACATCTTGATTTTTTAAATAACTAAACTGTCCCATTCTCTTAGAGATGTATGTACAAAAATATCAGTCAATATAATATCTGTTTTATGTAATCCGCATGGGAATGTTAGTTTATTGACATTTGTTTGAAAGAATTCCTCATACGTGTCTTCAAATGGATTAAGGGATGCTGCATGTTTTATGAAACATACTTCTAATGTTTCTAGGATTTTATACAAAGTATTGTTTGGGTGAGTTAAAAATCCTCTTGTTTTTAAGTTAACCAAATCTGCAGCTTGATTATTTGATTTGCCATACTCTGTTTTTAAAGAATACATGCACTTTTAACATTTTGTTTTTTTTAATATTTTTTTTTGTAATATATCTGTTGAATTAATACATTATAATTTTTAGGTGTCAATAAAGTCTTATAAACTATTATAAGTTGTATTTTTTATGCTTTTTTAATAAATACCCGGCTAAAAAGTAAACTATACATTCAAACACTGAAGAATCTATATTACTGTTTATGTATATTACTATGTTCAGTGAATACATCATAAAAAGTCCAGCAGTCTTTTCAATAATATTATTTAGCTTTTGTTTGAGTTTAAAAATCTTTTCATTTCTTTCTACTCAAGTCCGGATTAAGGGGAAGGGTGGCAGGGGGGCAATGGCCCCCGGGCCTTGAAAGTTAGAATTTATTTAAGGGCCTCTAATTTGTCCATTACTTTTTTCGTTATAGACTATGTAACACTAAATAAATCACCTAAAGAAAAATCGATGATTATTTAGCAAGGAAAAAAGCTTGTAAATTATAATTTGTAAATAAAGTGATACATTAATACATTATTCATTATTTATTGCTATGTGCCTATATACCCAATATGTTTTAAATGATGCCCTTGTACGAAAAAAAAAAATATTAAATAATATACAATGTGTTCCAGAGTGAAGTGACCGGCCAACGTCATATGAAAGTATACCAAAAATGATGAAGAAATACCCTTTAAAGATTGAATCTAACTTTTTATTTTTTTTTTGTTATGAGCAATTAACTTATTTTTATCAAAACCATGCATATCACACATTTGTTTATGTATTTTCAACATTTTGACGTAATTTTATTTTTATTTCAAAGCTATTTAATTGCCCTATCAACTGACATACGCAATTAAACCAGAAATGTGCTAATTATTTTTATTAAATTTAAAAAAAGAGAAAAAAGTTGGCAAAAATTAGTATTTCTAAAAGGAAATTGTACATTATTCCAAATAATTTATTATTAACTATGAGTTTTTGTTTTTTGTATTATAACAACTAAAATTTACCGAATAAAATAAAATTAAACGAATGACGACCAATTAACCGACTCAATCCTAAGAAAACTAAGATTGTGACGATTAACAGGAATATATTATGAAAACCAAACTTTCAAGGTATTCTAGGTATATTAATGTGTTATTTAGTATAATTCGGCAGAGTAATACAAAAAACAAAAAATCCATACCAAGTAATAAATTATTTGGAATAATACACGATTTCCTTTAAAAAATGCTAATTTTTGCCAAATTTTTTCTACTTTTTTGATTTAATAAACATAATTGGTGCATTTCTAGTTCAATTGCGTATTTTGGAGTATTGATAGGACAATTAAATAACTATCTTCATGCTAATTGTGATAATAATTGCTAGGTAATAATTGCTAATAATTCATTTTATAAAGACTGTTTGGAAGTAAAATATTATTTGACATGACTAATAATATTTTACTTCCAAACAGTCTTCATTAAATTAATTATTAGCAATTATTATCACAATTAGCATGAAGATAGTTCACCAAATCAATTGTGGATTTAATTGTTACTCTGAGACCTTCAGAAGTCTGTTTAATTAGAAAATCATCATCCTTAATTATTTACTTGATTAAATTCGGAGTAGCGGCTCGTGAGTAAATATTCTGGGGAAACTTAAATTAAATAACAAAAATTCCATATAACAACGAACAAAAAAAACCTTTTTATTGAAAAAATTAATTATATTAATATTAATATTTCATTTAATATTTAGTTAATATTTTTAACTTAAATTAATACTACATTTGTTTAATTTTGATTAATTTATTGTTCGTATGTTAAAGCATTTAAAACCACTGGCTTAGTAAAAATTCTATTATATTTTCTTTTTGCATTTTAAATACGAACAAATGCTGAAATGCTTA
>NC_042494.1:128931220-128935525 GCF_005508785.2 Acyrthosiphon pisum
GAAGAGGCTAAATGGTTTAGCAATGTTAAGCATTCATCGCGATATTGACGTTAATGTAGACGAAGTGTTGAATGAAATGTCTCAAAAACCAAGACGAATAAATATTATTTTGTGATTTTTTTATGAAAATAAATGTATAATATTATAAATGTTGGTGTAGTTTTGAGTAACATCATGGTGACATGACTAGCATGGCCTATATAGTGTACTTTACCGAAAGGTAAGATAACATAATGTGATCCTAGATATTTGTCCCCCGCCTCGGCCTGCCCCCAATGTGCTAAATAATTTTGGTCATATCACCCCCTAGAAAAAAATCCTATATACGCCACTGTATTGTATACATAAAATAAAACATATATAATCATATTTTGTACATATATGTATATTTAAATACTCCCCTATTCTACTACAAACATTAAACATGCAATACAAAGCAACACTTGTGTAAAACCTGTAAATCTTTACTATCTTTTCTTATCCCTTCTGCGGGAAATTTTCGATTTAGGGCATCAAACAAATAATTAATAAATAAAGTAAATTTAACTGTTTCTTCACTATGATTAAACCTAGGAAATTTTTTACTTTTAAAAAACACTATCCCATCTGCTTTTGACTTGCTGAAAACCTAAAATACAATCATAAAATTGTGTAGGGTAGATTAGGTTTAATGTTTTAATTGATATAGGGGTTTCAAACAAATTACTTGAGAGGCATATTTCACTTTCATTTTAGAAAAGTTGTCCAATTGAAAATGGTTTTTTGTTAATTTTGGACAAACTCTGGTTATTGCTTTGCTATCGTTTTCAAATACATTTTCATATATTTTCCATTGAATTGGAGAAAGTGTGAGGCAAATTTTCAAATTAAGATCATAATATAAAGTTTTAATGAGCACAATATTATTAAATTAATGCATATTGTATAATTTACTTGAAGAGTTTTTAGTGGTGCATCAGAAAACACAAACACTCTTCGGGTGTTGTCAAATGGATTCACAAATTAATTTGGATCTATTTTTCCACTTACACCCAAAACATTAAGTAAAATTAAATTGTTATTGTCTAAGAGGAGTGATCGTTCCATTATCCCTATATCCTTAACTAATTTCTTCTTAAGCTTGTTTATATATAAAATATACATTTATTAATTATTATATATCAAATTGAACAATTATTATTATTTATAAAATATTTTATACCTTCGGTTAAAACAAGTTGTTTTTCAATATGCCTTTTATAGTTTGGTTTAAAAGCGCTTAATTTATAAAAAGAGATAACTGGAACATATTCTATGTATTCTTATTTCCATTGCAGTACCAATTATTTGGTAAATGTATGGTTTCAATATTTTGGTAAATAAGTTGAAAAACAGAATTTACCATTGTTACATCAATCTATAAAAATAATAAAACTTTCTAATTTGTACCTACAATTTAATTTTTGTAAAAAAAATTAATTTACTGCCCAACGAGAAAAATTGTTTTAAAAAGAGTTTAAAAAATATGTAAAAAGTAGGTACGCTTTGTTAATTACAAGATGTAGTTTGATATTTTACCTTTCTCTTCTTAGGTGATGATGTCTGAATACAGTACAAATGATCATGTTTTACTAGATCAATACTTGGAGAACTTAAATTAAATGAGTCTGATGTATCCGTTGTATGAGAAAGATCTAATGTGCTATCCAAGCTAGATTTGCATGCCTTATTTAATTCACAGACCTATGATAAATTAAGTAATAGTATTTTATATTAATGTAGTATTATCTTTATAATTATATTACTATATTTAAAACTTAACTAACTTTTATACTTTCCAAAGATTGTGCATAAATCTTTTTATTACAGGGAATAGGAATGGCTCATTTTTTTAAATAAAGTCTTTTCAAACATATCTATATATTATTAATATTACAAAAATATTATAATTTTAACGACTGATGAAAATTGAAAACGTTAATGTTGAAAATTAGTTTACCGTATACTTATTAGACTCTTGACCAGACTCCCATTTACTAATGATATCTGAGTCTTCAAAATGAGGAGCACAAATATGGTAACTTTTTATAATAGTAAACCCCAACACTTCTTCCCACTTTTTCTTCATATCCTCATTTTGTGGTACTTCAAAAATAATTTTGGATATGGTATGAATTTCTCCCACACAACAATAGTTTGGCATATTTAAGTTTGAAAAAAAATGTATGTTTTATTAAAATAAGAAATACACAATTTAAATATGTACTACTTTATTACTATCAAAAAGTCCACTAAATCATAAATACTCATTTATTTGCGGTAAACGGTACTAGTTATCAATAAACAATAATTAATATTATTCATCAATTTTATTTGAAAAAACCCGGGATTTGAAAAATAATATGAAAACTTATAGTACATCACAAATTCGCTAAAAGCGCTAGTAATTTTTGATAAGAACATTTGACGCCATTTTCTTCTGCAACAAGCTATATGCCTTCGCGCAACCATTCATGTCCTTAGCCGTGGTTTTTATTCGAAATGCTGGAATGTGTCCACTGTGCAACATTGGTGTAAGCAGTGATGGGTCTGGACCACCTTGAGTTGTTTCTCCTATAAACAAATAACATCAATTTACATAACGCTAAATTACGAATTTTCTCAACAAAGCCTAAACGTCGTTCACACGACGATAGAGCCATAGGAAAAAATTCACTTTAGCAACCCAGCACATTTTTTCGAAATAGACGTATTTCGACGAGTTAAAAACGATGGTGCAAAAAAAAATTTGCTGAAACCATTATTTTGGAAGTTATAGCTATCCAAAGTTTGAAATTTTACGTTGATACGCATGTGAGCAACACTACTACCTATAAATTAGTAGGTATATTAAATTTTTGTTGCACCGAGTCACCGAGCGGGGTCACTCGCTCGCTCGGATAATTAAAAACGAAAATATCCCTCGATTTACTATGCAACACCTCCCCAAGTGGGCCACCAACTTGAAAAAACATCGTACAGTGACGCCATGCTAGCGGCACTCGTCGCTACGCTCCTCGGCGCCGTCGCTCCGCTCCGCAAATCGAAAGTATCCCCCGACTTGCTGTGCAACACCACCTCAAGTTGGTCACAGGGTAACTGCCAGCTAGCCACGCGCGGCATTATACTAGTGTTGCGCGCATGTGTATAAACGTAAAAATGTAAAATCGAAAACTTTGGAAGGCCATAACTTCGAAACTTGAAGTGAGAGCGACAAATTCTGATTGCACCATCGTTCTTAACTCGACGAGTTACATAAGTTTCGATAAAAAAAATTCAAAATGGTGAGGGGGAACTAAACTGCAATTATGCCATTAAAGTAACACAAGTCGCGCCAATCTTCAAACTCAAGGGACCTCCAGTAGCCTAACGGCTCCGGTCGCCAGTCTTTTAAAGAAACATAAGTATAATATTAAAGTGGCTCAGGTCGCCAAACTCAAATTACTTCGCGCGGCATTAAAACAGTCTTGCGCGCATGGCGCATACATATATATAAACGTAAAATCGCAAACTTTGGATGTCTATAACTTCCAAAATAATGGTTTCCGCAAATTTTTTTTTCGCACCATCGTTCTTAACTCGTTCTTCAACAAAAAAAAAATTAAAAAAGTGCTGGGTTGCTAAAGTGAATTTATGCCGAGCCATTTTATATATAATTGGATATGTTTAATAAACGTGATTTATTTCCATTACCAGAAAAATACATTGGTGGTGGCAATGGCGGTGGTGGTGGTACGGACATATCTCCAGCGGCTAAGTCTTTCACTCCTATTTGATGCCTAAATAATTTCACAACAAACGGTAATACTTAATTATTATTATAATATAATATACACTTTTTATAAAATGCAGTTGGAATAAAAACTATACAACCTACGCAGAAGTATACTCGGGTCCAAATAAGAACGCACCGCCTTGGTGCACCCAAAGGAATCGCGGAGCGACGTCCAGATCCCCCGGCTGACTCTATTCGCGCTGCGGTTGGTCGCCATTAGTCGATTACGGTCGCCGCCGCCGACGAAGTTGTTGCCGCCCAATGTTAATAGAATATATTTTATTCTATTTTAGATTCTGAGTGGAACGATGAATGTATTGATTTTACAATGATGTGTGTTTTTTTATTTTTTTTTTTATTTTTTTATTTTTTATTTTTTTTGTGTCTGTGTACACGATAAGTAGTCGAAATAATGCTACGATTTTCAACTTCAGTATCTTGTTCGATCAGAAAGTGAATATCGTTGGTGCATTGGGGAGGTCAAAATTTAAATTTCCCAGTAGTTTTCAAAA
>NC_042494.1:128936940-128938514 GCF_005508785.2 Acyrthosiphon pisum
ATGTATTTAAATATTAACCTTTATTTATCAATCTTTGATAATAAAATGACATAAATAAAATAAAAATATTAGCTCTAAAAATGCCAATATTTATTGTTCAATGACTGTAAAAATAATAATATAAACTAATGCGTGGATAATTATGATTATTTAAGAGGGCGCACTAGTAGACGAAATATGGCATAAAAACATGGTTTCGTAATTCAAGTAATACGGCTTATTGAAGCGGTTTACAGTAAAAATACCTATTATAAAAATTGTAGAGGAGAACTTTCTTAACAATCGTAAGAAGCCCGATTTTCGATATTTTTATTAATTAGTTTAATAATTAATCGATAAAAAGTAAAAAAAAAAACGTGTTAATTTACCATGCGATATTTGAAGATTGGAACAAGGTATCAAAAATCGGGCTTCTTACGATTCTAGAAAAAATTCTCCTCTACAATTTACGTAATAGGTATTTATACTGTAAACCACTTCAAAAGCCGTATTTATTTTATTGAATTATCGAACTATTTGGGTATTTTAAAAAATACTAATTATTACGATATCGAAATAATTAATAAGTAGGTAAGAAAAAAATAAAAATTAAATCAAATGTTATTTCATTTAGTGTACCTACATTATAGTATACGTATATTGCAGTGTTCAGCGGCGTAGATACGATTTTTTTCTGGGGGGGGGGGGGGGGGTTTAAAATATATTTATGATACAAATTACAAGTTATTAGTTAAACTAAACGTCATTTTTATTTTGTTTCAAATTGGTATTAGTTATAAATAGTTTAATATTATACTGATATAATAATTCATAAAATATAAAATCCACTCGACGTCGTTATCGCTGTTTTTGTCGATTTATAATTGGTTATTATTCCAGTAATTGTTATCGACGATAATTTTGTCGACTTGTCGTGCTATATAATTTATTATTCGTAGCGTTGGCAGTTTGCCATTTTCGTTATAAGTATTTTTACTGTAAACCACTTCGATAAGCCGTATTACTTGAATTATCGAACTATTTTACTATGATAAAAAAAAAAAGTACTAATTACGATATCGCCATATCGGAATAATTAATAATAGTACTTACTACCCATTATAAGAAAAAAATCAAAATCAAATCAAATGTTATATCATTTATTTTACATTACAGTTATATTATTGTTCACAAATATATAATGATTATTACAAATTAAATGTCGTAATTATATTACAATATACTGTTTGAATAAATTATTAAAACAATAATTATGGTATTAGAATAATCAAGTAAGAAAAAAAATTAAATTAAATCAAATGTTAAAATACTAATTGTGGGTACATTAATCTATTATAATAATATATTGACATATTGTACACAAATTACAAAATATTTAATTTATTACGATTTACGAACGAAATGTCATATCATAATTGTTTAAATTACTAAATAATTATATACACCTATTACTTGTACATTTGTACAAATAACAGATAACTATAAAATATTATAAAAAGAAAAAAATATTAAATAAATTAAACATTAAATACACATAAATTATAGTTTAAATTTCTAAGACTTATATTAACAAA
>NC_042494.1:128938564-128942928 GCF_005508785.2 Acyrthosiphon pisum
TATTTTAGTTATTTTGTTGTGATTGTATAATATTATTCGTGGGTACTTGAAACTTCTAAAGTATACTATTATATATCTATGATAGTACCACGGTTTTTTGTTGATGTATAACGCGTTATAAGTACCTAATAAATATTATGATATGATTAATTTGGAATTTATTATAGGTACCTAATATAATATTATGTCTTATACCTAGACTAACATACAAAATCAAATCAAATGTTATATCATTTATTTTACATTACAGTTATATTATTGTTCACAAATATATAATGATTATTACAAATTAAATGTCGTAATTATATTACAATATACTGTTTGAATAAATTATTAAAACAATAATTATGGTATTAGAATAATCAAGTAAGAAAAAAAATTAAATTAAATCAAATGTTAAAATACTAATTGTGGGTACATTAATCTATTATAATAATATATTGACATATTGTACACAAATTACAAAATATTTAATTTATTACGATTTACGAACGAAATGTCATATCATAATTGTTTAAATTACTAAATAATTATATACACCTATTACTTGTACATTTGTACAAATAACAGATAACTATAAAATATTATAAAAAGAAAAAAATATTAAATAAATTAAACATTAAATACACATAAATTATAGTTTAAATTTCTAAGACTTATATTTAACAAATGCGCATATATACGTATAGTATACACTATACAATAAAATATATGTATTCACTATTCTTAAAAAATAACTTATAACTACTTAGTATGCATACATTTATAAGAGATTTAAATGTACATAATATATAAAATGTACCTAATTAATAATTATAAGTTATAAACTAAATTTTATTGTTTTGTTGTATTATTGGGCACAGGATAATAACCTAAATTTATATTTTCTAAAGTTGATCTATTTTTTTTTTTATACAGAATTTTATACAGACGTATAATATTATAACAACTATTATAATGATTAAATATTTGTACGTATACACAAATTCATATGTCTTATTTAATAATATTGAATTTAGTAATTCATCTTGTGTGTTTAATTTTGAAATTATTTTTATAAAAGCTTCTTTGTCGAATTTTAAATTTTTTATTTCATCTAAATGAATGGGTTTCGGATAGCGTTGATTAAGTGTAATATTGCAACGTGAATCATTTAAAATACTTAACTCTAAAGGCAGTGTTGCAAATGACGATTCTACCGTTTGCTCTGTTATTAATATGCCTTTAGTTGTATGAGCTTGACACCCAGCTTTCAGAAATAATTTCCCAGAACTTTTTAATAATATTTTTCGAATAAAAGATCTATTATTACAAATTATTGTAATTGAGGTAGGCTTTTCACATACAAAGTACCAATCATTTTTGAAAAACGATGAGTACTAAAATTCTTTTTTAAATTCTGTAATATAAGCATCACATTGCGTAGGTTTAGTTATAGCATTTTTTAATATTTCTGTTACACAAGTGGGATCAGTATCACTATTGCGTACCATTTCGTTGAAACCACAGACAAAAATGTCGGCAACTATTATACAGTTATTGATATTAACTACGCCTGCATTAATTTATCTCGTTGTCGTCAACAATGCAATAATAATCACAATACAATTACCGAACAATTAAATAATAATAATTATATTTAATAATAATTCTACATTAAAAATTATATAAATAGGTACATAATAAAAATAATTGTAGTAATAACATAATGTCCTAAATTATAATATATAATAAATAATAGTATAAGTCAGTCTGAATTTAATTTCAATAGTACATTGTACATAACGTCATCAGTTTTTTATTAATTAAGAAACATAGATAAATATATATCACATATATAACTATATTTTATAATTTATCGGTACTGAAAAATAATTTCCAAGGGAAAGATACTAAAAAAGCAGTATCGAGATACTAGATACGAGATATAATCTAATCAGTGGCGTACATTCAAATTTGCCCTGGGGGGGGGGGGTTCAAAAAAAATAACCAACACTAAAACCTTCTCTTTAAAACTACCCATTTTCCTAACAATCACAGGTTACAAAGGGGTCATTGTATAATGGGTTGTATTAGACTTGAATTCAATGATAAAATATCATTGTATAAGAAAAAATGATTTTGAGCGAGGACGGTTCGTCACTCTGGATATTTTATATTGTTATTAATTATTTTATCATGTAAGTTGAATTAATATTATAATATTATAATTTTTTATTCGTTTCTATGGTGACAAGCAAAGCGTTAGAAATTAAAATCCCATTTTTAGCGTTTTTTCGTAATTTTTCGGTGGTTTTTCCCGTGGCATTAAATAACTATGGAGAAAATCAGAAAATAACCTCTCTAAAGTACCATCTTGATCCAATTTGCTAAGAGATAAGGTACTATACAGGGTGTCCCGTGAGGATTTACTCATTGCGATATCTCCTGAAATAATAGAGATATCGTAATTCTGTTTTCTTATTAAGACTCACAGAGGTCAGCACTACAAATAACTAATTTTTTATTTTTTTTTATGTTTTGGTAAAAAAGTTAAAAAAATTATTTTTTTAATTAATTATTTAAAAAAATATTGAAGATTGCCATTTTGTAGAGTTAATTTTTCTGAAAATATTGACGTTTCAACATTTTAATTTCATTAACTTTCCTGATTTTTAATAATTTTTTTAATTAATAAGTAAAACGGCAAAAAACCGGTTTTTGTCCGGGCGGCGAGTCCCCCTCTACGGGCTAATAGGTAAATCCTCACGGGACACCCTGTATTGTTGAAATCGAAGCACTCCTTCTGGAAGAAATTTTGTATACAGGAACAGGATATATAAAAAAAAAAACACCATTATAAAAACAATAGCTTCCTCGCTCCGCTCAGAATCTAAAATAGTAGATAAGAAAATCCATTTTATATGACATTGTCGACGTGCGCCGAGTCGGCGGCAGTCAGTAATGGAGATGTTGGTATTGTGTTTTAATGTTTTAATGTTTTTCTAACTTTTCATAATAACTTCTATTTTCATGAAATAATTACAATTTAAACATGAATAAATAAATTATTTCAAACTATTTTTTTAATAAATCTTTAATAATCAGAAATCAAAATTAACCGAAATTAACCGGTATTTTTCAAAACCGGTATTAACCGGTTCTAGAACCCTTATATTTTTTTAGAAAACCGAAACAAAATCGGAACCCTTAAACAAATTAATTTAATAACCAGAACCGGAACCAGAACCGAAACACCTAACAGGTTCCAGTCCCTGACTTTATGTAGAAAAAATTATTTTTGTTAGTTATTTTTAAATATAGTAGTAGGTTACAAATAAATAATGATAATTATTACATATAAGTCTTTATATTATACTTATAAAGAAATATTAAAAAATATATAAGTTGTATAAAATACTAAAATGTATAAATGAATACGTAATATTTATAAAAATAATTTTTGTTGTCAATAATTTTATATTGTATTAAGTATTTCTTATTTGTATAATTAACTATGTATTGAAAAAAAAATTAAACAAGACAATAATATTTATTTTATTAATTTGATATTATTTGTAATTGATGGGTGCATTTTTTACTGATATCTGCACAATTATGTTTATAATTTTTACACCTAAAAGATTGTTTAATATGTTTTTGGTTACATATTTTTAAAACATATAATAAGAATAGTACTTAGGTAAGACACCTACAACTTACAAGTAATAACGTATTGAACGCATTTACTAAAAAACGTATAGATTCGCAATGAGTTTATTAATTTTTATGTATTTTATAAATTAATTAAGTTATAAATATAAATCGACGTATGTTGTATAATAGTTAGTGTGCTACGTTATATGTATTGTTCAACAATATCCTGGCAATATAAAGATTTTAGAGCATTATTATTTATTATTATCATTACGAGTATATAATAATTATTAATTATTATATTACTATATAAGGTATAGGTATAGGTATACCTACTACCAACATATTATTAATTTAAAAAAATATTTGTAGTTACTTATAATGTTATATTAAAATATGATAATAACAGTTGAACGTAAAAGATATAGCACGGAAAATTATTATTAATTTAATTGCACTGTATTTATTTTATTTACCATTTATTAGATTTTACTATATGTATTATATTTAAATAAGTAATAATTCAATAACTACAAATCAAGCTATGTTATGATACAGTTTCTACGATCTATACCGGGTGATTCTTTTATCATTGAACACTCATTATTTCAAAAAGTGTAAATTTTTTGAAAATATTTTTTTACATAGTTTCAAGTCGCTTATAAAACAATGTTTTTCTTAAAAAATTATATTTTAAAATATTTTTTATCCTTATAATTTTTAAGGAA
>NC_042494.1:128942978-128944190 GCF_005508785.2 Acyrthosiphon pisum
TTTTTTTGCGTTACCATTAGTGTTACTCGTTCTACATTTTTTCGGTGAATTTGTTCAAAATAAGACGTTATTTTATGTTTCAACATTTTTACAAAAAAACTAATGTTAAAACAAAACTTCAAAAACAATATTATAAAAACGTTAACGTTGTGAACTCAAAAACTGTTATTAACCTAATCTAATAATGATTAATGATAAACGACAAAACCATATTCGTGTTTTCGCAAAGCCACAAAGGTAACGAAAGAAAAGTTAACGGTCTGTTGACTGTTTACTGATGATACCTCCTGATACGGCATATCACGGTACATGCGAGTAAACTACGGTTTAAGATATAGGTATATAGATATATCTTAAACCGTGGAGTAAACCAATAAAGAACGAGCGCCCTCTATACTTCAATAGGAGTAAACATTTTTGTAAACAGTAAACATTTTGACAAAAATTAAAAAATAAAAATATCGCCAAAACGATTTTTAGTAAACGGTTTGCTCATTTATATTTTTCGTTTTTACTCGGCCCAAGGGGGGACGGTCCACCTATCGCCCCCCCCCCGTAAAACCGCCACTGGGTCCTTATACTTAAAAACTATTAACATTGCTTTGCATGGTCTCCGTAGGTAAAACTTCTGAAGGGGTACGTAGGCAATAATTTAGCGCTATCGATAATATTGTATTCAATATCAAAAATTTGTTTAAAAAACCACAATCACGTATTTTATATTTCTACAAATATTTTTTCTGCAGTAAATTGCATATTTTTGCATATTTACCAAATTTAAAAATAAAATGTCCGAAATAAAATTACTCTGCAAATGTATTTTCGATACTTTTAAATTGTTGTTGGAATTATTGTAAATTGAAAACTTGATACATTTAAAATTATAATCGGTACCTCAACTAAACAATTTGTAAATTTTCGTTATTTTGACGAATAATGTTGTTAAAAATAACGAAAATTCAAACATTTATACATTTTTTATTTCGTATAATTCAAAATTACTATATAAGTACTATTTATAAAAAAATGTTGTATTCAATTTTCAAGTTTTTTTCAACGATCATAATTTATTTATCAACATTTACTATATTGAAAAAATTAAAACAATCTATTACAAGCTGCAGCTTATTATGCGTATTATTATGCATAAAATTATTATTTTATACCACGGTTGGCTATTATTATAGTCCATTACATTACACATCGTTCAGA
>NC_042494.1:128945707-128946154 GCF_005508785.2 Acyrthosiphon pisum
TTTATGTAAATTAAATTTAAAAAAAAAAAAAATGTTTAGGTTGGTAAAGCGTAGTGTGGAAGCGTTGCACTTTTACACGTATAAGATACGCGATATCACGACGAGCCGGGCCCAATGAAGTCACTCGACTCTTTTAAATTGCTCATAAATTATTGAAAAATGTGAGTAGAAACGTAAAACCTATACCACTATTCTCAACATTTAACATTCTTTCAAATTAAAAAACTTTTTTTTTGTGTTTTGTGCACCTTTAATTTTTTTAACACGTGTTTGCTCATCTCCTCCGAGCAAGGTTTGTGATCGAGGCGTGGAGTACGTAAGAGCAAAAGTATACAGAATAGGTGAAATTTAGACTTGTGTAAAATAGAATAGAAAAAGAAACACTGCAGCAAATGTACGAGAAAGAATATTGTGCTATATTACGGTATTTACTTGAATATTCGATCT
>NC_042494.1:128946254-128947378 GCF_005508785.2 Acyrthosiphon pisum
ATTTATGTAATTATGTATATTATATAACATATACATTTTAATTTTTAATGTAGGTACCTATGGATGTTTAGTTTTTAAAAGTATTTAAAAAAAAATATATTGTACTATATTTTATGATGGCTTCAAAAAATGCATCCCACAATATTCATAGATTTCATTTTAATTTATTTTTTGTCGAGAATGTTTTAAAATAAGGCTGTGTTATAGTTTTAAAAATAATATCATGTTCGTTACCTACTATTAACCGTTTAAAACATGATAGAACACAAGTAGCAATTTGTATAATCAATTTTATATTAGGTAGGTAGTACATCTCAAATATCATATTACTTACAAAATTAATTTTAAACAGATAAACTAACAAATGAAATAATTTAGGTACACAATTTCTAATTTAATTGTACATCACAGATAAATAAATAAAAAAAGGTGGGTAAGTGGATTTCACTCTGATGTACAGTAGGTTTAAAGTGGGTCACTGTATAATGGATAGTATTAAATTTGAATTCAATGATATAATATCATTGTATAAGAAAAACGATTCTGAGCAGAGACGGTATGTCAGTCTAGGTATAAGACATAATATTATATCATAGTCTATAGTATTTAAAAAAAATTGACTTATAATAGGTACCTATAATAAATTCCAAATTAATCATATCATAATATCTATTAGGTACTTATAACGCGTTATACATCAACAACAAACCGTGATACTATCATAGATATATAATAGTATACTTTAGAAGTTTCAAGTATACTCAATAACAATATATTATACAATCACAACAAAATAACTAAAATAGTTATTCTAGGTTTTTAATATGTAATTTCGTCCAAATTTGTACTTAAAATGACTATAAAAACAAACCGTGTAAATGTATTTTTTAGATTTTTTGGTAACACAATTAATTACTTACGTGGAATCTTGTTTCAAATTTTCAATTCTTAGATACAAAAGTTGAACATTTTATAAATTTTTAACTACAAAATAATTTTTCAAATTAAAATTTGATAAATTATGTCAAAATTCGATCTTTAAATGCTTATAAAAAAAATTGTGCCTATGTATTTTTAATATTTTTCAACTGATATTGTAACAATATATCAGGAGCTTTGTATTA
>NC_042494.1:128947478-128948501 GCF_005508785.2 Acyrthosiphon pisum
ATTTTTTTAGTTTTTTTTTCTATAAATATCAATAAAGTTTTAACTATTGGGCCAAAAAGTGTAAAAAATTAATACAGGGTTCCTGATACATTGTTACAATAGCAGTTGAAAAATATTAAAAATACATAGGCACAATTTTTTTTTATAAGCATTTAAAGATCGAATTTTGACAAAATTTACCAAATTTAAAATTGAATAATTATTTTGTAGTTAAAAATTTATAAAATGTTCAACTTTTATATCTAAGGATTGAAAATTTAAATCAATATTCCACGTAAATATTTAATTCTGTTACCATAAATTCTAAGAAATACATAAGCACAGTTTATTTTTATAGTAATTTTAAGTTCAAATTTAGACGAAATTACATATTAAAAAACCTGGAATAACTATTTTAGATATTTTCTTGTAATTGTATAATATTATTTGTGGGTACTTGAAACTTCTAAAGTATACTATTATATATCTATGATAGTAACACGCAGGGGCGGAGTGGCCCGCCGGGCAACCGGGATAATGCCCGGTGGCCTGGCTTGCTTATATAAGAAGTGGCCTGGTCCTGGTGTGATGAAAACAATTAATATTTAAAATATTTAGCTATTTTTGATAACTGTAAAAAGTAAAAACAACGAAAACAAATTAATAATGTGATATGTGAACCACCAATATTATAAGTAGTAAATACTCGATGTTGCGATAACTCGTTTTCTTATTATCGGTCGTCTTATCATAATAATAGACAAGTAAAACACACAATCTATAAATAGTTATTCAAACGGGGTATATTATATTGTAATTGACACAAAACAACAAAGTATATGATTATGGTTGTAAATAACATCACAAGCTTGCATTTTTATTTAATAATACCAAATTCCACAGATTATGTTTGTAGTTTGTATAATCTGCGATAATACGATCAATACGGAATAAATCCAAACAAAGCCGCAAAGTTTTAATAAGTTAATGTGCAATTTTCGATCTGTTTTTTTATTTTCAATATGCATAAAAATTCCCAAAAAC
>NC_042494.1:128948882-128963251 GCF_005508785.2 Acyrthosiphon pisum
CTACTAGCCGCCGCACCGTCGCCGTCTTCCGTCGCCGTCGCTCCACGTGACCGTAACTGCGGTCGGGCGCTCGCCGAGCCGCCAGAGGGTCTCGCGCGTCATCGACGACCGAGCGCGCTACGCCAGCGAACCCGTCGCGCCGCGGGTGCAGGTCGGAGAACGTGCGCGGGTGACTTACCGCCGCGCACCGTCCGTGCTCTTTCTCGCATCCTCCCCTCCATTCCGTCGCCGTCATCCTGTCCGTCGTCTTCGCCCAGGGGGGGGGGGGCAAGCTTCGGACGTCTCATCATCGGTAGAAGCAGCACAGCCCGCGGAAAAAGCGTTTAACGCTTCTCCACCTCGTACGAGGCGGATCGCAGATTGCGGGTGCTTCCGCCGCCGGGTCTAACCAACCGACAAGCTCGCCAAAATGATTTAATACAGCCTCTCCCCTGGCCGGCTCGATTTTTTCCTCCGACTCGTCTACTGGACATAAAACGGAATTCTCTTCTACTCTTGCTTCCGAAAGCTTCAAATTTTTGTCTTCTCGTACCGTTTCATCGTTGCCGAGCGGTGCTGTGTCTGAGATCGGAGCAAGCTCCGAACCTGCTGCAGACGGCAGCGCGTCGCCGCTCGACACTCCATCACCGTGCGAGGAGACAGGCGTCTCGATGACGACGGCCAACTCTTCTCCATCTGCGCCTCCAAGAGTCGGATTTCGCCCTTCAGGCTCCGACTCCGGGGTCTGAACGTCGCCACATGCTGTAGTGGGGACCGTATCAATGGCAGATAAAAGAGGAGCGGCTAATCGCACGAAAAATTCGTCGGTTTCGTCGGCGTAGGATCCTTCCAGTTTGTTGACCATAATTTCTTCTAGCATTTCCAGTAATATTATGTTTACCGCGGCGCGGTGACGTTATTATAATTTGTTGCCATAATTTATTTTTCGAACGAAGATAGTACGTCAGGATTAAATCGAGAATTGGTAATGAGCTAAATTCAAATCTTCCAACACAGAGACCGATCTCCGAGAAAATCTCCCAGACAACGACGTGTGTTACTAGCCATCTAGTATGTTTATCGTTCTCGTCGGTTCGCAGCATTCAAATTTCAAGCGCGTTAATAATAACAATTTTATTTTATTTGCAAACAATTCTCAACATATCTTCAATTATAAATACAGTAGCAAGTTTGCTAATTTCCTATAAGCAAAACTAGTACGATCTATTGATAAAACGTATGTACTTTTACAGAAATCTTTGTGATCAGGAATGTACTTATTCTGGTTTACTATTTCAGCTATATATACTACGTTTATATGGAGGAGATAAAACGTTTTGAAATGAAAACGTTTTAAAATAATTAAAATCGTTTTTTCAAAAAATGAGATTAAGTGTTTATATGCAAATACTTAAAACCGATTAAATATGAAGTTTATCTTAAAACGTTTTAAACAAGATGTTATCAGCTGTTATCTAATTTATTTTAAGATTCTGAGTGGAACATTAGATCTGTTTACGGACATTGTAAGTTTTCAATTTTTTTAGTTTTTTTTTCTATAAATATCAATAAAGTTTTAACTATTGGGCCAAAAAGTGTTCCTGATACATTGTTACAATAGCAGTTGAAAAATATTAAAAATACATAGGCACAATTTTTTTTTATAAGCATTTAAAGATCGAATTTTGACAAAATTTACCAAATTTAAAATTGAATAATTATTTTGTAGTTAAAAATTTATAAAATGTTCAACTTTTATATCTAAGGATTGAAAATTTAAATCAATATTCCACGTAAATATTTAATTCTGTTACCATAAATTCTAAGAAATACATAAGCACAGTTTATTTTTATAGTAATTTTAAGTTCAAATTTAGACGAAATTACATATTAAAAAACCTGGAATAACTATTTTAGATATTTTCTTGTGATTGTATAATATTATTTGTGGGTACTTGATACTTCTAAAGTATACTATTATATATCTATGATAGTAACACGGTTTGTTGTTGATGTATAACGCGTTACCTAATGGATATTATGATATGATTAATTTGGAATTTATTATTGATACCTATTATAGATCAATTTTTTTTTAATACTATAGATAAGTATACCTATAATAGGTATGTCTAATATCTAGACTGACAAACTGTCTCCGCTCAGAATCGTTTTTCTTATACAGTGATATTATACCATTGAATTCAAATTTAATACTATCCATTATACAGTGACCCACTTGTAACCTACTGTACAGCAGAGCGACATCCACTTACCCACCTTTTTTTGTGATTGTTATTTAAATGTTTGAATTTTTTGTTTAGTAGAGGTACCTATAAACAATTATTTATTCTATAAGCTAGGTATTTCTAAATTAACTAATACAACTTTGTGATAATCCCTGTATACCTACATGACTAATTCAAAAACGTTTTGAAAAAACTAAAACGGTTTATAATCTCAAACCACCTAGTACCAACATTTTATCTTTCAAAACGGTTTAATGGTTTCAAAACCGTTTTATCCCCTCCATATAAACGTAGTTCGCATATCAAATTTAACTATGCAAAACTGGTCCGCAAGTTTATAGACATTCTATAATTATTCGAATGCATTATCCCGCCAGTTCCTTTTGACAATGTTTGAAAAGTTATA
The DNA here is from genome assembly GCF_005508785.2 of Acyrthosiphon pisum. NCBI lineage: Eukaryota > Metazoa > Arthropoda > Insecta > Hemiptera > Aphididae > Acyrthosiphon > Acyrthosiphon pisum. The sequence continues at coordinate 128,951,517 of NC_042494.1, forward strand.
TTTTTTTTTGTACCTAATAAAATATTACATTATGAATTATTATAAGTCACCTATGTATAGGTACCTACTTGTCCTAAACTCGACTACCGGGATTTAAATTAAAAAATGTGATTAATCTATTATAAAATAAAAACTTAACCTACCAATAATATCACTACATAAAATAATAAAATGTGATAATTTGAAGACAGTTTCTTGAAAACCCTAAAATATTTTTTAAAATTAGTGTTATAATCTAGCTTAGCGCCCACGCAAATTTTTCAATTTTTTCGGAAACCTATGTGTTGCAACCAGTCAAGAACTATGATGCAAAAATTAATTGCCGGAAAATATTAGTTTATATGGTATAGCCTTACGAAGTTCACGATTTTCGGTGTTTTATACGCACCCGTGCAACGCTTAAAGTTGCAACCTAACCTAACCTAACCTAACCGATCAGCGAGCTTAAGTATAACAAATTAAAATATTTTTTTTAACCTAGGTAAATCAACGTTTTAAAAATGATGGTGCAAAAATAATTCAGACACCCACCCGTGGTAGTTTTACATAACAAGTCAAGGAAAGTTTTTGATTTTAATTGTCCGACCGAGCGCTGCGCCTGAGTGACTACGTCGGATATATACGAAAAGATCAAACATTTCAATTAGCTATATAACTTTAAAATAAGTCTGACCGCCAAATTCAGACTTCTCTTTCCTTTTCAATTAAAATCTAATGATTTCCGGCAGTTAATTTTTGCAATATCGTTCTTAATTCGTAATAACTTGTAATATACATAGGTTACAGAAAAAAAAATTGAAAAATTCGCGTGGGTGCTAAACTAGATTTGTTCCCAATAAATTATTATAATTTATAATTATATTATAAGTACAAATTTTATGTTTGTAAAGTGTTCATGGGGCCTCGAGTTGAATCCCTTGCCACCCCCCCCCCCCCCCCATGAGCACAGCATGGCTCAAAAAATGTAGCAACATTCCAAACATTTTATAGAATCTGCAGCTAATATAAATATTATAATATAATACAAATAGTTGTATCCATGGTTATTTTTTTAGAATTGAAAATGAGCTGAAAAACAAAATCAATTTTTTTTTCATAAACTGGTTTTACTTTCATTTTCCAAATTAAATTATTGTTTTGATCAATTTGATATATAATTTATTATATTACGTTAAGCTAATTTTTACTATTTTTTTTATATTTATGTAGATACCTATGTAACATGTAAATATGTAATAAAATTATGTACATACTTTTAAAATACTCATAATAGTAAATTTGTAAATCACAAAATCCCTGTTAGATCAACTCCCTTGTACCTTATAGGTCTTTGATTCACATTATTTTTAACACTATTACACTACTATCTCAATTATTATGTTACAATTATTTCGAAATGTATACCTACATTTTAACTAATATATATCTTATGAGGGTTCTGTCACTGTCCCTCCTCATACTAAATAATATTGTAAATATTTTCCGTAATTATCCTATTTGCTCATTGTACATGTTACAGATTGTAAATGTTCTATTTTAAATAATAAAAAAAAAAGATCCACTTCCCGGGTTGAACCTATAGCAGTTCCAATTGGGAATCTAAACCATCCAGGGAACCACTCCAACAATTTCATAAAGATTGGTGTAGCCGTTTAAGAAAAGTTCAGTGACATACAAACATTCATTTTTATATATGTATATAAATTATTATAATTACTATAATTACTGATAACTATAATTATTCTTATTTTATGTGGATATTCAATCAATTTTTGAATAATAATATCTTTTGGTTAAAAACTAATAACAAATTTTAAAAAATATCATAAAATTTTTATGATTTTATTAAAATCATTAAATACTCAAACCCTTATGAGTAATGACCATAATGGACATTTCTATTTAGTTTTTCCGCATAGTATGCACTGTATCAATACCATAAGAGGTTAGGAGTAGGTATTAAAACTTAGATTTGTTTAATTACTTTTTATCATCTTGAGCATTGCCACTACCTTTATCATGTAAAAGTAAGGAACAGTCCGCTTAGGAACTACGCTGAAATCAAAAATTAGTTTCTAAATTTTACTGGATTAGCATTGATTTATGAACAATTAGATAGCTTATCAAAAACAAAAACATTACAATAATTTCGGGAGACAGTTTAATATTTTATTTACTGAACGTGGCATTACAAAATATACAAAATAAGACTTATTTATATAAAACTTTAACAACGTCGCGCAGCGTTTAACAATTTTTCTCGTAGATTTAAATACATTTTGTTTATGAAAGTTCAAGGTTGGCCAGACTGCCAGAGCATGTACATTTATATTATATTTAAAACAAATTCTACTAAATAAATTACTCCCAAAAAACTATCAAAATATTTTTTTTCTCTAAAAGTGATTTTTAAAATATATTTTTATTACAAGACAAAATATAAATAGTAAATTAAAACATATTTAAAAAATGCTAGTTTAATTTGTTAAGTTTATGATTGAATTTTTACTTTACCTACTTTTACCTACTTTACCTACTTTACTTTACCTAGTTATTTACCGTTACTATTTTATTTATTGACAATATAAATTTAGAGTGGTTAGTTTCAGTCACTAATATTGATGCCTAATTAAATATTCAAATTTCAAATATACTTGGTTCCTTATATTGAGAAGGATGTTACACTCGTCCTTTTCCTGTCGTACATAGCTTATATTATAAACAGTGAAGTAGTAAGATAAAAAAAATTTTAAATTAGAAAATTTTCGAGCGTTACCTTTTTTGTACAGAGTGAATTTTTTATGGAGGTAATATTTTCGGACTTATGATTTTTTTCCAAATTTTTCGAAAAACACCGAAAACTATTTTGCACTAACACTCTAATTCGATGGGGTTCTTAATTAAATTTGTTCGTAACTTTTATATAATATTATATGCTTCATAATATAACTATATTTCTAAAGTCATACACTCATACATATCTTTTCACATCTTCTGAGGGTCGCTTGAGACACACATTATTTTTTTATTAAACTTACATTTTATTACTATTACAGAGACAAGGACTACACATATTTTATTTTTTAATTAAATTAAATTTTTTGGTAAAAAAGTTAAAATAATTATTTTTTTTATTTTTTATTTTCAATACAATTGAAGGTAGCCGTTTTATAGAGTTAATTTTTTTCAACATTTTGACTTCAATATTTTATTTTCATTAATCATGATTTTTAATAATTTTTTTAGTTTATATGTAAAACAGCAAAAACCCGGTTTTTGTCCGGGTGGCGAGTCTCCTCTACAGCTAATGGGTATAATATATAATATATTATATAAATAATATATTATTTATAATATACATTTTATATATTATATATATATATATATATATATATATATATATAATATATCAACTTAAAATGGTAATATGGTCCATCATAATAATGATTAATGATTAATATTGCTGAGTATATAAAAAAAGGTAAGTAGTTGATAGAATAACTAACGACTGCTGACTATATAATATAAAAAATAGCAGGTAGTACCTAGGTACCACAGGTTCGATGTATGTCATTGTACAATTTTAGATTGAACGATTAAAAATAATTAAAAATGTATAATACTAGTTTCTTGCAAATTTTAATGCCAAGGTTCGACAGGTATTAAATAACGAATTACTGTCGTTGATGACTTTTATTAGACCCATCTATTGTAATTTAAAATTATTATTAATAACTTTATGTTGATTAGTTGACGGTACCGTGTCTATGCCCGTTTTCAAAAGAGAACATACCGGTCGGCGACAAATTTATGTCCAGCCGCGCACATCCCCCCCTCAATTTCCCATTGTTGGCGTAATCACGTGGTTCTCGACGTACAAATCGAATCATTCGACACGCGCGAAAGCGGTATGTTCTCTTTTGAAAACGGGTATCGAGCAACTCGTTTTGATAAACACTTGTTCTGATTAATGTTCCATGAAGCAGATTGGTGTTGATGACTTTCGTTGGACTTATTTTCTGACAAATCAACTCGTTGTTTTCTCCAAGATTCATTTTTATTTATGGCCGTTTTATCAAAATTATTGTCCTGAATATTCAATTGTAATATTTTATTGAACCGATAAAATGTGTTTTCAACCGTATTTTTTTCTTCTTCATCCCACTTATTATTGTTTACTAGTTCTTTTACGTTCACAGATAGAACATTCAGAAATTCGTTTGGTTTTCATAGTCTGCCTAAATCAAACAATGAACGAGCAAACTGAAATCATAAATAATAATAAGTAGGTACTAGGCATCAATATGTATCGTTATAAAATATAAAAAAATATTTAGAAATATACACTCAGCATCAACTTTTATTAACATGCATAACTCAGTATAAGTTTCAACAAATTATTCTGCTTTCAAATAATACAAATGAAAAATGAAATGTGTTTTTTTAGATTCTGAGAGGAACGATGAATGTATTGATTTTACAATGATGTGTGTTTTTTATTTTTTTTATTTTAGATTTCCAGTAGTTTTCAAAAGCGCCGTGAAAAACAAAAGAAAAATTAGGGAAAACGAGAATTTTTACACAAAATCGACTGGTTTTTGGTGTAACTTTAACTTTAACTTTTTGACCGTAGGGCGTAGATACATGAAATTTTCATTGGTAGTTTATATTTCCATTTTCTATACATGTAACGAATGTCGTCATCGACATCGTACATTACTCCCTACGTTGAGCACGGGTAATATGCTGAGTGTTAGCAATGGCAAATGTGTACATATTATATATGAAATATATATATTGCTGACGCAATGTTTAGCTTGCGTCATATTAATAAACGACCGGGACTCCTGGCGGTAAATAGTTAAATAGAATAGTCGAGAGTCGATAGAAAACAGTCAAGAGTCAATAGTCATAATCGATGGAGGAGTCTATCAGTCTATGGTCGGGAGTCAATAGTCAGAGTGGATGGTCGATAGTGGAACTCGGTGGTTGACAACGACCTGAAGAGGACCTGCGGAAGACCAGCTCAACCCACATTTGGACATTGGCACCCACGACACACCATGGCCCGATCAGTAACCCTGAGTTATAATTTATAAGTATAATTTCAATGTTGTAATTTGTAGTAGGTAATAACAATACATTAATATTCAATAACAGATACATATATATATATATACACATTGAGTACTTTGCTTCACATAAGGTAACCCTGATCCCTAGTAATAATATCACACACCGAGATCGAGTCTCCGAGACCTCATTAATTCACTTAATAGAATGCGCCAAACGAGTCAAATGTGAAATGAGTTATGAGTCAGTCCGCAATCCGCACTCCGCTGGGCGCTATTGCGCTAACCATAATCGTCGGCATCCACCACCCTCTCACCTACTCAGTATCAACTATCGGCATATCTACCACAGAATAGATGAAATTTCATCTATTCTGTGTATCTACTATCTAATAATAACGGGAAAACCTTATTATTTGTTATTATTATCACGGGGCTTGGTTGATCTCACAAATGTTCTGTACCCACTATAGATCGTTCGGTTATTGGTATTCGTTAAATACTCAGTTTAAAAATAGATTTTTTCTAATAAACGAAGATTACCAGAAATTCTGTTTCGTCTATCAAACGTTTTGTTCACTCGATTATTCTGTTGTATTAACGTAATAATTTTTAAACACAGCAAATCTTTTTGTTCATTTCACCATCACTAACTAACTGAAAGAGGACTGTACTGAAAACAATATAATATTGTATGTATTACAATTTTCTGGTAGTAACTACGATATATTCTCTAACAAACCTATTTGGTAAAACAATACAACATAATTTTTTTCAGTGTACCTTTTGGACTTTGGTTAATACTTATGTAGTTATGTCTAGTTTGTGTTGCGTTCTATACATTTAAGCCTTTGAAAAAATACAATTTGTAGGTGACGCCGAGTTAAGCAAAAAGGTATGGTTCAGTTATTGTGGATGAATATTGGGGATATGGGTAGATTTTTGTCAAAGAAAATATTTTAAAGGTGCAATAAAAAAAATGAATAAATTGGATTGCGGTAATGGACATTGAGATTTACAATTCTCAATGATTATTCATTATTTTATATAACTGGATTTACCTCTCACACCCTCCAACCGTATCGTTTCCAGTCCTGTATATCTTAGTTCGTGACGTACACGTACACGTATCTAGTGGAAACCCACCTTTATACTTAAGGTCTATGGGTGTTGCACAGCAAGTCGGGGGATATTTTCGATTTGCGGAGCGGTGCGATGGCGCCGAGGAGCGTAGCGACGAGTGCCGCTAGCATGGCATCACTGTACGATGTTTTTTTCAAATTGGTATCACTGTAATATGCTGGTATATGCTGGTATAGTATCGTGGTATAAGCTACCATATTTTATTTTTCGGACAATACTGCCGCAACTCATTTTTTTGGAACAAATGCTTTTTGAACAACAATTTTTTGGAATAAATCTATATTGGAACAAATATTTTTTGGAACAAAAGGTAGCGACCCGTCTCGTTGTTCCACTTGTGTTATCCATAGATATATACATCGAGATAGATAAGAATACTTATTCTATCTCGATAGATATAATATACAACAATAATTGTATTCATCTTTTGTGTTATCATCAAAGTTGTGATACAACAGTTATTGATAAGTAGCACGTTTGTTGTTTGTAGTCGTTTCAATGTTTGCCTAATCGGCCCAAGCAACAACAAACACAAACACGTGACTTTTTTTTTCAAAATTTTGACTCCGACAACAATTATGTCTTACAACAATGATAGAAATAGCTTTGGCCGTGGTGGCCGGAAGCGTAGAGGAGGCGGTGGTTTTCGAGGAGGCCGAGGTAAATCATATATATTGTTTTAGGTACAGATATACTATTTTATGTGGATCATGTGCATCGCGATTCCATATTATTTCTATGGTTTACAATATTTTTAAAATAATTATCCTTGTTTTCAGTTCAATATTTGTTTCGAATTAAATATTTTTCAGTTTATTATTTGTTTCGAATTAAATATTTTTCTAAGTTGGCATATCCATTCATTATTATTGATTTCTATTTTGCATGTTGAATATTGATTGTATTAAGTAATGACGATAAAAGTATAAAACATTATTTTGTAATTGCAGGTGACGGAGGTGGCCGAGGTGGCGGAGGTGGTAATTTCCGTGGTGGCGGTGGAGGCCGTGGTGGTGGAAGAGGTGGTTTCAATAGGTTTGCAGAACAAGGCCCTCCAGAAGAAGTATGAATTATTTTTACATTTGTCACTGGTCAATTTCATAGATTCGAGAGATAATTATTTTTTTTCCTAACATCTTTATTTGTATTAATTACTGGTAGAAATACAACTATTAAACATTGTCTAAGTTTAGAATACATTTTGTATCATGTAAGTTACTGCTTATGAGAGGAAATTCTTAATATTGTGGGCTACAAATGTGTACTAGGTCTGGAAATGGCTTTTAGAAGAACATCCCATTTTTTAGTGCCATTTAATATAGTATTTAAATATCTGAGGTAACCAATAACCATAGACATAATATAATTTGGCTATAGATAACTTAAAACTTAGGTAATACTAGTCCCACTTTGTAATTGTACATACTAGGTAATTTGTGCCTATTATGTTATTAATTTAAAAAAAAAAAATCACGAAAATAAAACTATAGTGCTTGTGACTGCTATTTTTTCTTCTATCTATAAAAAATATAGAAGTTAAAAAATGTACAATTACTACTGTACTATTGAGTCAATAAAACTCTCTAATATTGGTTGCATACTAGTTGCATCAAGATATTAGATAACTATAAAATAAGTTGTATAATCTTACAATTTTATTGTATTAGTTTTAAACCTGTTATGCAGTGTAATACATTGCACTGATTAAAGTGTTCTAAAGCATTTAAGTTTTGGTTTTTTTTTTGTGGATCTTTATAGAAATAATATATTTAATTTTTGATGGAATGATAACTAAGTATAAAGTATTTATTCAGATATTCAATGTATTTTGTATTTGGTGCACTGAACTGCAAATATGGCACACGCAATGAACCGAGAAACTTCTTATAAGGGGACTGTTTTAATGTATTAATTGTATACAACGCGGGTTCCTATATGCAGTTCAGTAATTTTAACTATTTAGTTATTTATAATGAAAAATCATGATTATCGTTTCATTTGTTTTTTTAGGTAGTACCTCTGGGTTATTTTACTCATGCGTGTCAAGATGACATTATTTGCAAGGCTGAAATGGAAGATGTTCCATACTTTAATGCACCCATTTATTTTGCTAATAAACAACAAATTGGAAAAATAGATGAAATATTTGGCACATATAGTGATTATTTTGTCTCCATAAAGTTAAACTCTGAAATTAAATCAAAATCTTTCAAAGGAGCTGACAAGGTAAAGTTAATTTTACAGCTATTACCTAATAGGTACAATTATATATTTTGAAGCTGTTACAATTGTTTTGTATTTTAGTTATATATTGATCCAGCAAAACTATTACCATTGAAGAAATTTTTACCTCAACCTGGTGGCCAAAGAGGTAGAGGAGGAGGTGGCGGGAGAGGACGTGGTAGAGGTGGCGGCGGTCGTGGCGGCGGTGGTTTTGGACGTGGTGGAGGTGGAGGTCGCGGAGGCGGTGGTTTTGGACGTGGTGGTGGAGGCGGTGGTTTCGGTCGTGGCGGAGGAAGAGGATTTGGTGGTGGACGAGGATTTGGTGGTGGCGGCGGCGGAAGAGGAGGAGGAGGACGAGGTTTTAAAAGATGAAAATAAAATTAAAAAATTGTAATTATTTAATAAATAAATATTTGTGTTAATATATATCATGTTCTCATAATTTATGGGCCCAGTGCAACAACCTGGGTGCCTGTTACTTGTAATTGTGATAAACCTTGTCGCATGCGATAACATTTTTATCGCATGAAAATAAATATTTCTCATTCTTGAATTATAGTATATAATTGGTATCACTTTGGTCCAACAAAATACATTCGAAAAAGTCTGTGACAAATTTTAGTCGCATATTATGTTTCGTTTATTTTAAAAGTGTGATATTAATTTTTATTATAATTATTGTAATATTATTTTGTATTAGTGCAATTCTCGTGATTCATTTACAGTTTAAAAATTTAATACGGAATTAGCATTTTACTTGTGCTAATACAATAGAATATATTTTATACTCATTTTACGCAGTGGCTAATTACGTTTGTATGAGTGTTTGAAGTTCAAATTTTTAATGTAGAATATTCCCCCGATTTCTCATGAAACCATTTTCTAATTTTGTTGTTATTTGGAAACGAATGGCTAGATACTTGAAATTTACACTAAATGTTTATTTTCAAAAATTTGCCCATCACGTGTGTATAGTAAATTTTTCATACATGCCTTACGCCCGTAGTTCGTAAAATATGCTTGACGTTATCGACGTTATGTACGCGACAGCGTTGATTATTAAATATGCCTTGATAATATGCTTGTAGTGAATAAAATATTGTCAACACTGTTTACCAGACAAGACAAATTCAATATGATTTATTTCAAAATTTTCTCATATTATTCGTTTACGCACATAGGCAACGAGGCACGACCCGTGATTTTCCCTGCCTCTATCATATTATCAATATATATGCTATAAATATCTAATATACCTGAATTACCAAATTCAATTTTAGATAATAATTAAAGTGCCTACTTTTAAAACGAATAATTCACTATGTGCACTCTGTAGTTGAAAGTTTTTTGTATAGTATTTTAACTCATAATTACTATTATAGGTACTTTATTTATTTGAATTTACTAGTTGGCATTTAAAATTATATTTATTATGTTGCTTGTAGCAAATAGCAACATTACTATATTAATATATTATGTAAAATTTACATGATGTATTTATAAAATGGTTGACAACTTGGCTATGGGCCATTGGGCCGATGATAATATAATATATGGGCACTACCTGTTTTTAGGGTCTGCGCATGCCTTATCTCGCTTATATTTATGCATCATAATATTTTTGTGTTTCTTAGTACCTATATTATATTTTATAAAATATAAGTCATTATTACTGTTTCAGAAATAGATATATATATATAATAATATACATTCTCGTTGAATATAACATATTTCATACTTGCCTATATCAACGCCCAGACAAGTTACCAGGTAAGCAATGCATTATAATGAAAACAAGCAATTTAAAATATGAAAAGATTATTTATTAATTATAATTAGGTATAACATTAAAAAAATAATTACAAATACATATGGTTATAAGTTATGACTTATAATATACAGGTAGGGTGTCTCGCGAGGATTTACCCATTGCGATATCTTCTGAGATAATAAACATTAAACATATCATAAATTTGTTTTTTTTTTACTAGACTCAGAGACAAGGGCTACCTACATCTATATAATTAAATATTATTTATATATATTAAATTAATTGTACGTGGAACCTTGTTTTAAATCTTCATTCATTATCTATAAAAGTTGAACATTTTATAAATTTTAAACTACAAAACTTTTTTTCAATTTGATAAATGTCAAAAAAAAATTTCAAATGCTTATAAGAAAAAATTGCGCCTATGTATTTTAATATTCTTCAATTGCTATTGAAACAATATATTAGGAGTCTTGTATTACATTTTCAAGTTTTGTGACCCAACAATAAAACTTAATTGACATTCAACGAAAATTTCCGTAAAAAATTCGAAACAAATAAAATTTTTTGAAAATCTAGATAGTATAGAAAACACTAATATAAACAACCAGTGAAATTTGCATGTATCTACGGTAAATTGTTTTAAAGTTGTCGAAAACTGAAATTAACGATTTTCCTTAATTTTTTAGATTTTGAGCGGCGCGATAAATTTATTGATTATGTAATGATGTGTTGTTTATTGTGTCTGTCGTCACATTTAAGGACAGTAAAAATGCTTCAATTTTTCGTAACAGTATCTTTTACGAAAGGGAAATGAATCTCGTTGATACTTGGGGAGGTCAAAAGTAAAAAATTACTCATAGTTTTCTAAAGCGCAGGAAAAAAGAAAGATGTTCAAGTTTGGAGGAAATTACATATAGGTAAATATTAAATAAGCAAGAATTACAATTTTAGTTATTTTGTTGTAATTTTATAATATTAATTCAACTTACCGACTTCCGTATTAATAATAAGTAATAACAATATAAATATAATACTATAATATAATATAAAATATCCTCACTGACAAACCGACACCGCTCTGCAGAATCGTTTTTTGTATACCACAATGATAAATGATAATAATATATTATTATCATATAGTTCAAATTTAATACCTACCATCCATTATACAGTAACCCACTTATTGTAATCTAGGTACTGTTTAGCAAAGCAACATCCACTTACCCAATTTTTTATTTTATTTTTCCCTGCGCTCCTAACCCCTCAAATTACCAACTAGATTTACTTTCCTAACAGAAAATATACTGTTGAAGAAAATCTAGGCATATTTACTGTCCCAAAAGTTGATGACAGACACAAAATACAATACACACATCATTGTAAAATCAATATATTCTTCACTCCAGTTAGAAATGTATTATAATTATCTAATTTAGTATTGTTAACATCCGTTAAGAGGACGTCGCAACCACATGTACAACATAGTTCATTTTCGTTCGCAAGTTTCAATAGGGTATGGTCAG
>NC_042494.1:128963301-128976855 GCF_005508785.2 Acyrthosiphon pisum
ATTCCTAAAAGTTTGATAATAGGTCAATTCACTCTAATATCAAAACTGACATACTCTATTGAAACATGCGAACGAAAAATTGCTATGTTGTACGTGTGTAAGACGGAGACAACACATGCTAGTGCGACGTCCTCTTAATTGTGGTAGATTGGTGTCATGGGTGATGGGGTCCGTGCAAGCCCAGATTAAGGATCAATTGGGCCCCGGGACACCATACACTTAGTGGGCCCCCTTTCAACTTTAACTTCAAAATAAAATTGTATCATTACATATCAAAGACTTTATCTTATTGTATAATTTTTAACTATACAAAAAATATATAGGTCTTATCATATGTCATTTTACGCGGGGTTTTTTTTTTAACAATTATGAATCGATGATATAGAATTTCGTTAAAACAAAAAAAGACGCGTTTCTTTATTTTTAATAGGCAATTTTTTTAACAAATTTTTCAAAATTTTTATACACGCAGTTGTACCAATAATAAAATCAACTTTATTTTTTTAAATGGTAACCACTATATTTTTAGATGGATTCTGGTAAAACTTTTTTTCTGAACATTTTGACAGTCAAATGACTAATTTTGGTTCGCTAGGTTATTATAACTATATGGTCCTCTAAAGTTTAGTTTAATATGCATTACCTAATACTTTTAACTGAAACACCTAATTTACAAAAGCTAAATATATTTTTCTTATAACTACCTTTTTGTATACTTAAGTCTAGTTAAATCGGTAATCTAAAATGCTCAAAAAAAACATAAACAAAATTGTTGGCAAACATAGTTCATTATTTATAGTAATTTGTTGTGTTATATAATGGAAAACGATTTTATTTTATAATTATATTAATAATAATTTAGCTACTATAACTACCTACTTAAATAATATTTTTTTTTTTAAATTGTATTGGATGCATTAAAAAAATATATTTTGGGAATAAAGATGGGCCCCGGGACAGTACCCCTCTTGCCCTCCTCCATAACCCGGGCTTGGGTCTGTGCAGTTCGGTAGCCAAGGACTAAAATATCTCAGTCTGTGGGTAGCTCAGTGGTTGAGCGATCAACCACCAAGTAAGTGACCTAGGTTCGATTCCCGGTCCAGCGGCAAGATTCTTGGTGTTATTTCAATGTTATTACTTACACACGTGTCTATTCAAACAGGCGTTACACATGAAACAACCGTTTGTAATGTAGGTATTTTCAATTTTGACTGGATCTGTCTAATATATATCAAACGTATTTTAGTTGGTGATATCTAGGCAATACAACGGAGAAGTAGATGCAGTGGCGTGTAACATAGGGTCCAAGTGTTGCTCGGGCAACACCTTAAATATGGGTGGATACCCATGGGTATCAATAGATGAAAAAATAGATCATTTTATAGGTCGGTATAACAGTATTATGAGGGGTAGGTCTCCTAAAATTATTTGAGCAACACCAATTTTTTTTATGATACACGCCATTGAGTAGATGTAAGATTTAATATCAAAAGTTTGTTGATGCACACCTCGCAGATCAAAAAAGTTGAGCATAATTCTGCAATTATTTTTTTATGAGCGCCTGAAGTTAAAATTTTGATAAAATTCGTCAAAAGCATGAACATTTAAAAATTAATTTGAGTAAGAAATTCATAAAAAAATTTCTTTTTATATCTAAGATTTTAAAAATCAATACAAGTTTTTTATAGTTCCTCCATAAGTTTGTCTTCCTTTGCCAAAAAAAAAAAAAAAATCGTACCGGAATATCAAAATAATTTTTATGAGCAATTGAAGTTCAAATTATACAACCTAGGATATTCCCCCGATTTTTCATGGAACGATTTTGTTGTAATTAAAAAACGAATAACCGTAGATATACTTGAAGTTTAACCAAATGATTATTTTATCATTTTCTATATACTTTATTATACAATTTTAAAAATATTTTCATTCGTCTTGAGCTGTATACGGAAATTTATAGTTTTCAATTTTTATTATTTTTGTTTAGTATAAAATTTAAATAAAATTTTCTTCGTTGAGTCAAAAGGATTGAACATTTAAAACAAGGTTGCACGTTTCGGAAGTAGGTCATTCTGTAACCAAAAAATATATTTTATTTTTTTTATTTTAAAGTGTTCCTGACATACAAGGTCATCTAACTTATTGATAAAATAGTAATACCTTAAACCGAAGGCCATCTGACCATAGTATTAATTAGGCCTAGGCCAATTGTGGACAACAAAATTACAGGGTGTGCGAGTGCACACCCTGCCCCCCCCCAAATGGCGCCCCTGTACAAGAGTTTATTTTATTAACTATTATTAATAGTAATTAAGTAATTTATCAGATTGTATTCGACGACCGTGTGTCACCCAATACTAGAGAGCCTATATAAGCTTATATAGGCTCTCTACCCAATACCATGTAGGACGTAGGTAATTATCGTACTGTATATTATTGTTTACATCATTTGGACCATATTTTATATAGTACGGTTTTAAATCTATGTAAACAATAGACGTATTTAAAATAAAGCAAACTCTATGTAATTTTATTTTATTTTTATTGTGCTCATTAAGGTAGGTATACAAAAAGTGCCCAATGTATTGAATATGTCCAAAAAGTTTTAAAATATTATTTTATTATTTACCTATTCAAATTGAATAGTTATTATTTGTTTCTGTCTAAAATGAGAATATTTAATTAATCGTGTAAAAATGTTGTACAGTATATAATTATTAATTAAATATTTAAAAAAAATATTTTCACTTAGGGCTAGCAAAATAGCGCCGGGGCACAATGTTTTTCACATCCTACGAGCAGGTCTAAGTCGGCCTATAATTAATTTACACGATGACGGGCTGTTACTAATTTAAAAAAAAATTGATTGATTATTGCAATATTATAATATATGTTAATTGGTTGAGAGTCCGTCGTTCGGAGGGATCGTGTGATTTTTTACGTAGTTAAACTTGAACAGACTTGACATGCTGTCATGGAACAAAAACTTATGTACCTGTGCGATCTCCATGACGTCGTTGTATGACTAAAATTAAATCAATACTTCGCCACTTCGGATGTGCGCCGCGGCCCAGTGCCCACAGTTTTTAGTACGTTGCGTACTGTTTTATTATGTTTTTGTTTTGACCGTCCCCGACTCCCGAGCGCGTAATATTATGGTACGCAATTAATAATGACTGAGTCGTGTAAATGGCTACTAACGGCGGCGAGGAAGGAAGTCTGTTTGATTTGGACACAGTGCGGTCATTACATAAGACAGTAATTGCTCTGAGAACGGCTCTTGAGCGATCGAAAGCGGAGCTCGAGTTGGTGAAGAAGTCTTGTGGCGCCATGGATGATAAAAAGGTACCCACTGCAGACATTTCGACTGTTTCGTGGACTATATCGAATTAAATTCAATTTAATCCAATTTATTTCATACGAGTTATATCATATAATGTATTAATATATTATATCCCCTCAAAATATTCAAGTTGGTTAGTTGAATAGACACGACAATTTAAACATTATGTTATAAAATTGTAGGCGGTGATTTATTTATTTTTCATTTATAAAGACGCCTCAACTGCTAGGGTTATTGCGTTTCTGAAACATATTTATTTATTTATTTTATTGAAATATAGATAATATATTATATAGATTATTTATTTCTTCTCATACCCAAAAGCCATAGTTCAATCAATTGTTCTTATATAAGCCTTATTATTATTTAAATACCGTGTTGCCTCAATAAATAATTGTTTTATCATATTTTATTGATATATTATTTAGATTGTGTGTCAAAACTCTGAAGAAACTGATGAGATTGAGTTAATATTTACAACGGACGACAATATGAATGTGTCACCTAATGAAGATCTTGTGTCTATAGATAATGTTTTGGAAACTGATATATCAAAGTGTGGAGCGAACTCCAAAGAAATCACAAATTCTAAATATCTCAGTCCATTACGGCCTATTTTAAAGGATATCACATTAAAAACACAAGAAGTTGAAGCACAGACAGATATTACCGCTTTGCCCCTACAATGGCGTTCTGAAGGATTTTTAATCAATCAGGCCAAGACTACATCAACAAATACAACATTACCATCCAAATTTATTGTACCAGTTGACAAGAATACGCGCAAACAATGTTTGCGTGTATCTAAAAAAACTACAGAATCAAGAAGGGTCATGTTGTCAGACATTAATTTTACAAGTATGGTGCCAGAGTTATCAAGGAGTGTTGATCATTTGTGTCGGCAACCAGGACCTCTCACTCGTGAACCATCGAGATCAAAGTAATACCTATGATATTAGTTCAATATTAAATTACACAAACAATTATTGTTTATTTTTGTACAGATTTCCGCGGAGTCCCGGTTATTTTTCTGTTGGTTCATCATCTTCACGATATGATTTTGGTTCTGTATTTTCTGTACATTCGTCATGTTACCGATGTCAAGTAAGACCGTCAGTTATGTCATTGGAAGCACGACACAATGCATCGTGGTCATCAGTACCATCTTCTCCAACTAAATGCCGGCGATCAGCAAGTGTTCCATGTGAACCATGTGCATCATTACAAGATGTGAAGTACTCATCTACTGCTACATTAAAAGCAGAAGATGAAGTACCAAAGAAAATCAAAAACAGAGTATCATTTAAAGGTCAGATTATTATTTACCCAAGTTAGATAAAAAAAAATACTTATTATAAAAGTGATTTAGAATCAGGGAAATTGCGTTTGTCAATGCCGGATTTAAGGAAATCAGAAGGAGACTCAACTGATTCACTTATAGAAGAATCTGAATGTGTTGTTCGTAATGCTATAGACTGTCTCATCACTGGATGTCCCACGGGTATCAAGGAATGTAAAAAGCACAGACGTTATTCAGAACCGTATCACGTGAACATAGGTTAGAACACAATTGTATTATTTATTTATTCTAAATTCAAAAAAATGAAATTATATAAAGTTTTAATTTGATATTGATTTTTTTTTAAAGGGGGAATTTCTAACATCCTAAAAAATATTCTATGAATAAATAACAATAAAAAAAACTACACATTAATAAAAATATGGTATTCGTTCATTATGTGATCTACCGAGATGAAATTTATACATAGTGACATAGTTGTACATTATATTATTATTATATTATTTTATTATATTATATTATTATGTATACGCTTGCTTATTTTTATAATTTTATTACATAATTACTGATTTTTACCTAGATATAACTGTCATCTTACCTTATTCTGTTTGCCAATAATATCAAAGACTATGATAAGACAATAGTATAATTTAGAATACATAAAAAAAAGGGAAATTTTCAAAATAAATTTAGTAGGTGTTGTCTTGCATACCTATAATAACAATTTCTATATATATAAACAAATATAGTTATAATTTTAGTTATTATCAATTAATGTAAACTATAATTTAATAATGTAAATAACAAATATTAAGAAGTCATACAATATTCTGTAATAGAACTAGAATTCCAATGGCCAAGGGTTGTATTTAATAAAAAAAAAGTATATTGCCATATACTATAGTCTGTGATAACAATATTATTATGTTCATTATCGAAATTTATTAATTATTAGTAAATGTAAAGTCATTAGTTCAATGCGTGTAACAAAATAAACGAAATGATAATAATTAAATTCTATGGCATTAATTATAAATATTCAATCCGAGTAGATCACATACTGGACAATTACTAAAACCAGTACTTAATATTTAAAACAAAATTAATTTAACTTATACTACTTAAATTAGTGAGAAAAGTAAATATGTATAATTTTAGAGTGTTGTTCAATGAAAGTGCATGGCAAGCCATATTTGCCAAAGTCCATTTACGATCTTCAATTGAACGCCTATGTCAAAGTTATTACAAGCTTTGGTAAAGTAGTTGGTGGGCGACTGCGATATATAGGTCACGTAGCGACTATGACAGAACCACTAGTAGGAGTACAATTTGATCAAAAGATTGGTGACTGTGATGGATCTTTAAATGGGATCAGATATTTTGAGTGGTAAGTTTAACCAAAGTTTAAATAAATACCATTTTACTTTAGTAAGTGATTTGATATATTTTAATGTTTTCAGTGGAATCAATAACGGACAATTTGTTCCATTTCAAAAGATTGTTATGGCTTGGAGAGATATTTAAACATATAACTAATATCGAATATTCATAGAAAAATGTTATTTTATGTATAACAGTATTATTCAATTAAATCTTGTTGTGAATTTACTATAATCAAAACATATTTATATTATTATTAGATAAATTTATTGTAAACATTAATTAATAATTATTATAACATTATGTTTGAAATTTAAAATACTTTATTAACACAAATACAAAGAAAGTTCAGATGATAAAGAAAAATAATATTTGTTATAATTTGTTTTATCATAATTTGATATTTAACATATTTTGCACGGCTAAAAAATCAAAATGTATAACATTCTAAATTCTAAAATTATTACCTTAATTTGCTTACATAAAGGACTTGGAACTTATTCATTCAAGCCCAATATTATTTTTCATCTAAGCTCGGCTTTCATAATATTTTGATTCTTTCTGTTTTCTAACAGCCTGTATACATTTCGCCATAGTTGGTGAAGATCTACTAATGGAATCGGTCATATAGAAGTCTTCTAAAGTAATCTGTTTAACATTTAAAGGTGTGCTGACAGTCTGGGAAGATAAATCCTACAACAAAAAAACATGAATTTAATAAAATATTTACAAAGATAAACTATTGATTAAATTACTTTAGCTAAATCTGAAGCTTGAACCAAATAATTTGCTGGTTCTAGGTCTCCATATCTAGTCATGCTTGGACAAACATCAGTTAAACGGTCACGCACCTCATTTAAAGTGTCGTAGGGAAGTTTTACTCCCACAAACTAATGATCAGATCAAAACAATTAAATACATAAATTAAAATATATTATTGAACATAATAAAATCTTACTTCAGAAATTGCTCTGATAATTTTCCAGTCTGAGCGTGCCATTCCTGGTGGTTGTACAGCCATCAACGTTTGTTGAGCACGACCTTCAGTGTTAACATAAGTTGCTTGTTTTTCTGTATATGCAGCGCCTGGAAGAACAATATCGGCAATAGCTGCTCCAGCATCTCCGTGATGTCCTACATGAGAAGCAAATAACTGAATTTAGAATTTTTTCAAACAAATAATAACCTATTAAGTATTAACCATTAGGTAAAATAAAAGAAATAATATTTTTCTATAGAATGTATATCACATATTTGCAAAACTTCTTCAAAGATTATTCCTTTGAAAAAATACTTATAAAATAGATTAACATGATCTTATCAATTAAAATGAAAAATAATCAACAGGTGGTAATCTCTTGTAACAATAATAATTACACCGACAACTAATTTGAATAATATTGTGTATCATACTATAATATACTATTATTAGATCATATTACAAACAATACAATAATTTATTAAGAAAATATAAATTATACTCGAGATGCCATCCAAGATCAAAATAAATATCATGATATATGTTTTTCTACCCTAGATGAATAAATGATGTATGTATATTTTTATTAGTGACAGATATTATATGTATATTTTGATTAGTTTTATTTTATGACATAATGATGGAATGGCATTTACAGAATTGTTCACATACATACAAGATAATATCACAAGTAATAATGCTATTAAATTAATATTATGTTTACCTTGATATATAACTGTGGTTCCAGCAGGCTTGCACTTTGTTAATGATTCATTGTCAGCTCCTAATAAATAAAGTACTTTGGCTGCAGGTAGATTATTATAAGGCTTATAACCCAAGTCTAATGCAGCTACTTGTCCAGCAACTTGTTGCAATACATTAAGAATTTTCCATCCTTTATCAGCCTAATAATTATTGTTTGTTAGTATTAATTATAAAATATTGAATATATAAATTACATTTTTATTTAATTCTTGAGAAAGTTGCTGTGCTTGAGCCAAAAGTATAGCACCATCTTCCCGTTCAAATTGCTGAGCTCCTAAAATTATGACCGGTCGCTTAGCTTTAGACAGTTTAGCATAGAATGCATGTCTTTTTTCTGCTAAATCCTTGAGTATTGCAGGGGATTCGCCTAAATACTAATCAAAGAATTAGATAATTAATATCTATAATATTAAAAACAAACTTACCTCGTAATCATAAGATAGGTCAACTTTAGGGCCTAATAATGCTATTTCTAGGTCATTATGTACATATGATTTACGAATACGCGTGTTTAACAAAGGAGCTTCATATCGTGGGTTGGTTCCAATTAATAACACCAGGTCAGCTTGTTCCAATCCTAAAAATAAAATAAAATTTAGTCTTTAAAATCAGCTGAAAAAAATCATACATACCGGAAATGCTGCTATTTAATATGTAAGAAGATCTGAAATCAGTACCAGAACCTGTCATTGGGAATGGTTCTTCTGTGTATAATTGTTCACTTCCTAATCTGTTGAGCAAATCTTTCAATGCTATCATAGATTCAGCATCTGATAAGCCACCACTCACACCCACAATCTAAAATAACAAGATTAAATCAAGTGTACAACTAACTCTAATTTACTATTACATTTCCATTTGCATTAATTAATGCTCTAGATGTTGCTACTAATGCATCTTCCCATTCAACTGGTACTAAATTTCCTTTATTGTCCTTAACTAATGGAGTGATCAATCGTTGGCGTTTAAGTCCATCATACGAAAAACGTGATTTATCTGATAACCATTCTTCATTGATATCCTAAAGTAACAAAATTCTATTAGTTTATGAAAATAATTTTGGTGTCGTTTTAAATTACTTCATTTAACCGTGGCAAAATTCTCATAACATCACCAGCTCTAGTTGAAACAACAATATTGCTTCCTAGTGCATCCAAAACATCTACACTATCAGTCTTTCTAGTTTCCCAAGGACGTGCAGAGAATGAGTATGGTTTACTGGTTAATGCTCCTACCGGACACAAATCTATTACATTGCCACTGAGTTCAGACAAGAACATTTTCTCTATATAAGTTCCAACCTTAATAGTAAAAACAAATAAACAAATGGTTTAAAAATTGAATCTAATTTATGTAGCATATAAGTAATAATAAATATCTGAAGATAGAATACCTGCATATCAGAACCTCGACCAGTCGTTCCTAGATCATCAACCCCAGCTACTTCTGAAGCAAAGCGTATACATCTTGTACAGTGTATACACCGTGTCATTATTGTTTTAACAAGTGGCCCAATATCCTTATCTTCAACAGCCCTGCCAATTATTAGCGATTAATATGTATTTAATAGTTTAAAACAATAAAATACCTTTTGCCACTATAATCTATATCAACAAAACGGGATCTATCACTGCCAAATGCCATACTCTGATCTTGTAAATCACATTCACCTCCTTGATCACAAATAGGACAATCAAGGGGATGATTCATCAATAAAAATTCCATAACACCTTCACGAGCTTTGCGAGTTAATTCAGAGTTTGTTTTAATTTTCCATCCATTCATCACTGGCATGGCACATGCAGCAACTGGCTAAATTAAATAATTAAAAGATAAATTATAATTTATTTAAATATATAAGTAATAGTTGAACATACCTTAGGTGATCTCTCAACTTCGACTAAACACATCCTACAGTTTCCGGCAACAGCTAAACGTTCATGATAACAGAAACGTGGAATTTCTACGCCAGCAAGGGCAGCAGCCTAAATAAGCAAACTTTGTTAAATATCTCTTCATTATTTCAATAATTTATCAAATAATTTTTACCTGTAATACTGTGGTTCCGGGATCTACGAGGACTTTTTTATCATCAATGAAGACTTCAAGCTTGGATGGCGGAGCCGGAGCATTAGAATTTAGTCGAAATTGTCCAGGCGCAACCACCAAACGAATACAAGGCACAGTACGCTGAAGCGTTGTCCGAAACATGGTAATTAATTATGTCTAATAAACAGTTATTTAAAAAAATTTAAATGAGCGTCCAATTCCACTTGACATAAATTAAAATTCAATACTAATAAGTAATAATATGTGTACCGACTATAATAAACCTATTATATAGAAAATGATGAAGAAATAAAATAGTTTGATAAAAAATCAAACCAAGTTCAAATGATAATAATCATATGATATTCTGATACCACTTTATACCAAAAATATAATACCGCGGCCAAAGATAAACAGGTTACGAAACTCCGTGAAAATCCATAGATTTATATTAACCTAAATATCTTAAGAGGCAAATATGCTAATAATAATAATTAATAATAATAATAATTAATAATATTAATACTAATAATACTAATAATAATTATTTAATGAACATTGAATAGTGGCTGGCAGGCATGGTGTTAGGTTCATCATTAATTGCTGCATGACAAAATAGATTTAAGATAATATATCTTATAGACAAGTATCACGGACGTAGATGTACGTCGTATGTACGTCCGTGACAAGTATATATAAATAAATTAAATAAATAAAAAGGCGGGCAAGTGGGTGTCGCTCTGGAATGGCGGACATTTTCCCCCCGGACTTTTCCCCCCGTTTTTTTTTTTTTATTTTTAATTATTTACCTTCGAATATAAAATTATTATTTTTAACACATATTTTTAGCTTTTATTCATATTTATTTTTTTTATTTTTGTAAAAACTGTACGTTAACTAATAAATCTTTAATCTTAATTTCAATAAAAAATAATAAATAATATTGAAAACAAGTTAAGTCAAAATATAATTTTAAATAAAAGTAAAATAGTAGTAAACTAATATTGAATTAGATGGGTAACATTGAAATCTAAAATTGTGTCCAAAACCCAGTCAATTACTAAGACTATTAAGATAACATTTTTATACAATCTTACATCGTTATGAGCATTATCGAGTCAATATTTTATATCCAAACTGTTCAAAGCAGTTTAGTAGTGGTTTAGTGGTTATAGTGGTTATATACGTTTTAAAATAAAAATTATTGTTATACATTTTTTTTTTTGTGATCATGGATAAAATACAAATTCTTAAAACAGACAGAGGAGGTTTAAAAATTGTTTTTAAAGACACATAATGCACATAAAGTACATAATGCTACAACGAAAAATACAGGTAGAACAAATAATTTAAGTGAAGGTTTCAATAATAAATTTAAAAGTTTGATAAGAACTCAGCATCCAAATATTTGGGTGTTCATTGAAGCACTCCAAAGATCAAATGCACTTGCAAATATTAAATTATTAAATATTCAAACAGGTATAGTTTTTACAAAAAAAAAAATAAATATGAAAAAAGACTAAAAAATATGTGTTTAGGAATAACAAATGAATCAGAAATAAAAAATTTTTTACAAACTGCATCATTTTTATGTCGTCATTTTTAGCCAACTGTATTAGTTATTCATTATATTTTGTTTATACAATCTTTTTTTATTTTTATGTCGAAATTTTCAGCCAATTGTATTAGTTATTAATTTATTATATTTTGTATATACAATGTTTTTTTTTTATTTTTATGTCGGATTTTTGGCCAACTGTATTGTACTATATTATATTATTTAGACAATCTTTTATTTAAAATTATATTTTTATTATTTTAATTATTTTTTATAGAAATTAAGATTAAAGATTTATTAGTTAACGTACAGTTTTTACAAAAATAAAAGAAATAAATATGAATAAAAGCTAAAAATATGTGTTAAAAATAATAATTTTATATTCGAAGGTAAATAATTAAAAATTAAAAACAAAAAAAAAACGGGGGGAAAATGTCCGCATCTAAAAATTTATCAGGGGGAAAATGTCCTACTACGCCGAAAACAGCCGGGGGGAAAATGTCCGGATACCGTCGCTCTGTTGTACACTTGTACGGTACCTACGTTACAAGTTGGTCACTGTGAATTGTGATGGAAGTTGTTAAATTTGAATTCAATGATATAATATCATTGTATGAGAAAAACGATTCTGAGGGAAGACGGTCAGTCAGCCTCATAGATTAAAGATTAGTATATGCACTAGTATTAGTATTTGATGATATTAATTATTATTGTGAATAAAGTAATTTATATATATAACCTATTTATGTAGAAACTTGTTTTAAATTTTCAATCCTTAGATATAAAAGTTAAACATTTTATACATTTTTAACTACAAAATAATTATTAAATTATAAATTTGATAAACTTTATCAAAATACGAACTTTAAATGTTTATAAAAAAGAAATTGTGCCCGTGTATTTTTAATATTTTTCAACTGCTATTATAACAATATATCAGGAACCAGAGGAGCCTTGTATTATATTTTCACGCCTTTTTACCAAACAAATAAAATTTTATTGACAATTAAAGAAAAAGAAACTAAAAATATTGAAAACTGACAAAAATATTTTGAAAATTTTATCAAGTATAGGAAGTGATAAAATAAACATTCAGTGAAATTTTCATGTATCTACAGTTATTCGTTTTTGAAGTGTTCAACAAAATAAGAAAATCGTTACATGAGAAATCGAGTGAATATTATCCAATGTAAGAATATGAACTTCAAATGCTTATAAAAATTTAATTTGACTTTCAGGTAGACATTTCTTTTTTGTTGATAAAGGTGGACAAACTTTTAAGGATTTTTGAATTAAATTTTCAAATCTTAGATTTAAAAAAAAACTTTTATGAATTTCTAATTCAAAATAATTTGCACATTTTTGTGATTTTTACGTATTTTGTTAAAATTTGAACTTGAAATGCTTATAAAAAAAAAATTGTGACTGTGTAGATATTTTTAATATTTTTCAACAGCCTTTGTAGCAATATATTAGGAAACTTATATTAGACTTAAATTTTTAAACTTTTTGACCCAACAAATATAATTTTATTAATATACATATATGAAAAAAAAAACTGAAAAAATTGGAAACTGAAAATGTATGCGAAGCGTATATCCCTATAGGTATTCAGTCCATCATCTGCGGTGGATGCATAGGCGCAACTAGGGTTAACAATTTTTTTTTTTTTGGTGAGGGGGCTAACAAAACTATTTAATTAAAATAACCCATAGGGGGCTTATATTTGAATCAATAAGGGATATTTGTGGGGGCTAAATAGAAAGTTGCTTCAAAGGGTCAGTGTCGGTCTGGCCATGGCCGCTGGGCCGCAAACGCGGCCGTGGCCCCTCCGATTTTTTTAGGTCTTGTACAAGTTTAATATTTATTTATTTATTATTATATAACAGGCACAAGGCCCAAAAATGCAATATTATATTTTACATACATTTGAAAAATAATACATGGTAACAGAAAGTAATTACAAATATCGATTAATATAGATAACTTAAATAACACAACATTTTGACGACATAAAGTAATTATTAATTAACGAAACACATAATGAATATTCTGTATTACCTATAAACTAAATAAGGTAGGGTGCTCATTGGCCAAACGCATCGTTCGATCAATTGGGTTGTTCTTACCATAGTTAGTATGATGGAAAGGAATTACAAAAGAAACTTGATCTAGATGAA
>NC_042494.1:128978189-128981421 GCF_005508785.2 Acyrthosiphon pisum
ATTTGTAGTTTAAAATATTTCAATAATTTCATAGTTTATTAATTAACGAATGATTCCCCTCGTTAGGCTTTGCGTTAATATTATACGTAGTGATTTTCTAAGTAGGCACCTATACCCGCTCTATTTTTTATTTAAATTGTACATATTATATTCAAATTCTGATTTTTAGAATTTCTAAATACTCTTGAAGATTTTTGAATACTTTGAGATTTTTTATACCATTTAAGAATGATGTTTTATAATACAAACTTCTGTTTTTAAAATCGGAATCTTCTTTTTTTACTTTTAACAAAGTAAAAAAAATAATGTAGACGTACATTTAGATACATCTACATTTACAAGAACGTAATCCGGTAAATAATTTACAGTAAAAAAGGAGATTCTCATTTGAAAAATAGAAGTTTGTATAGCCACAGGACACTTTAATATTAGTACCAAAAGTATCAGGAATTTAAATATATTGTCTTTAGGTATACCTACTTAAATAATTCTATAAATCAGAATTTGAATAAATGCATTTTTTAAGGAAAAAAGGTGGCTGGAATTTTTTCCCCAAAATGTCAAGTAAATTTTGTATTTCATGTTAAAAAAAACTGATCCATGGGCCTTTTGTGTGCCAGGCCGACACTGCAAAGGGTGGATTGCCAAAATGCCACTGGACCCCCGTTGGCCGTTAGTAGCGTAGGCAAGTAAAGAATGGCAAAAATAGTTTCTAGTGGGCCTATGAGACTCGCTGAATGTGGGTACCGATTTTAGAGGTATAGTAGTTTGAATTATATAAAAGTCGTGCCCGTTGTAATTACATTATAAATTATGCACATTTAGCTATTTAAAATTTTTTTATATTGCTATTGTAAAAATGTATAAGGAGCCTTGTATTAAATATTTTCAAGCTTTTCCACCCAATCGGCCTAACCTAACCCAATGTTGAAGAATAAGGGGGAGAGAATAGCTCCTTGACAGAGGCGGCTTGGACGTAATTACAAGAGGTACACTGAACCCCCAAAAATATGGGGTGGGTGTATTTTTGTACATTTTTGGGAAACTGTTATCGTTATTCGTTAATAGTTTATACATTAATATAATATACTAATAAAATCAGATTGCTATAACAATCGACTATAGCAATCTGATTTTATAGATGTTATTATTAAAATATATTAAGAGGACGTCAAACCCGCAATATGTGTTGTCTCCGTCTCACATGTATGACATAGAACATTTTCGTTCACTAGTTTCAATAGGGTGCTGTCAGTTTTGATATGAGAGTGATCTGGCCTATTATCAAACTTTTAGGTAACAATGTTATCTGTGTTCTCTCGTTGGCTTTTTACGATATTTTAATTTTTAGGTGAGTTATGAGCATTTTCAAATGTTAATATTTTAATTGATGTTACCTAAAAGTTTTATAATAGGTCAATTCACTCTAATATCAAAAATGATAGCACCCTATTAAACTAGCAAACGAAAATTTTCCAAGTCGTACGTGTCTGATATGGAGACAACAAATGCGGGTGTGACGTCCTCTTAAGGGGATTCCTTCCGGGATTTTCTGTCTTTGTCTAACACACGCGTATTTTAGACATGTTTTGCTTGAAAATTGAATAGAAAGCGCTACTTTTATACTGTTTCAAAGGCAAATGAAAAAAAATTAAAAATCCAGTCCATTTTTTTTATAAGCATTTAAAGTTGAAATATTGACAAAATACGTAAAGATGACGACAATTTCCAAATTATTTTGAGTTATAAATTTATAAAAATTTTATTTTTAAATCTAAGATTTGAAAATGTAATACAAGTTTCCTCATAAGTTTGTTTACCTTTTTTAAAAAAAAAATGTCTTCAAGCAAGTCAAAATAAATGTTTATGAGCGTTTGAAATTTATATTTTTACAACATTTGATATTCACTCGATTTCTCATGTAGGTATAACCAGGGGCGGACTGGCTATTTTTGGCCCGGGGTGCAAAATTAATTAGGGGCCCGTATTTTTTTTTCAAACCTACCTAAATTAGGAAAGAGCCCTTAATTTTATAAGTAAATATAAAAAAAAAATAAAGATAACATGTTGTTTATTTGAAGAGATGTTGAAATATGTTATTTTATTTTTATTTTGTATAATACCGTATTATACCAGTATTATACCGTATGCCGACTGTGGTAATCGGGGGCCCGGATCATAAATACAAACGGGCCCGGGGTGCTACTTGGTGTATAGCACCCTGGGCCAGTCCACCCCTGGGTATAACGATTTTCTTATTTTGCTGTAATTAAAATAAGAATAACTGTAGATACTTGATTTTTCACTTAATGTTCATATTATAAGCATTTTCTATACACGATAAAATTTTGACAATAATTTGACTCTTTTTGAGCTGTTTACGGATATTGACAGTTTTCAATTTTTTTCTATAAATATCAATAAAGTTTTGTCTGTTGGGCCAAAAAGTGTAAAAATGTAATACAAGACTGAAGGCTCTTGATATATTGTTACAATAGCAGTTGAAAAATATTAATAATACATAGGCACAATTAAACAATTTTTTTTATAAGCATTTTAAGTTCAAATTTGGACGAAATTACATATTAAAAAACCTGGAATAAATATTTTAGTTATTTTGTTGTGATTGTATATTATTCGTGGGTATACTTGAAACTTCTAAATTATACTATTATATATCTATAATAGTATCACGGTCTGTTGTTGATGTATAACGCGTTATAAGTATCTAATGAAGATTGTGATATGATTAATTTGGAATTTATTATAGGTACCTATTATAGGTCAATTTTTTTTTAATACCATAGATAAGTATATAATATGTCTTATACCTAGACTGACATACCTTCTCCGCTCAGAATCGTTTTTCTTATACAATGATATTATATCATTGAATTCAAATTTAATACCATCCATTATGCAGTGACTTCCACTTGTCCACATTTTTTTTTTGTGTCCGTGTACACGATAAGTAGTCGAAATAATGCTTCGATTTTCAAATTCAGTATCTTGTTTGATTGGAAAGTGAATAAGGTTAGTGCATTGGGAAAGTCAAAATTTAAAATTCCCAGTAATTTTCAAAAGCGCCGTGAAAAAAAAAAAAATTAAAGAAAAACGGGAATTTTTACGCAAAATCTGTTTTTGAGAAAACCCACATGTAATCTACTGTACAGCAGAGCGACATCCACTTACCCACCTTTTTTATTATTATTCTGAGGTCAGGAATAGCTGA
>NC_042494.1:128981471-128992299 GCF_005508785.2 Acyrthosiphon pisum
AAAATAATTTACTTTCTAGATATATTTCATCAATATCGTACAAATATATAAATACACTATTACATTATAATGTGAAACTTACCTATATTGTGATTTGTGAGTTGAGTACTGTACGATGCGTGTGCGATGAGCGTTATCCCGACAATGTTGAAAATCATCGAATCCATCCATCTCCTTGGATCTAATATTAATAAAAAAAAAAAGGCGGGTAAGTCGTGGATGTCGCTCTGCTGTACAGTAGGTTACAAGTGGGTTACTGTAATGGATGGAATTAAATTTGAATCCAATGATATTATATCATTGTATACGAAAAACGATTCTGAACGGAGATGATTTGTCAGTCTAGGATATATTATTTTTAAAGAAAAACTTATGGAGAACCTTGTACCAAATTTTAAAAACTTAGTTATAAAAGAAAAAAATTTTACGATTTTTCAACCACTAAATTACTTGCAAATTTTCGCAATTTTGACATATTTTGTATAAATTTGAACTTTAAATGCTTATAAATAAAAATTGTGACAATGTATTCCTTTTATTTTGCAACTGCTATTGTAAAAATATGTTAGGAGCCTTGTATTAAATTTCCAAATCTTAGAATTAAAAAGAAAAACTTTTATGAATTTCTGTCTAAGATAATTTGAACATTGCCGTAATTTTTACGTATTTAGTCAAAATTTGAACTTTAAATGCTTATAAAAAAAAAATCGTGACTATATATTTCTTTTATTTTTCAATTGCTATTGTAAAAATATATTATGAGCCATGTATTAAATTTTGAAATCTTAGATATAAAAGGAAAATTTTTTATGAATTTCTAGCATAAAATAATTTACGAATTTTGGTGATTTTTACATAATATGTTGTCAAAATTTGAACTTTAAATGCTTATAAATAAAAATTGTGACAATGTATTCCTTTTATTTTGCAACTGCTATTGTAAAAATATGTTAGGAGCCTTGTATTAAATTTCCAAATCTTAGAATTAAAAAGAAAAACTTTTATGAATTTCTGTTTAAGATTATTTGAACATTGCCGTAATTTTTACGTATTTAGTCAAAATTTGAACTTTAAATGCTTATAAAAAAAAATTGTGCCTATGTATTTTTATAATTTTTGAATGGGAGTTAGAACAACATATGTGGACCCTTCTATTAAATTTTCAAGTATTTTGTCCCAGCTAATTTTTTTTTATCAACATTTATAAAAAAAAAAATCAAAAAAAATCGATTATTTCAATTGCCTATAAATAGATTAAAAATTAGTGAAATATTTTGAAAATAAAACTATATAAAGAAAATGTCAATTTAAACAACTGGTAAAATTTTCAAGTGTCTACGACTCATACTTTTTGAATAATAACAAATATCAAAAATCGTTTGAGGCTAAACCGTTATTTAATGCGGTTTTGTAAAAATTTAAATTTCAAACACTCCTAAAAATTTTTTGTCTTAGTCCGGTTGAGTTTTTTTTACAGATATTTAAAGAAAAACTTATGGAGAACCTTGTACCAAATTTTAAAAGCTTAGTTATAAAAGAAAAAAATTTTACGATTTTTCAACCACAAAATTACTTGCAAATTTTCGCAATTTTGACATATTTCGTATACATTTAAACTTTAAGCACTTATAAAAAAAAATTGTGACTAACGATTTTGGATTTTTTTTTATCACTGTGAGAACAACTTATAAGAAACCTTGTATTAAATTTTCAAAGTTTTCTATCCAACCAAAAATTTTTTATCGTTATTTTAAAAAAAAATACTTAGAAAAATTGAAAATTTCATTTGTCTATAAATAGCTCAAAAAAAGTCGAAACACTTTGAAAATTTAACCCTGTATAGACAACGCTAATATAAACATCTGTTGCAAATTTCAAGTGCTTACAATAATTATTTTTTGAGTTACAGTAAAATTAAGTTTTCGTTTTTGTCAAAAATTGGTTTTGCGTAAAAATTCGCGTTTTTCCGTTATTTTTTTAAGGTTTTTCCTGCCGCTTTTGAAAAGTATTGGGAAATTTTCACTTTTGACCCCCCAAAGTACCAACTAGATTCACTTTCCTTTCAGAAAAGGTACAACTTTTGAAAATCGAAGCATTTTTACTGCTCCAAAAGTTGTCGTCAGACACAAAAAAAAAAAAAAAAAAAAAATCAAAAAAAAAAAAAACACACATCATTGTAAAATCAATACATTCATCACTTCGTTCAGAATCTAAAAAATGTTTAAATTGTGTAAAGCATTCATGCATTATTTTGAATTGGCGCAAGTGAAAAATGGTTTATATATAATATTATAATCAGTGTTGTCTGAATAATATAATATTTATAGATATTTTTTACCTCAGTATAACTAGGAAGTAATACAAACAAGAATTAAAAAAACATACTAGTTTATTTAAAATAACAAAATTAAAAGATAAGTTATTACAAATTAGTGAAACATACTTATGTTATTGCCATAATAATTTAACAAGTCCACTTCCAATCTGTGCTTGTTGACCAATAATAAGAGTACTTGAAGGTGAAACCAAATTATCTTTTAATCCTCGAACTGTAGATTTTTTCAAATAATTAAGAGTAGATTCAAATGACATTTGTTGCAATGGCGATGGACAGCCGTTCATACCAACTCTGTTTAATGCCTTATACTTTCCATCATAAGTCATATAATCAGCTATTAATGATAAATGTCGGGTATCTACATTAATACCGTAAACCTACATCAAAAATATTATACAATCAGTACAAATCTTACATAGTTTATTTTAATAATAATAAACACAATACAAACCTTAAATACATTTTTCACTTCCTTAATAATAACCCTGTTGGCAGCTTCTATGCCATACGTGTTCAACATCATTTGTATATCATTACAATATAATGAATTTAAATCTAAAATATTAGCAAACCTAAAAAGCTCTGCTACACCACGGGAACCCTCAGTTTTTAATATTATTTTATCGTCTTCTTCGGTTAAAATAGCTCTATTAATACCAGGTATTTCGTGAATTATTACTCGACCCATCAAATCTTTAATTAATCCTGTTAAGTCAATTCTCTTGTATTCCAAAGGTATAGATACTTGAATATTAGCAAACGTATATGGTTTCTTACCACATCTGAAAAAGTTTAAAACTGATTATTATTATTATTATTTTTTTTTTAATTAAAGTATAATCTTACTTAACATCGATTACAATTTGAGAATAATCTTTGTTGTTAACAAAATCTTCAATATTATCATCTTCTATATTGATTTCGTTGTCTGATGTATTATGTTTAATTTTAATAGGCTGACTTTCTATATTAGGCGAGTCATCACATTCGCTTTGTTTATCATTTATCTCAGCTTCTTCGTCACTCATTGGATCGTCTTCATCTTTTTCATAATCATACTCTTCTGTCTGAGCTCTAAAATAATTATAGTTTAAAAGTGGGACAATTAAATTCAAATTAATATAAATGCAACAAAGTATTTATTACATTGACAATAATTCTTATAAACAATTATTTTATCGATTACTACCATATTTATTATTTATGTCATAAAATGACGAATAAATAATTATTTTGTTTTAAAAAAATATATATAAATGTGAATTTTATTTTATATTATAAATATGATGTGTTTCATCAATATTTGTTAACATCAGTTTTTCATTGTTCAGTAAGTTATATAATTCTTAAAATAGATTAAATGAGCACAATACAGCCGTGTGTATGAGAAGCCAATATACAGCCATACAGGTCATTCCAAATATGGTATTATATCTAATAGACATTACAATGCAACGTCTCGCAATTATGGGCGCTCGGTTACAGGGGGAATGCTCATGTGAGTGAGGTTTACTATTTACGCTATGTGACGCGTCTCGCCGTTCGTAATTACCTCAGTCCTCAATATTTATTATCAACGTCACCGTCGGATTGTGATAGGTACCTCATACGTGTTCCTTAATATTTATTGTTTTATATTGTAATTTGTCTTCATGGGCCATGGCTGATGATTTAATTAATGCCATTTCAAACAATGGAATTATTAACTACTCTTATGAAAGAAAATGTGTACATTTGTTATTATATTAAATTATTATTTTAAGGAAGTTGTAACATTTTAATTTTTATAATATAATATTTCAGTTTGTTTTTAGTTTTCAACATTCATTTCTTACCATATAGATAAAATAAAAAGGGGAGGGGGAGCCTAGGCGTATTAGTGCAATTTTTTTTTCAGTCTCTCCAACCAAAAACCTCACGCCTCGCTACTGGAAAAGTGTTAATATCTATTAAATAAGTTTTTTTCGTTCATTCAAAAATCCAACAGATTTCATGATTTTTTTTTCTACATATTATAAATTAATAACTTGACAAAATAGCTATTTTCAAATTTTTTATAGACCATGGTAAAAAGAAGGTTATTAGGCATAATATTATTAATGTGTGAATATATAATTTTTATATATAACATTAAAAAAATTGTGAGAATCGTGGGATAACTTTTAGTTTTAGTTTTTTTAGATTTCTTCCCCATTTGGTTAGGGCCCCCAAAATAAATATCCAAGGGCCCCTGGTAGTCGGGTGGGCCAAGCCAACACTGTTTCTACTTATTACAATTAATTGCTTAAGTAATTACTTTCTTTTCATGGCCGCCGAATCAAATTCACCAGCTTCAGATTCACTATCTGAATCAACTTGATTTTTAGCTTTAGTTTCTTGGGGTTCACTTTCATCCTAAAATATTGTTATTCAATTATTTGTAATAAATAATAACAATAATAAACTTTTAATTACATTAATAGTACAAATTAATAATTATACTTAC
The DNA here is from genome assembly GCF_005508785.2 of Acyrthosiphon pisum. NCBI lineage: Eukaryota > Metazoa > Arthropoda > Insecta > Hemiptera > Aphididae > Acyrthosiphon > Acyrthosiphon pisum. The sequence continues at coordinate 128,986,295 of NC_042494.1, forward strand.
TAATAATGCATCTTCATCATTGTCATTATTCTTTTCTCTGTTTATTTTAATGGCATTCTTAGTTTGTTCAGAAATTAATTCTCCACTAAAATTTTTTGACAAATTTTTAACGAACATTTTTTTGAGGCTTTCTGAAAACGAGTTTTTAATGAATCTCATAACAGCTTTTGGTGTGACATGAGTCGTGGATTCGTAGCAACGGTGTGGTAATAAATGTAATGTTAAATCATAACACATACGTCTAATTGGATTTAACATAACTTTTTCTCTCACTTGTACTTTTGATAAAACATCTTTTAATGATATTTTAGTCATTAATTTCCTTAAAAAGTCAGCTTCATTTTTAACACTAAACACAAATATTTCAAACATTTTAAGTACCTAGTAATAAAATTAATTAAAATTAATTAAAATTTACTTTTCAGACTGGAAGAATGGTATTTCCATTGATGGAGTTTTAATAGTTTTTGTAGCCATCATTAATATCTCACGTAGTCTAGGAATACCTAGAGTAACATTCATCTCACCACGACCAGCAAAATGAAAAGTATTCAATGTCATTTGTGTAGATGGTTCACCTACAGATTGGGCAGCAATACAACCTACTGGTTCACCAGCCGCTGCTGTGGCTGCCATAGCTTTGAGACGTATTGATTCTTTTGCAATTTGTTTGTCATTGTCATTCAATCCATTACTTAAAAATCAAATATTACAATATTTAGTTATATATATCAATAAAATATATTAATATATTTTAATTAAAATTATAACTACTTACTTAGTATCAAAATATTTATTGATTGTTGAATCCATTTTTTCTGATAATAAACCATAGTGTCCTCCAGGATGAAAAGATGCACCCACTGGATCTGGTACTTTTTGTAGTTTTTCAGAATAACTATCAATGAATAATAAAGTTAAAAGATATAAGTAATAAAATATAATACAGTATAAGAATAATTTGATAATTTAAAGTTGACTTTCTATAATTCGAACCTCATTAACTCAATTTTTTTTCCTTACCCCCCAAAGTGTTATAATACATAAATTGAATTTATTTTTATTCCCCTTGAGATAGGAGTTATCGAGGGTCAATTTTATACAAGTTGTTTTTATAAAAAAAATTTGATTCTTTTAAGGGATGGTTCAAATTTTAGTACTTACGACTTTTTAACATCTTCATTTATTTCATACCATTTATTGCATATTTTTATGTCTTGCACGCAACGACCATTTTTAATTTTTGGATGCTTTTTATTTTTAACTTTAGAAGTTTGTTTACACCAACTTAAAAATTCACTTTGTCGACTAATATTTTTTTTTATTATCATCGCGGACTTGATTTCTTCCAACTTGTCATCAAGTTCTTTGTAACATTCATCATTTCTTATTTTTTTAAGAGCTTTGAAAGAGTTTACATTGCCAGCTAAGAAATCAAATTGCTTTTCTTTGAAAAAACTGCTTTTGGTAACTTCTAAACCATCTTCACCATACAAATACTGCACAATACTTCCATTGCTATCTCTAACAGTCATATCATAATTGACAATAAGACTTTCAAGATGTTTAACTAAGCAACGTTGTAAATAACCACTTCTACTTGTTTTAACAGCAGTATCAATAAGACCTTCACGCCCAGCCATGCAATGGAAGAAAAATTCTTGAGGTTGGATGCCAGTCATAAATCTACTGCCTATAAATCCTCCAGCTTTAGGTAGCGTATCAAATGGTGGAAAACTTGGTAAAGTCCGACCGGATATCATCATGGGTGGTCTTTTACCTTCCAACTCGATTTGCCCCAAACAACATGATATCTGTATAGTATTTACAGTGGATCCTTTTGCCCCAGATTGTACCATTAGCTGTAAATTATTATTTGGGAACGGTTGAAGCAATCCTTTGGGAATACAAGCTCTTGTTATTTTATTAGTAAATGGCTGTAGATGTTTTTTGTAATTTCTATCAACTAGTACAGGAAAATGGCTACTTTTGCTGTATGACTCAGCTAATTTAATGTTCATTGCATCTTCGCCCATATATTCAATACCGAGAGATTCCTGAGCAGCTAATGTTCCAGCAGTTTTAGACTCATCGATAGCAGTTTGACGTAGATGATCAGCTTTTTCAGTCACTAATATATCTTCTACACCTAAAGTAAAGGCATCGCATTGTAAATATACAGTAAATAATTTACTAAATGCGCTTAGTAACTGTGCTGAATATTTTCCACCATATAATTCATAAAAACAATGTACCAAACTGTAAGTAGACGCTCCTATATGGTTTTTGTCTAGAATTCCTGATAATAAATTGCCATTCCGTACTATAAAATTAAATTCCGATAATAAATCTGGATATTCATAATTATTTGGATTTCTCCAACATTTTTGTTCAAGTTTAGATTTTGACATTAAGTTTATATATGTTTTTTGATTAAGAGGAGTCAAGTTAATAATTAATGTTGAAATAATTTGTTTACCAGACCATAACATTACTGGTTTGATGATCGCTGGTGGAACAGTCTTAATGGCACGATCAAATGAACTTAATGCTTGGTATACAAAATGCATATACTCCCTTCGAGTAAAAAAATGTCCTCTGACAGTCATTCTCACACTCGATATTATATGATCTTGTATAAGTCCACTTAATGGAGTGCCATCACGAGGTACTAAATATTGGTAAACAGCACTCGCTATTTCTTTAGCTTCACATTTTGCTAATTCACTTTGAGGTAAATGAGCATTCATTTCATCACCATCAAAATCAGCATTATATGCTTTACAATTAGCATAATGTAATCTTAATGTTTTTTCTCCTTTCAAAACCTTAACTCTATGTGCCATAATACTAGGTTTGTGTAAAGATGGCTGTCGATTAACAAGCATCATATCCCCATCAATAACATGTCTGTGAACAATTTGAGGACCTCTAGAATTTGGACCTTTGTAAAAAAGAGTTTTTGATAATGCTTCTCTGCGTGATTTATTTGTAGCAGATAACCATTTTACTATTCCTGCATCTGTTTCAATCATATTTGCGCCTGGATAATGATTTGGGCCATTCAATACAACTCCATGTAATCCTTTATTGTTCCAGTCAGTAACAGCTACAGGATAAGTTAATTTTTTAGCAAATTCCACAGGTATACCAATTTCATCAGTATCTAAATAAGGATCTGGTGTAATAACAGAACGTGCAAAATAATCAACACGTTTACCCATCATATTCTGACGAATAATACCAGATTTCTTTTCCAATAATTGTTTCAATCCGATTCTAGGTGCTTGATCTTTATTATTATAAGATCTAAACAAATTTCCATCCAGAAGAGCATCAACACACATTTGTAAATTATGCATACCAATTTGGACTTTTTCTATGCTGTCTTTTCCTTGACTATCATTGACAAGTTCAGTTATTTCTGATGAAATTTCTTGACCTTCTTTTTGATCCTGTAATAACCATATATATTGTATAACCTTAGCTTCTCGTAAAATAGACTTGTAAGTTGAATTTCTAGGACTCTCTACTAATTTTCCTTTAACCATTAAGTTAGGACGAAGATTAGAAGGGGTAACAAGTATTTCTGTCATAAAACAAACATCTGTAGGGTATTCAATTTTCAAACCAGCCAAGACTGGCAATAAAGCACTTATAAAATGTTTTTCTTTGACCCACAGTTGTCTCATATGTTCTCTTATGTCTGCTGGGAACAAATATTCTTTAATTTTCTTTTCTTTTTTTGATTTACTTGCTTGAGAAATAGTTATTGTTGAAAATGATTTAGAAATAGTTGAAAGTGGTTGTTTACAATGCATACATCCAGTTCGTCGAGCAACCTATACAAGAAAGCATTGTAATGAGCAATAGTTTTGTCGATAGTGCAATCATTTTATAATAAAATACAAAGGTTCATAATTTAAAAAACAATTTAAATTCAAATTTACTCACTTGGTTGATAGTTTCAGCGATAAAAGTTTGTCGAATTTCGTCAGCACATTTCACATAAGATCCATTATTTTCTTGTAAACGTTCTTTTAAATATAAACTAATAAATGTTTCTAATTCATCAACAGACAACTTTCTTTCATCATCTTCACATAGCCCATTTATTTCAGTAGCCAATTCGTGAGCATGTGTCAGTTGACCATTGTCAAGGAGCTTTAACTGTGCAGCTAACAAGATTGTGGATTCTCGTGGTAACAATACGCAGTAGCACGACAAACAGCTTATCTTGAGTATGTGAATGACTGCTGTGGTAAATATTGGATTGATCACTGGACACGGCAATTCGATGTGACCAAAATGACCAGAACACAAAACGGAATTTTGGTTACAAGTCGAGCACTTGCCACTGCTCATGTGAATCGACCCGAGACGGGAGTCATACAACCCTCCCTGCACGGGTTCGCCCAAAGGAGTAAACGATATGAGAGAATCTATGCGCGCCACTGACAGTTTTTTTACTTCTTCTGACGAAAACGTATTAAATTCCATACTGATGGGCTTGAACGGATCCACATTATAAAAATCGTGGTAAAACATTTTGGACGATACAGATCGAACATTTATGTGATCAATAAAAGTCACACGGTAATAAATCGCCAACCAACCGCGGAATAAATTAACTAAAGAGGTCCGGGCGACCGGCGAAGTACTAAATACTAAATAGTTCTATAAGGCAGGCAGGCTGTATGCCAGTTGACTGCAATCTGTATGTCTATGTCGTTGTCGTAATGTCGTACTCGGTACACTATTTACTATTAATGCCATTAAGTACGCTTTTTGAAAATCACGTGCGCGAGCCGCAAGTTGTAGATAAGAGATAAGTGCACTTTTTATTCCATGAGATATAAATCAAAATTATTGTAAAAACGTAAATTAGAAAATAAATATAAGGTATACTATTAACGAATGGCGGAAATTTTCCCTCCGGACATTTCCCCCAATAGGCTGTTTTTGGCGTAGTAGGACAAATTTGGACAAAATTACATATTAAAAACCTAGGATAACTATTTTAGTTATTTTGTTGTGATTGTATAATATTATTCGTGGGTACTTGAAACTTCTAAAGTATACTATTATATATCTATGATAGTACCACGGTTTTTTGTTGATGTATAACGCGTTATAAGTACCTAATAAATATTATGATATGATTAAGATGGAATTTATTATAGGTACCTAATATAATATTATGTCTTATACCTAGACCACGATTTAAGATAGTATGGTTGCCCATCGACCCATTAGAAAAATGTTATCACACGGCATACGGTTTGAATCGAAAAGTCACGTGATCTACGGGGACCCCCGCATACAGCGCTCATATTGGTTCAAATTAAAACTAATAAAAATTGTTATGTTATACCTATATACAATAAAAATATATACAGAGTGTTCCAAATTTCGTGTGACAAAAGACCGAAATTTGGAAGACCCTGTATAATGATCATATTATATTATAAATTATAAAATAGTCCACTAGAAGTGCTAGTGCCCGGGGTCCGATTTAAATCCAATGCCGTCTTATCATAGCTCGTTGGGCAACCATACTATCTTAAATCGTGACCTAGACTAACATACCGTCTCCGCTCAGAATCGTTTTTCTTATACAATGATATTATATCATTGAATTCAAATTTAATACCATCCATTATACAGTGACCCACTTGTAACCTACTGTACAGCAGAGCGAAATCCACTTACCCACCTTTTTTTTTTTTTATTTTTGGCTGATAAAAAATATTAAAAATCGTTAGTCACAGTTTTTTTTTATAAGCATTTAAAGTTCAAAAAATGACAAAATATGGAAAAATCACGAAAATTTGCAAATTATTTCGAGTTAGAAATTCATAAAAATTTTTCTTTTTAAATCTAAGATATGAAAATGTAATACAAGATTCCTTATAAGATTTTCTACATTTATTAAAAAAAAAAATGTCTATAAGGAAGCCAAATATACATTTTTATGATCGTTTGAAATTCAAATTTTACAACAT
>NC_042494.1:128992349-129083481 GCF_005508785.2 Acyrthosiphon pisum
ACTGAATGTTTATATTAGCATTTCCTATACACCATACAATTTTGAAAAAATGTTGACTCTTTTTGAGCTGTTTACGGACATTTTCAGTTTTCAATTTTTTTAGTTTTTTTTTCTATAAATATCAATAAAGTTATATCTGTTGGGCCAAAAAGTGTAAAAATTTAATACAAAGCTCCTGATATATTGTTACAATGTCAATTGAAAAATATTAAAAATACATAGGCACAATTTTTTTTTATAAGCATTTAAAGATCGAATTTTGGACATAATTTATCCAAATTTTTATTTGAAAAATTATTTGTAGTTAAAAATCGTATAAAAATGTTCAACTTTTGTATCTTAAAATGAAAATTTAAAACAAGATTCCACGTAAGTAATTAATTCTGTTACCAAAAAATCTAAAAAATACGGAACAAGTAAACTAGACTAAGCCGAAACTTCTAAAGTATACTATTATATATCTATGATAGTATCATGGTTTGTTGTTGATGTATAACGCGTTATAAGTACCTAATAGATATTATGATATGATTAATTTGGAATTTATTATAGGTCAATTGTTTTTAAATACTATTGACTATAATATAATATTATGTCTTATACCTAGACTGACATACCGTCTCCGCTCAGAATCGTTTTTCTTATACAATGATATTATATCATTGAATTCAAATTTAATACCATCCATTATACAGTGACCCACTTGTAACCTACTGTACAGCAGAGCGACATCCACTTACCCACCTTTTTAATTTGTGTACTTATTTGAATCAGAAATTAGGTATAATATTAGAGTCAACGCCGTAAAATGTTTTAAGTAGGCAACCTATACGTTTTCTGGGGGACGAAATGTGTCGCGATTTTTAATCGAGCTGTCCCGTATTCTTATCTATGGTATTTGGTCTGACTCTTTTCCACGATTTAAGATAGTACTATCTTTAATCGTGGACCTCGGTCTTAGAAGAAAAAGAGATGATAAGAATAATGAATTCATTGAAAATAATGGTAAATGGTTATGGTAATTGGTAATGCACTTTAAAAACTATAACCTCAAATCCTAAATCCCAATACGGTGCACTGAGTACTGACGCACAGAACGTCTGTACTTATATACACAGTCAAAAGCAAGTTTTCTTGCTATTTAAATAATCGTGTGAAAAGTAAAAAAAAGTCATGTCTGTAAGTGCATTGACGGTGGCCGGTTCCAGGACGTCTGGAACACCCATCCGTACACAAAATGTGATGGCAGCAAATGCTATTGCAAACATTGTTAAAAGCTCATTAGGACCGGTGGGCCTGGATAAAATGTTGGTTGATGACATTGGAGTGAGTAAAAATATTTGTTGTAATACTTCAGAAAGATTTTGTGGATACTTATGTTTATGGTTTTAGGATGTCACAGTAACCAACGACGGTGCTACTATTCTGAAGTTATTGGATGTTGAACATCCAGCTGCTCGAGTCCTCGTTGAATTGGCTCAATTACAAGATGAAGAAGTTGGTGATGGCACGACATCAGTTGTAAGTATACTATTGAGCACATTGAAGATATGTCGTTGTATGTTTTAGACAGCCACTGAAAATACTCATTTTTGTTTATAGTTTTCTATGATAATTTAGAATTATTCAAACAGAATTTAATGCAACCAAAAAAATTCACTTTTCTGGAATTTTATTATTATTTTTGATTTTACCTAATCAATGCGCTAAATCATAATGTTGTAGATAACATTATGTGTATAAAAATGTTAAGTAGATGAATTTACTGATTTTTATAATTTTTCATGAAACAATGATATTGTTCAACCATTTTCATTTCCAATCACTACACGGCCAGTTTCTAAACTGCCTTGGTTATGCACATGGTTTTTAAACCTCCTACCTATGAAAAAATATGATGTATATAGGTACATTTTAAACCAAATATGACTGGTTTTCAGTGTTTTCGCAATTCCTTAAACTTGAGTTTGGAGTATGTACCTAATAAAAACTAAGCAACATATAATTTGTATAAATCAACAGTTATTATTTTTTACAATCAAAATAACTGCAAATTCAGTGCTGTAAAATTTTGTGATTTGTGATTTTTCCAATACACGTGTGTAACTTTTATATTATATTTATTGTTTAGGTTATAATAGCAGCAGAATTACTGAAAAATGCAGATGAGTTAGTTAAACAAAAAATACATCCCACATCTATCATAAGCGGATATCGTTTGGCATGCAAAGAGTCTTGCAAGTATATTCAGAACAATTTAACTGTAAATGTTGACGATTTACGTCGTGATTGGTTAGAAAATGCTGCTACTACATCTATGTCAAGCAAATTAATCATGGCTGATTCAGAATTTTTTTCAAAAATGGTTGTAGATGCTTGCATGCTTGTGAAGCGACCATCTGATAAACGTGGTGGAGTATCTGTTCCTATTAAAACCATCAATGTACTTAAAGCACATGGTAAAAGTGCACGAGAAAGCTTACTCATTCAAGGATATGCTTTGAATTGTACTGTTGCTTCTGAAGCAATGCAAAAAAAAATCGTAAATGCCAAAATTGCCTGTTTAGATTTTTCTTTACAAAAAACTAAAATGAAATTAGGTGTACAGGTTTTGGTTAATGACGTTGACCAGCTGGAAGCAATACGTCAACGTGAGTCTGATATAACTAAAGAACGAGTTCAAAAAATTTTAGCAACTGGAGCTAATGTTATATTATGCACGGGTGGTATTGATGACATTTGCTTGAAGTATTTCATTGAAGCAAAAGCTTTGGCTGTACGTCGTGTTAAGAAAGTTGATTTAAAAAGAATTGCAAAAGCTACAGGTGCAGCTTTTTTGACTTCTTTGACAAATATGGAAGGAGAAGAGACTTTTGAAAGTTCTAGTCTTGGTGAAGCTGCTGAAGTTGTACAAGACCAAATATCAGACGATGAATTAATAATTGTTAAAGGACCAAAAGCTCAAAGTGCTGCATCAATTATACTACGTGGCCCAAACGATTTCTATTGTGATGAAATGGAACGTTCCATTCATGATGCTCTGTGTGCCGTTCAGCGTGTGCTTGAATCTAAATCGGCTGTTGCTGGTGGTGGAGCAGTTGAAGCTGCTTTATCTATTTATTTAGAAAATTTCGCTACATCTTTGAGTTCCCGAGAGCAACTGGCTATTGCAGAATTTGCACGCTCTTTGTTGGTTATCCCTAAAACCTTAGCGATTAATGCTGCACAAGACGCTACAGAGTTGGTCGCTAAACTCAGATCTTACCATAATGAAAGCCAAACAAGTAGTGAAAACGATGTCTATAAATGGTATGGATTAGATTTGGAAGAAGGTGAAATACGGGACAATCTTAAAGCTGGTGTACTGGAACCTGCTATATCTAAAGTTAAATCATTGAAATTTGCGACTGAGGCTGCAATAACTATTCTTAGAATAGATGATATGATTAAATTAGATCCTGAACAAAAAGCTGGACGTGGATATCAACAAGCATATGATGCTGGAGAGCTTTAACTAACAAATATTGTTCATGAAAACATTAACACTAGGTTACTAATATTTTTTAATACGTTTCATATGCTATGTGCAAATATAAAGATGCATATTTTACTTTGTTATTATTTAAACTATTTTCATGCATTGTAAGCTTACATAATAATAATAATAACATTCACTTTCAGATATATTTATAATTTTTTTTTATATACACCTATGTTTAATAAAATTCATAATTTTTACTAAATTAAATTGTTAACTAATGTATCTAAACAAAACTGGATACTTGATATTTCCTATGTTAGACGTCTATCTATTTACGTACTGTATAATGTATGATATGTGTTTGGATATTTTTTAACGTTTTATAAGTCACATGTATAGATGTAAGTTTATAGTGACAAACCATTTTAAATTTTAATAATTTAAGAGAAAATTTTGTTTAAATCTTAATTTTCTTAATAGTTAGTATATGACTACCATTTACCATTGATCACAAACATTTTAATTCGAAAAATGCTTATAAGCTTAAATTAAAAGTAGTGAATAGTGATATCTCAAAATGGCTATATTATGGTTATCAAGGTTTTCTGACACCTAACCGTGTTAGTGTCTCTTGTTAGTTGTTTGGCTCAATTTTATATTGTATATTGTCTAAAAGTCTATCTTCTGGTATTTATAAATCTTAATATACCTCAGTCTCAGTGGCTGAAACACAAATTGGTTACTTTTTTAAATTTTTTAGATTTGAACTGTCATGTACAATAGTTATGTTATGTTAAAGTTAATAACACTTGAGTAAGAAGGGTACCTGGGTAACTGATTTTTGTTTTAGTGCATATTATAATATATGTGGTCCAACTCTAAATGAAAATATTCTGCTGACACCACTGCATAGCCCAGAATAGTAGCTAAAGATTAATGAATAATTATAAATAAAAAGTTATACTCACTGTACATTATTGAAACGACTCAGGAGTTTGGTTGAAAATGATCATTAAGATATCTTTAAAAAAATTAGACAGCTGTCTTTAGATTTATCTTGGTACAGTTATACTTTATGAAAACTAGTCCATTGGATGAGTTTGGACAAGCATCTTGTAATAAAAGCAGGTTAATTCTTTGGTCGCCTAAGCTTTTCAGATTGAAAATCAGTGACCTATAAGTAATGTATCTAGTGAACTAATTTTCTAACATAATTTGAAGCGTCTTATATATTATGCTTGATAAATAAAGAAATGAGTGCTTAAAGTTTTTGATTGCCACAGGCTGACACACGAGGGATCTTTGTATAAGGGGATGTCAGCGACTCAGCAAACTGCTATAATACGAGGGTATGACATATCAATTTGTGTGAATTATGTCTCAAAACAATTTAAACATCTAAATTTACAAAAATTGTTATTATTTTGAAGTCGAATACAAAATCAAACATTGATCTATATATATAAAAATGAATGTATGTGCGTGTCCATATTACCATGGCAACCAATTATATATTATTTTGAAATTTCCGATGGAATGTTTTGTATATAAATGATTGCCATGGTGATATGTAAAACATATTATTCATATAATAGAATTAGCACTTTTAATGGGCAACAAAATGAACAGGATCAGATATTTTTATATACATAGATAGATTATACCTCTGAGCAGAAGATAGAATAATTTAAAAAGGGAGGACCAACCCTGGGAGGTGCTCAAACAGGAATTTTGAGATTTCTAATGAAAATTTTTGTTTATAAATGGTTGTCATGGGTTTTGAAGCTATTATAATAATAATTATTGGTTGCCGGGAAACAAAGTGCATGGGATCAGCTAGTAAAATATAAAACCAATATGCCAAACCCTTAAAATTATTATCCTTTATAATTGTTGTAATAGGTGATTTTACTCCAACATTACTCAAAAATCATAAAAAATTATTTTAGGTTAGTGTTTTATCTATGTTGCATGTGGGTCGGGGAGAAAACAAATATTGAGCTTACCCTTAAGCACAACTATTTTATCATTTACAATAAAAATTATATTTTACAGAGGGAATGATATAAAATATAAATATATAATGTTTATTTAATCGCTAAAATTGTAAATAATATTAATGAGTCAATAATCAATATGCTGTTGGATTTTTTTGGATATTCTAACATTTTTGACAAATTATAAAAAAACCTATAATAACTGAATTTATCGAAATTTAATAGGTAGATTATAAACATTTTTATATTTGAGATGTTCATATTATGTTAAATTTAATTGTTCTGCTTCAGCATTTCGTTTAATACCGAAATTATTTTTTAAAGGTGGTTATAAGTTATAATATTATACCAAATAGTTCCAACTCTATATATAAATGTATGGTGTAGGTATTGAAACAGTTTAAGGATTCTTAGTCCATTCAATATTCAATCATATTTATTCTATTATTAAATATTGGCCATTAGCTCAAATGATTACATTTTTATACTGTTGACTGTTGTAATATAAATTTATAACATCATAGTGATGTAGTAATAGGATTAGTACTTTTAATTTTATTATGTATAAAATAAAAAAAATTGGTAAAATTATAGAAATTTTGTAAAAATATGTTAATAAGGACTAGTGCATTAATTTTTTAAACATAAATATGTTTTTAACTGGATACAGATATTTTTATTTTTTAACCGATTCTACTAAACGCTTTGTTTATCACTATAGAAACGAATAAAATGTAAAAATTACCTAATTTCCACAAGGTATATAAGTATTACACAATATTAATGGTTATTTAATAATACATATTTATGATTTTCTTCAAAATGGAAAATATCGAATAGCATGCTACATTGATGACTCCACACAATCACAACTATATATAAAACGACAAATTTTTGGATTAAATATAATAGAGTAATAATAAAAAAAAATTTTCAACAATGATTATATTGTGATTACAAAATATATTATATGCAATGATGTTATAGCAAAATAGTCTCCTTATAATGTTTTTTATCATATACGTAAGTACATTTTATTTTGTACCTAAACAAAATATGTAACAAGATTTTGTAGAATTATTTGATTAGTACTAGTAATAATAATGATGGTAACAAAAATCTTAGGGGTAATTAACTATTACACATAAGTAGAGGGTTAGTATTATGAAAGCAAATAGATCAACAGAATTTCCAAATTGATGCACTTTGTATAGGCTTGCTAAAAACATACAGGACACCAATCTCTTAGCCCCTAGATTGAGCAGTAAATGGATTCCAGGAGAAGACTGTCTCATGTAGAGCGGTGTTACTGTTACGACAATGTACATATAATATGTAAGCATAATAATATCATTAATTATTTAATTTCCAGAGTTTATTTGTTATTTTAAATTATAACAATATAAGACTTTTAAATACAAATTACCCAAGAGCTCCAAAAAATGCTCATATCTTACTCTTAAAAAGTGAATTCCGAGCATATTAAATAAAATACATTCTTGAACATAGATCAGAATTTTAGATAATAAATATGGATGCAAATTATTTCTGTTATAATTTATAATATGTAATAGAAATATATTTTTTATCATAGTATACACATCTTTTAATGAAAAAAATATATAAATTAAAACAAAACATTTTAACTCTTAAAAGCTTTCAGGCTAAAACAAGTTAAAAAAAATATATATGGGTTGGTAGAGAGCAGTACGGTTATATGGTGGGGGTACAATTATAACAAATACTTATTTTAATAGATATATTAACTTACAAAAACTAAAAATATAATAAAATAGCTTAGTGAGGAAAAAATTAAGCAATATCATATTTACACACTTCAAAGAAGACAAATACTTAACAATAAATGTATTTTGTTTTATATAACTATTATATACTCGGGTCCAAATAAGAACGCACCGCCTTGGCGCATCCAAATGAATCGCGGAGCGACGTCCGGACCCCCCGGCGTATCTATTCGCGCTGCGATTGGTCGCCATTAGTCGATTTCGGTCGCCACCGCCGACGGCGTCGCCAGCTGCTGCCGGAACAGACAGTGAAAGCGCGTTCTACCATGCGCGAGTTTTGACCGGTTTTCGTCCGCCGCCCGGTGCGTTCTTATTTGGACTCGAGTATGGACTTGTACAAAATAACATCATGTCTATTGTTTTCTATAATTATACAATTGAAAATAATCAGAAAATATTTCAAGTAGACAGCAGTGTAATGCCAACTTGACTTTAAAGAGTATACAAAAATTTTAAATGTATAAGTAATACAATTTATAAATTATGGAGATTATAAAATCTTGACTATGGCAGACAAGTAGATACAAAGATTGTATAAAAATTGTAATAAAACAATCAATAATTATTGTAAAAAAAACATTTACTCTATGCATTACAAAATAATAAATAATTTATAATATTGTTATTTGAAAAATACTCTGTAGAAAGAAAAAGCTGCTTTTGCATTTATGACTAAAACTGTTAAAAATCAATTCAAATATAATGCCTCAAAGAAAAGAATAGCCATTTATAAGTATCATTATAATCTATATACAATAAGTAGTATAAAATATTTAATAGTAAATTGTACTGTTATTAATCATCTAGGCTACTCTGTTTTTTCTTCTTAATTTGAGCACTAACAAAATCATCTCTGCACTCTTAAGTATATAAGTATTGTACACATCATCTCACATCTAACATCATTAAGCCTGACTTAACATTAATTAGGTAAATATATATAATATATACATCGTGTCTCAAAAATATTCAGATATTATTATATTCATTATTACAAAAATGTATAAAATCAGTTGTCAGTTGGAAATTTAATTCAATATCAATATTCAAAGTAATAAGTAAAATGAAACTTTTAAAAATTATTAAAATCTTCGATTATAAGAAATTGAGACACTTGGTATATTTATGTACACTACTTATATTTAAATTTAACCTAATGTATATAAAATTATCTTGAATGTAATTAAAAACTGTATGTAGGTAAACACAAAAAAAGAAAATATAAAACATTTTAACAGTTAACATAAACTCTAATTATGAGCAAATAATTATGACATATTTTATAATTATATAAACTAGAGTCATATTTAGACTCAAGTTGAATTCAATCAATAAAAACTGGAGCACAAATAAATATTTAGTTTACAGTCGTATTACAAGGTTATAATTAAAAATAAATTTAGTGCATATTATACTTCATAATCAATACAAAATTATTTTATTTGTTAAGTCAAACTCTGATTTTCAATTTATAAAATAGTTATAATTTATAAAATTATTTGTAAATAAGATTAAATCGGAAGTAAATATATGACAAAAAACCATTTTTTTATTTATATGATATTTTACATAAAGAAACAAGATTCTTAAACTATAAAAGGAGGGAATCAAAGTGTTAATTAGTAGTTATGTATTATGGAAAGCTACATTAATGAGATCCTAGTGGTGAACATAGGTTTTATTGACAAATTTTCTTGAAAATTTTAATTTGAAAAAAAATGGGAATTATATAAAAATATGGTTAATAACCATGCAAAAAATATTCATTTTATATAGTTTTTTATATGCAAATATAAAATATCTATTGTCCAGAATATATTTTTTTTTATAGAAATTTCAAATTTGCAACAATACCAATAAATTTTTTTAGTTATTTAAAATTATTTTGAGTTGAAATAAATTATTGTTCATAAAATGATACAATTTGCAACACTCAAAAGTTTTGTTACGGTAACCAAGTATGATGATTACAAAAACACACAGTTAATAAGTACGTATTAGTTATTAAATATAAAATAGTTCCTATACCATCACATTTTTGAAGAATAAAATGGCACATACAATGTTTTAGGAGACTTCATAACCTATTAAACTTAAATTACATATCCAGAAATTGTAAACAATATGTTTGTAGATAATCTATTGGCAGCTAGAGGTTTATCTTTTAAGAGGTCATTAAGTCCTTAAATATTAATATTAATACTATGACTTTGCATGGCACCCAACGTGGCTAGAGTTTTTTTAATGCGTAATGCTGTAAGACGAGCAGATGCAGTATGGTACCAACATTCTTGCATTAATTTACTCATTGTTTGTAAACACTAAAATAAAATAATAAAAGACAAAACATTTTAATAAAGAAAATCTTATAATAACTTGTTTGTATTACCGGGTATGCATTCCATCTCTGTGGTATGGGTGGACGTTTCATTTCTAAACAAACAACTTTGCGCATTTCATCAATAGTAGGGTCAGATGGTACACTATCATAATATGGCAATTGATATTCTTCGTGTATGTTATCAACATAACATCTCCGTGTTACTTCCCAAAGTATTAAACCCAAAGCATAAATATCACCTCTTTTAAATGAATCAAAATGATTCATGTTGATCGTTTCTTCCAAAACCTATTCATGAAAATATAACATTAAGGAGGCTGCACAAAAATATATTGGTTGGATAAATAGTTATTGGTCCAATAAATTGAGTTACATAATATGATCAAAATAATAATGAACCCTGACTTCAGATTATTGAAACATTTTGAACCATTATGTGCTTCAAAATATAATAATATAAATAATGGTTTGTGCAATGATTTTAAAACATAAAACATTAAAGTATAAATTGTATAAATTAAATTTCTTAAAATATTACCTCTGGGGCCATATATCGTTTAGTGCCTACTCTGTGGTTTAATGGTATATCGACTGTATCCATAGAAGTATCATATCGTACAGCAAGTCCTAAATCACCAATAGCACAAGTTCCATTGGATTTAACTAAAATATTTTTTGATTTGAGATCTCGATGTGCAATGGCTGGTTTACCTGAAATTCATAAAATGCATTAGTTTTAAATATAAAATGTAAACAATGTAATTATAAATGTATGTTACCTTGAGTGCCAACAATTTCCATATGTAAATGAGCAAGACCAGTTGCTATAGACAGTGCTATACGAATCATTCCATTTGTATCTACTGTACTTCGGTTCAAAAAATCAAAAAGTGAACCATTTTCATGGTAATCAGTTATTAGCCATAATTGAGTCCAAGTGCCATTATCTAAAATTATTATTAGTTACAATAAAAACATAGATTATAATTAAGATGATCAGATTTCACCTTTATTATCAGCAGCAATAAATCCTAAAATATTATCATGTCTGAGCATAACTGTTTGGTATATCTCAGCTTCTCTAAACCATGACCGTTCTTCTCTAGATGAAAATATTTTTACAGCTACTTGTTCTCCTCGCCATTTTCCTTGCCATACTTCTCCAAAACGACCTTTACCAATAGGGACACCAAGTTGGATTTGACGAGCAATGCTTCTTTGAACCAAAAGTGGTAATCCTATAAAATTTGATACAAATTAAGCAATTTAAAATACACAAAATGATTATTTTGTGCATATAAACCTGATCCCGATCCACTAGTAGTCATTTCAATCATGTCTCTCAAAGAAACAGCTGCAGTTAAAATAGGTTGCTGATCAGCCGCTATGATTCGAGGGGTTCGTAGATATCTAATATTATGACGCTTAGTTGATCCAGCCCAAAAATTCATAATAAGCATGACAACAAGGCATACGACACCTATTGGGCCGGCTATTATAATAGCCAGTTCCCATTTGCCCAATCTCTCCTTTTTATGGTCATTCAATGAATCGTCTGTATTTAGACAGCATTTATGTATGAATAATACAAATTATAATATATAATAATGTATATTATAAGAAATATATATTATACTCTATTCAACTTAAGAAACGCAGTCTGCGGTGGCCAGTTTTTGATGGCGGTGGTTAAGTAACACCCATTGCTCCCCCCCCCCCATCCATGTGCACTAACGACACGTGAAAATAGACAAAGTATAGCATATTCACAGCAACGCACCGCACATGTGATTAATTAGTATAAAATACATTTTAAGTTAAGGCGCCTAGAGCCGATGCCATTTTGTCCTCAAAAATACACTCTGCGGGAATAACGATACCGTCTTGTAGAATCAACCAAATTTCATAATTTTTTTTTTAATTGCAAGAGGGAAATATTCTACAGCCCGCATTGATCCCTGTTTTTTTCAATATTTTATTCTAAAACTTTATAATATATCTAAAAAATACAAGATAAAAAGTATTTTTTTATAATTTTTTTAATACAATTATTTGAAATAAAATACAAAATCAGAGATTGATGCGGGCTGTAGGAAGTCTTCTTTCAGATAAAAAAATTGTCATCAAAATCCGACAATTCTACAAAGCTTGAGAATTATTCCCGTAAAGTCATTTCTTTCTATCAAACCCTATCAACCCCCTCCTAAATAAGTATCGAGTAGTAGATTAGTGGAAAGTCTTATAATTGAGGTGGCAACTAAAATATAAAATTTAATTTTGAAATTTTATAGAATTGTGGAAAATTTGAAAAACTGGCACCGGGACCCTAACTATTTACGTAAGTTGTCAACAATGAACTAATTAAATGTGATGCTCTCGCCAGCGGATTGTTCGAGGTCCGTGCTCGTAATGAATCCACGCCATCTGTGCAGAAGTCGGACAACGACTAAGTTTCTTAAGTTGAATAGAGTATAGTTATGTGCTTTGTGTATGTAAAATAATATGAATTATTTTTTTAATAATTTATTATTCTTTAAAAAAAAATTTAAAAACAATAGCAAAATTTATTAAATCAATTGGTTTCTTAAACATATTTATTTTGCAAAAATAGGTACATTAAGTATATATTATATAATATATTTTTTTATTAATTAAAATCCATGCAATAATTAGAAAAAAATATTATTTTAGAAAATAAAAAACAAATTCTACCTGGAAGCTTAATATGTAGTGTCGGCTTAAGATCTCGGTTACAAAAGTCATAATCTTTACAACACTCGGTTACAAATGAATCATTATGTTTTTTAATGTAATGACATATCAAAGGTTTTTCTCGTGGGATCACTATGTTATTCTCCAAACACCTAAAACGAGCACAGTTATCAAAGTTCAACGCGTTAATTAACACACAATACCTAAATGTTAGCCTACAGTTATTATTAGTTTAGTTGACAAAAATTATTTTAAAATAACAATAATAAATTATTTATTTATTAAAAAAACCGAACAAACAAACAAATATAAAAAAAATTAATGTTAAAATATTGATTTAAAAAGAATTTCTACCTTTAAATATTAATATTAGTTGGGAAAACCAAATAAACTCAACAACAATTACAAAGGGCACACATAAATTGTATATAGACCTGTAGGTTTAACTTCAACCAGTTTTGGGTATAGCCAACGATTGCAATAATCTCGATCCTGGCAACACGACACTGAGATTTCATCCAGAAACTTTCTTCGAAAACAAATATTTGGCTTTTCTGGTGGGAAAAACTGGTACTTGTGCAAGCAACTTAAAGCCAATTCCCAATACAAATTATTTAAAATATGCCTAATTATAAATACATTATAGGTACATAGGGTTTTATATTTTAAGTTGTGGTTATAATGTTATACCATGAAAAATACTAATTGTTTTGGTTGTGTTATAATTAAAACAGCAATAATAAATAAAGAGTTTAAAAATGTAATTATGATCCCTTCTTTTTTATACATACTCAAACTGTAAAATGTATATACATAAAAAATTTAACAACGATTCAAGAACTAGAAGTAAAAATAATTTACAAAATATAGAATAATTTGGAAATAAATTCAATAGAAGGCTGGGTTAAATCACTTAAATCATATAAATAAAGTTTTATGTCTGCTTAAAAGTTAAAATTAAAGCCACCTATCAGTAATTTAAATAAGATGAACTCATTGTGAAAAGTGAAAACAATACCAAATTATAAGGAAAAAAATGTAGACAGAATATGGTTTATATGGAAGTAACCTAGATTTGTCTACACATTAATTTTTGGCTTGAAAATTAGTGGGTAGTTTTAAAGATTACTCATCCAAAAAAATGTTTATAATTTTTAATATATCTTTTAACATATAGGACAAGGCTTATAGGCAGTTCACAGAAATCAGAATAGTTAATACATACAACACAGAAACATATCTAGGGTTGGGCTTTATATTTTTTTTTTCATAGAGATGTAAAGGTAGCATTAACATTTTTCCTATAGAGTAAAAACTGTATACGCATATTTAATAATATAATATATCCTATAATCAGGGCTGTGAATTTATGGGAAAGTGCATTTTTTTTTTGGTGATTGTAAAACATAGCTTTGTAAGTACATAATTTGAATCATATAATTACAAATTCATCTATGAAACTTTTATTTTGCATATTTTTGCATTTTTTGACGTTTTCAGTTTTTTAGGTCATTTTTTCGCATTTTCAGGTCATATTTTTCTTTTTTAGTTCATTTTCTAGTATTTTTAATAAAGAGGAATGATTTAAAATTAAAAAATTTAATGGAAAAAAATACGGGACTTAATACAATTTGCAATATATCGAAAATTCTCGAGGGAACTGAACTGTCCAGAACGTCTCTCCCAGATGATCTCAGCTTTGATGACATGGCTTTTATGCGATATGCTCCTATTACGTCTGTAGATGTTGAAAGGAGTTTTTCGGCATTTAAAAATTTGTTTACAGACAATGGGCAGTAATTTTTATTTGAGAACATCAAACGAACACTTGTTGTCCAATGTAACAGTAAATACTAAAGGTAAATAACGGGGTAAATAAGGTACCCGAAAATAAATATCTTTAAGTTTGTTTTATTATTTTAACAAAATAAATACAAAAAAAATATTTTTTTTAATGTTTCAGGTGAATAGCATTAACTTAATGCAAATGTAAATTCAAATTCAATCAACATTTTTATTATTTTTTTTTTAATAAATAAACACTTTTTTGTACTAATGTTTAACTGATGACCTCATGAGCTAAAACATCGCAAATGTAAAAAAAAAAATGAAGACTTAAGTAAAATAAAAAATTGTAAAACAAAAATAATATGGGTATCATAAATTCTTCAATATTTCATTGATCCATGGTAAATACGGCATAAAACTACTAGGCTATGCAAAAATGCCGTATGTATCGTTGAAGATACGGCATATTGTCTTGTACATTGGAACTAAGTATAATTTTCGGCGTTTTGTCTAAGTAACCTGGACCAGTTTTTCCTCTAATAATATTGTCATTATTTTTGAAAGAACTTATAAAATTGCTTTTGCAAATAATAGTAAATTATAAAAAATAGGTAATATGTTTAAATATAATAATGTATCAAATAACTATATATGATATAATTTTATTATATCAGAAATTGTTACTAACTACATTTTAGCTAATGAACCAAGTATACCAATATTAAAGATCAAC
Source organism: Acyrthosiphon pisum (assembly GCF_005508785.2). Classification (NCBI taxonomy): domain Eukaryota; kingdom Metazoa; phylum Arthropoda; class Insecta; order Hemiptera; family Aphididae; genus Acyrthosiphon; species Acyrthosiphon pisum. The sequence continues at coordinate 129,007,207 of NC_042494.1, forward strand.
ATAAAAAGTAAGATAGGTTAAATGTGGTTAAAAACCAATTTAACTATATTCATTTTAATTTCATTGCATTTTTCAGCTAAAATTACACATGAAGACATAAGTTTAAATAATTAAAATGTACAAAATATTATGATTTTAAGAAAATGCAAAAAAAAAAAAAGATTGTTCTTGAATGTTCTCCGATGACTTACAACATTTTAACTGATGAGGGAGAAGTATACTATATAAAATGTATATGATTTAAATTTAATAGAGCTATTGAAAACATGACATGATATACTAAGTATAATTTTGTAAGCTACAAAAAATTATTGATAGAACAGAACTAATCTAAATGATTAAAGAAAATTTCATGTATGAAAATGTTCTGTTAGATACATAGATACCTATTTAAAATATAATTGAGTTACAATTTATAAAGAAAATAAAATTTAGTGAATTTTGATTATATAATAATTAATATACAATGGAAATAAAAATTGTTAGTAATTAAGTTAACTTTAATTGTTTGTAAGGATATGAAATAGAAAAGCATGTAAATGAAAAACACAGCACAAGATAAAGTGACCGTTTTATTAGGCTATTGTCGCATCAAGCTCATGATGGTCCAAGATTTGGAGTATTATTGTTATAAATTTATAAGCAATGAAAAATTATTGCATTTTTAAAATGAACTCAATTATAAAATATATATTTTCTAAAAACTCATACACACAATTGGATTTCAGTATTATTTAATTATTTTTTGGGTAACTATTAATTATATTATCATTAGATATACATATCATATATTGGTAATAAAATGCACAAATGCAATAATCCAGTCAATGGGGCTCCAAAAAAGGCGTTGCCTTGCAAAAAATACTCAAGTTTTGAAACTTGGCGAAAAGTTTCGTTTGGCCCTTGGGGCCCTGATTGACCATAAAAAATATGCCATCCCAACATGATTGAATCATCTCAACTAATTCTTCATTATTTTATCTACAATTGGTGCCATTCCAACACTATAATTTCTTATTCTATATTCCCTAGTCACTCCACACATACACAGCCAAGTCAATGCATACAACATGACTAGGCTCACTACTGCTAATTAAATCTACCTACCTTTAAATTTCAATGATTTAAAAATATCTGATACATCTCTCCACATCATCCATCCGCACGGTCACACATAATTGTCATTCTGATACCATCCTAAATACTTAAACGTGTTCATCTTAGATACTGCATAATCTCTTGCCTTGCTCAAATCAACTTCTCAATTACTTCCTCCAAATTCATACACAATTGTCTCTGTTTTATTTCTACCTATCATAATTTCATCCTTTCCAGCGCAGTTTTCCAATCTTTCATTCACTTTTTCCAAATAACCAGTGGCATATACAAGGAGGAAGGGACATGGGTGTCAGATCCCCTGCCATTGGCTTTGGAGTGGATAATCTTCCACGTTGTGTTTGATGTGAATTTTATATCAATTCAAATTGTATTCATTGTTCCTAATTGTTAAATATTTTACTACTTAGGTAAAAAGTTTAAAGAGGGTGGGGGATTTTCCAATTGTTCCCTACCATTTAGCTATGTTGTTTCTACGGCACTGCAACTAACACAACAATATAACATAATTTGCAAACATCAAAAATGCCTTAATTTTTCCCATTACTAAGAAGGGCTCAATACTCAACTAAATGAAAATAATTATTTTTCAGTATAATTCCCATAGATGACTTAATATAAAGTCTTGCAATTTTTTGGTTCAAAACTTCTTTAAAAAAAAAAATTGTATGTACTTCCTTTAGAGAAAGAGGTACATTACTTCTGAACCTTAGTTAAAATATATATCATATAGTATATAAGTTTTAATTGATTTGATGAGCAAATATAAGCAAAACCAGTACTGGAAAATATAGTTGTCTAACTATTAATAATTTGAATGATTACATTATCTTTACCTATTATATAGTTCAGAGCTAAGTAATAACTTAAATTATTATTACTTATAGAAAATAATAATACATATTTTAGGACAAACATACTACATTACAAGTAAAAATGATTAAAAATCAAACTTACCGAGATGAATGACGAATAACACTTGTATCTTTTGATATACTCGTGAAACAATATCCATCGGTAACACAAGTGTAGTTTGAATCAGCGCATATGTCACAATAACATGATAAACCTATAATAACAAATAATCATAATTCATTATAATAAGTATTAAGTTGCAAAATTAATGACAATTTAAAAAAATGATTATACCATTTACAGAGTGACTGAATGTAAATAGAAAGCATACAGCCAGCAGCATACAAGTCTTTTTGGAAGACATTGAATATTGAAATATTGAATTCATCGCCGATTTTGCTGTTTGATCGCAGTTTTCAACTTGTGGTGCGATGATCGACTACAAGAGTAGGTACCATTGACTACATTTTCTTCTAACCGGATAAGGGCACATGGTTTAAAAACTGGTCGAAAAACAACACATTTCGAATTCCATTAAAATGTAAAGAGATAATGAATTTATTAAGTCGTAATATATAATCATACCAGTTTAATAAAAAAATTTGTTTATCAAGAACGTAACACCGTGTACACAGCACAGACCACACAGCAATACAGTATGTACTATACAGCAAACGAGTTTGTAATGCACTAATGTTTGTGGCGTTTGTGCTGTACAAAAACAAAATGTTAATGAAGTTATTGAAATTAGAAATTTAGGTACAAAACATACGACAGGAAATACTAAAAACCACAACCGCACTATACCGAATGACTGGTATCTGTGTTTCGTCGAAAAATCATGGAAGAAACGACCCTTTATCTGTGGTTTTCTAATACTGATTGCATTATTTATTTTCAGGGGTCTACATTTCTAAAAGTAGGAACTTCATGGCTCATGCTCATGATTGATCTCTTGCATTAGTAACTTGCATTAGTGCATTACATATTTTGCATACCAATATACAATGATAGGCAATATGCATAATTGCATGAATGCACAATATAATTTTTTTCTTGTTGCATACAACATAATTTATACAATAAGGCACCTACTGTATTTCTCAGGGAACTGTGTAGTGCATAATATTATATAGGCACCTATTAAAAAACTTATTCAACAAAAAATTATTTCATAATACAGACAACAAATCCATTATGTATAATGTTACATAATTTTTTAGCCATTTTATAAATCAACAGAATAATAAATGTAAATTAGGTATTAAAGACATATTTAATTTAAATAAATAAAGTGGCTTCACGCACCCAGCAACCCTTATATATTATAATATTTTACTTTAAATCAAATCGTGGTAAAAAACAAAAAAGTACCACACTTGAAAAAAAAAAGTACATGTAAAAAATGTTCTACACGTAGATTGGTATATGGATATACACATTACACACACACTAGGAAAAAGTCCCCCAAAATGTTTAACATTCCACAATCATAAAAAAACGCAGTTGATTCCCGACTCCCGAGTCCTACACTCCTACTTTATGTATTAGTTGATTCCCGGGTCATTATTAAGTATGTACGAGTTGATTCCCATTATATGTCACGGTATACTGCAGGTAATCTCATTACCAGGTAACAATTTTTAAAAACGTTGTTTTATACATTTTTACCAAATTACCAAATTTTTTAATAATAATTTTTTACCTACTAAATTTTTTTGCTAATAATTTTTTAACAAAAAATTTAATGATTTTCAAAGTATAAAAAAAATAAAGAGAACAACATTTTTGAGAAACTTGTCAGCAACCTCCTCGTGGTGTTTCTTGGGTTAGGCTAATAGACTGAATATTTGACTAAATATTGAAAATAATATAGAATGACCCGGGAATCAACTCGTACGCAGCCCAAAAGAATACCTTAACAACATGATTCTATACCTATATCAGTGGCTTGTTCGGGAGTGAACTAGCTGTGGGGGCGTATGCCCGATGCCCTCCATGATTTGAAGAATAATTGTTTTTGTTCTCTTCTTCCTAATAGCAACATTTGGTTGCATAACTTGAACTATAACTATAGCCATATAGTGGTTCTTATCCACGCAAAACCAATTTTACTATGTTTTACATTTGTAAAACGGAGACCACACATGCGTGTGTGGCATCCTCTTAATAATATATCGCCCCGTTCATGCAAAACACACCAAGTCCAAAAACATGAATCAGCTTTTGAAATTTTTTCAAACTTTAAATGTACACCATATGTAACCAAATTTTTTTCTTTCTTTTTTTAATTGAGTTTCCCTTAAGGCCAAGCACCTACAACATAATACCTAACTTATAATTCGTATTGTAATTTAATTACCAAAGAAATATAACTTCCCCAACACTGTGTCTAGGCCACTCTAGGGGCACCGGCGAGAGAATGCATTAGAATGGCTATAAACGTTGGTCTAGTTTCTATAGTTACGTATGGCACGCAAACAACAACTGAAATAGAAAACCAGAATAGATACGTTGCAAATCACAAAGATTTCTGTAAAAGAACATACGATTTATCAATTGACCATATAGATAGGTACTGAGTATATAAGTTCTATGGATTTATATTATAATATATTTTATGTCATCTATTGTAATCGCCAATTGTCGAGTACGATTAACTATAATAATTTCGGTTAACAAAAAAAATAAGCCAACAATAGACGGACCACGGACAGTTTGTTAAGCAATAGGTATTAGGTATATAATATTAAAATATAAGTTTATTTCACGAACTCGCACATTTCGTTACGTTCAGGTTATTTTCATTAGATAGATACTTTTAAGTTTCAGTTTGGAGTGAGATGCAAACAGATGAAGATTGCTGTTCCTTAGGTGGTGTGCACGTACGTGCAGTCTGCACTTTTGATGCATTCTAGCTAAGTTTCACCGGAAGAGTTAATATTTACGCGTAAGTTTGCATTCATATTATTTTAGGGCTTACATTTACTTTTTAAACTTGAATTATATATTTATTGCTACGGACAATCTGTTCACTGTGTGACGTAGAAGCATAATAGGTATATACGTTTACTCCCAAAAGCGCAAAGTATAAAATGCTTGAGCCCTAATACAGTCGACCACTCAAAGTTTAATACGTAGGCACCTACCTTTTTTGCATACCTATACGATGTACTATACACCGGGTAACATATTAGGTTTGCGCGAAGTATTTAAAACAATATTATATTATTAACATTTATATTTTATAAACATTTATATACCTACGCACCTTATATATTTTATTAGTAGTACTAATAAAATAATACTAGTAGCTATTTACACATATTTTAATTTTAAGTGTACTTTAAACCAAGGGTATCAAATATTTTATTTTAATAATTATTTTTGATTATATTATAATATAATTTAATAATACACTTTAATATAAATTGGTTGTTATTAAGACTCACGGCCTTAAAACTCTTTTCTGGACGTTTTCGAAACAGATTATTATGGTAAAAACAATATAACATAGTTGTCGTAGCAGTTATACAGTACCTACCTAATCTAGATCAACCCGTCACCCGTGTGACAAAATATAAATTATTCTTGTTTTTTTTTTTTAAAGTTTTTTCGAAAAACATATAATGCAATATATTTAACGAAGAAATGTTATACATTTTATATAACTAGCTCATAAAATGAATATATTATATTTATTGTTCATAATGATATATGTATATTATGTGGATATATGTACTTCATAATTCTTTTTTAATTTAAATCGGGTAAAAAATGTAATTAAACAATTTGGTATCACTGACATCAATTTTATTACTCTAGTTAAGTCTAGGATCACTGGCGCAAGGTATATAAAATAATGTTTCAATAGAAGCTGGAAACTGGCAACTGCAGTCTATTCTAATTTATAATCCAATTATCGTATTAACTGTTAAATTCATCATTAAATGATGACTCAGAGGTCACTTGGGGATAAATGACAAAAGTACAAATGTAAATTAAATTAAATTAAATTAATTAAAAAACACGAAAGGAACACGATTACTGCTAATATTAAAGTCTTAATTATTATTAATAAATAAATACAGATAATGGATGTTTTAAAAGCTTTCAACTATTAACATTCATTGTAAATAGTTTTTGATCGACTCATATGTAAGTAACTATACCTACTATATAGCATCGCAGTCACACGTCAGATTACGCCGGAAGAGTTGATAGTTAAAGTAAGTCTGTTTTCATATTATTTTGGGGTTTAAATTTTCTTTTAAAACTTAAAATAAATATTTAATGTCACGAAAAATGTGTTATTCAATAGTGTCGTAGCCGCATATTTTAGTTCCGAACTAGAAATGTGTAAGTACCTACCGTTTGATAGCAATTTTGATTCGGACACGGGGTATGTAATTTCTTATTTTTATTATTGTCAGTTGATCAGGGGATGTATTGCCCGCCACTTTTCAATTATTTGTATTGTACATAACTACTGGTATTACATTATTCCGTCTATCAATAAAGTCCATGCCATAAAGCCCATGCCCCGAGCGCTAATCTTAGAAGGGCGCAAATTTCAAATTTTAAACTCATAATTTTTTATTTAATTTTAATTTTAAACTCATAATGTTTGATTACATTTTAATTGACAAATGCATTGTTATTGGAAACTTTAAGGGACGCTAATATTGTGATGTGCCCCAGGTTACATAATTTGTAGATCCGGATCTGGTGCTAGGTGTATCTTCTTGGTTTTGATGTAGGTAAATAGGCCTATAAATGAGATTACCAGTATACTTATAAGTTATAAAACATTTCTCTCATAAAAACTTGTTAATCTCGGTTTTTCTTGGGTTAAAAATTTAAAATATTTGTAATTTTCGTTACTGTTATACAACAAGGAAATCAACTCGTACCTATTTCTTAATAGCACGGAATCAATTTAAGTGCATTGGCAATGGCGTCATTTGGAGGAGGGCAGGGTGGGAATTTGCCCCCCCCCCTTGTCATTAGCGGGCCGCTGTCGGGCCGGGTATGAGCTAGTTTTGGGCCTTTATATAGTAGCTAATAGGTAATATATTTAAGTAACCTCTACGGCTCGGCTCTACATATATGTATTAATTATTTAGTTATTATAATCTCTCAAAAAAATGGGTTACTTGTATGCTTATGATATTAACCTTTGATACTAACTAGTAAGTATACAATTATGTATAAGGAGGGTATTTGTATTGATATAAAAATGCAATATTGTTATGTAATGCAATGTAAATGTTAACGAGATTTTTTTTTCAGTTTTATTTTGGGCCGGTCAAAAATTTTGCCCCCCCCCTCTCAAAAACTGAAATGACGCCACTGCGTATTGATGCAGGTAGACAGGTACCTATGTGAATCAACTAATATGCAGCCTATTAATAAGTCTATGAATAGGTCCTCCATATGCTTTTAACAACATTAAGTTACAGGCTTTGGTCTTCGTATAGTAAGGGTAAAATTAAAAAAAAATATTTATTTATTTAAAAAAAATAAATGTTTATGGATTTTCAATTTTCTATTACAATAGCAATAACTATTTTATTTTACTAATTCATTTAAGCTTGAGTGTACGTTGTATACCTTATGCTTAACACCACTGGTTTTAATGATCAATGAGTCTTATTGATCAATAGATATTCCTTATGTTGTGTCTGAAATGTGGTTAACCAGGTTATTATTTTTAAGTTTCATACTTATTCATGTATATATATTTTAAACATTATAATGGATACTGATTTAATTCAATGTACAAAAATACTAAATAACGTTGATATTTAACTAGTTTTTCTGGGTGAATAGTATATTATGATCATATTTCAAAATCATAATTCAGAAGTCATGGTCTTATAGATTTATTATTATTATTTTACATAATTTAATTTAAACTAATATCAGTTAAAAAAACACTTTAAACATTAAACAATCATTAATTTTTTGAGGAATCAGTATTTTTTGTATCTACAGGTGAGTTAAACTCATACATCTCTACAGCACGTTTTTCCCCGTTTGGTGGTGGACCAATTAATTTTACCATCTCTTCATAATTTAATGATTCCTTCTTCAACAACTCTTCAGCAATCTAAAAAGTAAAAAAAAAAATGAGGGATAACAAGTTTTAATCAATGAATAATATTATACTTAGAGTATAACATTTAAAAATTGAAAGTTTATGTTTTTGATACTAATAATATCTAAATAGTAAATATACAAATATACAGTATCATAATTCATAAGATACTAATGCCGGGTGCACAAAACATTTAATGAATCAATAGTGAGCTAATGGTCCTCAAAACAAGATTTAGTGGCCCACAATTGGTCCATTAAATTTAACAAATTGTTTATGCAACCTAGCATATGAATACTTTAAATAAAAATGCATGAATTAAAACAATACCAATTCTAGTTTTTTATAGTTTTCTTTTAGTAGTTTTTCTGTTTTGAAATAAGCATCAGAAACTAATCTGGATACTTCAGTTTCCATGAGTGCTGCAAGTTTGTTACTATATGGTCTTAAGCTATTTTTATCTTCAGAAAATGACACTAATCCAACTTTATCATTCATACCATATTGACGTACCTTAAAAGATACAATTCAAAGATTATTTTTTATATTAATACTTCTTCAAAATAATAATTTTTAATATTACTTGAGCATTTGCAATTTTAGTAACTTTATCCAAATCGTTTTGAGCTCCAGTTGTAATGCTGTTAAATACTATTGATTCAGCTACTCTGCCACCAAGTCCCAAACACATTTTTTCAAATAACTAAACAAAAATGTTGCGTACATATGAGATTGAAAAGAAGCCATACAAATTTAATAGAACAACCTACCAAATCATGCTTTTGACTCCAGTACTTTAAGCATCCTAAATAATGTATTCTAACATTTCATAATCTTTTTAATTGTATAATTAAAACTTACAGCTTGCTTTGAAAGTAGATATCGTTCTGTGGGTGTATACTGAGCAAATCCTAGAGCTGCATTAGTTCTAGGCACAATTGTGACTTTCAGGAGAGCATCCGTAGTAGGCAACAACCAGCCAATTAATGCATGTCCAGCTTCATGGTAGGCTACAATTTTCTTTTCATCAGGAGAAATTGCATGAGATCGTTTTTCTGTTCCTCCGACCACTCGTTCAACTGCATAGTCCAAATCAGCTTCTAATACAACTTTTTGACTATTTCTAGCAGCATGTAATGCTGCTTCATTGCAAACATTAGCTATGTCAGCTCCTAGTTAATATACATAATAATTAATGAAATATGTTTAAATTAAAAAGGTATCATTAATTAATTTACCGCTAAATCCAGGAGTTAAATGAGCCATTTTTTGTGAATAATGTTTAGGCTCTTTATCAAGTTTGATTTTTAAGTGTTGTTCAAAAATTTCTTTCCGCTCTTCTAATGTAGGAAGATCGATTAGAATATGACGATCAAAACGTCCCGGTCTTAAAAGAGCCTAGAATATCCACACATTTATATATTATTTATGAATCTATAACACTAAACAAGGTGAATAATAATCCACCACATTTATAACAAAATTATTGTAAACCTTATCTAATATATCTGCTCTATTTGTCGAAGCTAACATTAAAACTCCTTCTTTGGATCCAATACCATCCATTTCAACCAACAATTGATTTAATGTTTGTTCTCCTTCATCACCACCACCTTCTGGACCTCTTGAAGATCTTTTACGACCAATAGCGTCAATTTCATCAATATAAATTATACATGGAGATCTTTTTCTCCCCTCTTTAAATAAATCTCTATAACCACAAATTATTAGTTTTTGTAAATTATCAAAACAAACTAAAATACATATAACTAATATAATTAACTCATATTTAACTAACTAACCGTACTCTGGCAGCTCCAAGCCCTCCAATCATTTCAATAAACTCGGAACCATTCATAGATAAAAAAGGTACATTTGATTCTGTTGCAACAGCTTTAGCTAACATTGTTTTACCACAACCAGGTGGACCTAAAAGTAATGCGCCTTTGGGAACTTTTGCACCCAAATTTTTATAATGATCTGGTCTCTTTAAATAATCAACAAATTCCATAACTTCTTGTTTTGCTTCTTTTAGACCGGCAACATCTTTAAAGCGAACTCCTTTACCTTGACCAATCAATGGGTCAATTAATGTATACTTTGCTCGTTTTATCTGAGACTAAAATAATTGAAATAGTAATTAGTAATAATTACCAATGGCAGTTAAATGTTAATATTAAATATATAATGTATTTATAATACTAATTAGTGGTATATCTAGGATTTCATGTAAAGAGTGTATCACAAAGATCTGACATGTTCAAGTCATCCTTATAAATACATATATATTATCATTGAGCATTTGAGGGTATATTGTATAAAGAAATCATGTTCATAGTGCTGCTCTAAAATTTGCATGTGCACAAGGGGGGGGGGGGGGGGGGGTGCTGAAGGTTTAATATAATAATATTGAATTAGCTTAAACAAAATGTAAGAAATGTTTGGGGAGGCTTAGCCCCTAAAGTCTTCCCCCTATTTTGCAATTATAATGTATACTCAGAAATATATCATTGTATAATGGTTAATGATATTATATTAAGTATTGATATCTTGTGAAAAGTGAAATAATGTAAATTGTATGATATAGAACAACAGTCAGAGCAGGATTTCATATACCCTAAACATTCCCCTCATGGCTCATGTATATGCCACTTATTCTAATACTTACAAACATATCTAAGCTGATCGGAGACTTTGAACCCCCCTTTGAACGGCCAAAATATGCCAAAGCAAGAAGGCCAGCAAAAAATAAAAATAATATTAATTCTGGTGCATTAAGAGAACGATCATACACAACAGGTACTCCATGACCAGGTTTTATACCCAATTTTGTTTCTGCTTCTCTTAATTTTTGTTCAAATCTTTCTAAATCTGCAATATTCATATGGTAAGTTCTTTGATCAATCTGTAAAAATATTTGGGTTATTTCTTATTTAAAATAAAACTGAACAAGGTATTAAATCAAACAGTTTAACTAATTTTTGAAATAGAAATGCAAATAGTCATATATTTATATTTACTTTTCGTCCTTTAATAATAGCACCTTCATGTAATCTTACTGTTACAATATCTAAATCAGGGCGTGCAATTATTTCTTCTACTTCACCTTTAGCTAACATTAAATGTACAAACTCATTCCAAGATACATAGCGCATATCCTACAAACATTACAAATTAATATTTTTGAGCAAGAAAAATTGAAGTTGATTATTTATATTTACTTCAGGATTTGATGCATTAGGGAATAACATACTTATAACATATACTGTTATATATACAGTGAATATCGCCATCATGATTTTAATCATCATAGCATTTCTTGGATCATCAGTGTTTTTGCCATCATTTTCATTCTTTTGAGAATGTGTATATCTTAAGATAAGTTTATTTACAGCAGCTATTTCTTTATGTACTGCTATATTATGCTAAAAATGAATATATTAATATTCAATAAGTTTAGTTATAATTATTTTGCTTCAGAATGTTACTAGAAATATTTCACTAATTGGATTTAAAATGTTTGAACTTGATTATATAAAATAAATTATTTACCTTTTTGGATGTGGTAATTGGTATTTTACGTAAATAGTTACTCATATATCTTGTGCGCCCCATTTCCTTATTCGTTCCAACATAGTTACTTAGTAATTTTGGTCTAAGTATTCGAAAATTTGATTTCGAAATAATATTTAACAAACTTAAGCCCATTTCAAAATTTGAGAATTAAAATATTTTTAATAAATTATAATGTTATTATTACACAACAGTTGCAATTGTTACTTGTTATTAATTTCATTTTAAATTTTCATACTTTAAGTTTTATCACGGCTATAGATAGATACTATCAGCTTTAATCGTGAGTTTTATTCATAATAGTAACATGATAAGCATAGATAATATTTATTATTTTCTAAACGGTCATTTAGATCCCCGACCAACTATATCCCCATGATCCAAATTAAACAACCAGGATAACCATAGGTTGTGGGTACGAATTAAAATATAATATTTATAATAAATAATTTATTTTAATTTTTAATTCGTTGTTGTGGGTATCCAAGACGTCCCAAGATCTATAAAGATTTGTGGTTATCACCTTTGATGTACTATATTATTGATGATATTATGGACCCATCGAGTACTCTCATGAATTAAGATAAGTACTCTCCATGTATGGACTGCCGGCTTCATGATAATATTTTATTTTATTGATAACAGTATAATTGTGTAATAAAATAATAAAAAACTAGTAAATAGTAAATACCTACCTATTGTAATAAACTGTATCTGTGTTCTGTATGAATATTGTATTTTTATAATATAGATATTAAATAAAGAACTTACGTTTTTGGATCAACATTACCAGTTGTCAATCTAATTATACAATGAAATATATTACTCGTAATATTTATAAACTTCATGTAAATCACGATATACGAAATGTTCGTTCTAAATTTACAAAAGCAGCTGTTCTAAAAACTGTTAAAGAACCATTGGTTCTTGAAGATTTTAAAATAGCGGATAAACTCAAAGAAGGCCAAGTAAATATTATAACAAAGTTTTTATTTTTAAATACTGCCATTTTCTAATAAATTAATTGTATCTATTTCCAGCTCAGGATTGCTGTAAAGTATTGTGCTGTGAACATGTCTGATGCTTTAATTTGCTCTGGGTTATCTGAAATCAAACCAGTATTACCATATGTTCCTGGTTTTGAAATTGTTGGCGAAGTAATTGAATCCAAAGCTACAAATGCTGACGATGAAGAAGAAGATATATCAGTAGGTGATCGAGTGTTAGTTTTAAACAAAGAAATCATGGGTGGATTTGCTGAAGAATGTATTGTTGATGAAAAAGTATGCAATTATTATTTATTATAAGTATACATTTTATAATTTGTCTAATGTTTAGGATATTTTTGGAATACCATCAGAATTGTCCTATGAAACTGCTGTGTCGATCGGAGACAGCTATGCAACAGCGTTAATAGGATTAGCTCGTCGTGCAAACCTAAAAAAAGATAATACCATTTTAGTAACAGCAGCTGCTGGTGGTTTAGGTTTAGCTGCAGTTGATATAGCAGCTAATATGTGTAAAGCTAAGGTATGATAATTTATTGGTGTGTCAAACAACAAAAATAATTAGGTATCCTAATTTTAAAACTGAAGGTTATTGGAGCTTGTCGTTTGGAAAAAAATACATCTATTGTAAGAGATAAAGGAGCTTTTATTTCATTTGAAATTAAAAGTCCTGAGTCCTTGTGCAAAAGAGTATTAAAAGAAACTGATGGCAAAGGAGTGGATGTGGTGTTTGATGCAGTTGGTGGAGAAATTTTTCCATCAGCATTAGATTGGTACAGTAATAATTTTTCAATCAATTTTTATTGAAATATATTTATTATTTCAGTATATTTTCTGGCTTTTATTTTAGTGTTGGCCATGAAGGTAAAGTAATAGTTGCAGGTTTTGCATCATTACAACTACCACAGTTAAATATTAATGAACTTCTACGTCGGCCTTCATTTAGTTTAATCGGTGTATCATTAAATAATTATCGTACACATTCAGTAAGGATATACAGGTAAATATTGTTATTTAATATTTTAAGTAAACATTAAAATAAAATTTTAATTAAATTAGATGAATCGAATATACATTATTAAAAATTATATTCAGAACTGTGTTTGTTGTAGGGTAAACATTTTTGGAGAGCTCACAGCTTTCTTACATTATGGTACTATAATATATTATATAAATTTGTAATAGTATATAATATATATTACTAATGTCGATATTGCGTGCGTAAAGTAAAAGACATCTAATTACTAACAACAAAATTAAGTTTAATGGGTATACCACTTATCGCAAAGATAGGCTAGTGGTGCGACCTTCAGGTGGTGTCGGCGTATCGCTATAGTAATTAAAACAAAAATTAAACATCAATAAACATATTATATCTACCTACATTACAAACGCTCAAAGCAGTAAAAATATCTATTTCAATAATTAGTGCTTACCAGTCTCCTAGCTTTCAAATGTACACAATTGACTTTGACAAAATATAAAATAGCTATCAAAAAATGTTGCTAGTAAGTGATCTTAACTGCAAACAGAACTTGGAATTGCAAATTCACTAATGTAAACGGACGTACATTATACAAAAATCTCTCAAAAAATTCTACATTCATGTTGCTCCAGATACACCTACCTACTTTTAAACTTCCTATATGATCAAAGACTCAATAATATCTTCAACAGAAGTTTTGATAATTTAGATGTAATTCTACTAAAATCAATCCGTTTTTCCATTCGCCAAGAACCACTATTTGTACTCGATTTGGACCATTTACAAGTAAAAATTACAATAGATGTGTCCCTTCCCTTTTCAACACCCACTTGTAAACTCATCACCTGTAAACCAGATTGGGAAAAATTCAAATAACATATTATTACTCAAAACCTAATTATTCCTAAAAATATTTTAAACATTTCCAACGCAGATAATGCAGTAAAACATTAACGCTGATCAGGACAGCTAGTTAATTATACAATTGTTACATTAGTGTATAAAATAAACTATAAAGTATTAATAATTTATTATTTGATATAATTGCATAAGATGATAATTGTTATTACATATTATAATTTCCGTTATGATTTGTGCAATATTATACTTTTCAAAAAATAATATACATAATATTACTCATATGACATATTTACGAATTAACCAATTTTAGAAATGATTATATAAATTATACATTTCTGAATAATGGTATGTCAAAATAAGATTCAATGCCAATACATCAGATAATTGTAATATTCTGTCTACTTACTATACTATTTATTGTAGGATACATTCTATAGAGGTTTTCCTATTTATGGTAGAGTTTTGCTTCATAAATAATAAAATTAATAATTATAAGCATTTTATTAAAATCCCACCAAAGCCGCATGTGTTGTCTCCATCTTACAAACGTACAACATACCAAATTTGAGTTCAGCTGAACCAATTTTGTGTTGTTGGCTTATATTTTGGAGTGAACTATTATCAAACTTAAAAGTCTGAATATCATCTGTATTCTCTCATTGGTTTTTTACAAAAATGTATTTTTAAAGCAAGGTATGAGTATATAAAATATAAAAATCTTCATAACTCACTTCAAAATAAAAATATCATATAAAATTAATGAGAGAACACAGATAATGTTCTTACCTTTGAGTTTGATTATAGGTCAATACACTCTAAAATTAAAGCTAACAATGCAAAATTAGACTACTAAGCCAAAATTTGCTATGTTGCACGTTTATAAGACCCGGCAACAAAGGCGGATGTGGCGTCCTCTTGACTGAAATGTTTTACTAAAATATATAAATATATTAAATAAACAAGTATTTGAATGTTGAAAATTGTATTGTAATTTGTAATACTTGAAATTTTGGTATAATTTGGAGTTTATAAGGTATTTTTATCCAGTATATTTCTTACTAGGATAAATTTAATAGTTCAAAATATTTCTTAGTAACAGTCTTATACTCTATAAATACTAAATTACTAAATATGTATAATATGTATAATATTTAAAGTATATTATATGTAAACAATTTACTTACATAGATACATAAATTATGTGTATGGGTAAAATACTAAAATGTACACTTAAGGGGGCTGCAGCAGGTTTTATCTAAAGTCAAAACTAATATAGATTTTATCTAAACATTAATTTTTTTGTTATAATGTTTTTCAATATATTTAAATTCCTTATCTTAAAATAAACCTTAAGGACTTTTAGACCAATAAGCTAGACAAAAAAACTGGAGGAATTTGTTTTGACAGAATTTAATTTTGAAAACAAATTATGATTGATCAACAAGTTTACTAGGGAATGATCGAAGCGATTTTTAATATTCTAATTATTGTTAGTGTCATAATGAATAATATAAATACAAAAATATCATATTTTTTCGATATTTTTATTCTTGGATATCACAGCTGAAAATAAAAATATTCAAAATCGTCTCGATCATTCCCTAGTAAACTTGTTGATCAATTCCTAATCCGTTTTAAAAATTAAAATTTGTCAAACCAAATTCTTCTGGTTTTGTCTAGCTTATTGGTCTAAAAGTAATTTTTTTTTCATCTGTTGCAGCCCCCTTAAATATTAAATAACTAACTTCATATATAAATTGTATGAATAACACGCATAAAATGTTAATTTAACCATTAAAACAAATTTTTTACCAGGCAATCTGTCAAAGATGTATTAACCATGTGTAAAATGGGTGTGATTACTCCAAATATATCGGAAACATTAAAACTTGATCAAGTAAATGAAGCATTAGAACATTTTTCAACTGACAAAAGCAGTGGTAAAATTCTATTAAAAATTGCAGATTAATTGGTAAGAATATAGGATTTAAATTTAAGTAGAATTTTGTGTTAATAATACTTTAAGTTTTGTTATGAGACATATTTTAATTTGTATTTATTATCTATACAAATACATGCATTATTATTTTTTTTTTATTTGGTTTTCAAATTCACTGATTGGTATGATATTGATAATTGATACAACATTTTGTTTAAATTAACATTTAGAGAGAGTGAATGGCAATTATTAGAATGTTGTATTGACCCTTGTTCTAATGTATTAATATGACCTATAACCTACTGAAGTAGGAAGTGAAAGTAAAAGATTAATTTTTAATATTTGTTTTTTATTCTCAAATTGATTTTCCTTTTTTCCTTACCAAAATGGATTCATTTTTGAAAAAACAATGTATTTGCATACCAATTTTCATAAATCATCTGTAATTTTTAAATAAAGGATTAATTACTTGTATGAAAGACCTTGTATTAAATTGTTTAGCCTTAGCTATATACATTTAATATTTTATAAGTTTTGAACTACAAATTAACTGTGGTTTTAACGAAATTTGAACTTTAAATGCTTATAAAACATAACCATTATGCCTATGTATTGTTAATATTTTAGCTATAAAAAAAACTTACACATTATATTTTTAAGCTTTTTTGACCGAATGAATAATTTTTATTGACATTTATAGAAAAACAAATTTAAATTAATCAAATACAATCCAAATGAGGACGGTATAACCAAGCTGGTTACCAAACAAATTTAATAAATTTTCATTTTTTTTCTCCAATTATTTTAGAAAGCAATGAGCATTTTCAATTTCGAACTAATTTTAACCCCCCCCCCCACTGAAATATCCTGCTTACGCCACTGCCCCTGGGGGGGGGGGCACAATTACTTTTTACATAACCCTATTTATAAAATAAATAAAATATTAGTATGATGTGGATTGTATAATATCATAATATTTGTATTTAAATTATCTTGACAACCCAAGGGCCGGATATTACAAATTATATAAACTCTGTTTTGTTTACATTGAATTTCTATAGCACAATGATGTGTAACTTTTTGTTAATTTTAACTATGGTGATAGGCATAGCTTGGCAAATTATGGAATATCTAGGTGCTTAATCACGCTGTGGCTACTTGTTTAATTTAGTAGCAAAAAAAGGACTGATTGTAAATTGTAATTTCCTAAAATTATGCCTACAAAATCGTTCCAAATATTCTCAATTTTATTATATATTTTTAATCTAAAAAAAATGTGGAATAATTTTCCGGACCACAAATGAGTTTTTTACTTACAATAGTGTTGGATAAATAAAGACAAGAAAAGTGTGTATGTAGTGTGTAAGTAAACAACTTCCTCTTTCGAGAATATGAATCATTTTTACTTTATCGTATACGGTATACTTATATAATACCTATGGCCATTGGCCTATACAATTATTTGTAAATTTATCACTGTGGTTTTACATGTATAACAATAACAATACGGCGTACAGTAGCTTTCTTCTTTAGGTTTTTTTTTTTTTTTTTTAAATCGTTTTTGATTTAATTGACGTTTTCCATGTTCATGTACAGAATTATATAATACATTTAGATTGTATTGTATTATAATTGATTAATGGAATGTAAACTGCATCGTTTTCTTAACTAACATTTTGAACGACTGCTGTATTTATACATATAGCCAAAAAGGTATATAAGTATTGCGATTTAGTGTTTATAAAATGTAACTTAAAAAAATATTTATATATGTATAAATTATAATTTATAGGTAATAAATAGATTATAGAATACTATATTGTTCCATGAATAATTTAAATTATATCACGGTATAAAAATTGATCAAACTGGTACCTAACTGCTCACAATGTAGCAGTGTCAAATTAATAACAAGCTTTTTTGGATGTGTATATTAATTATTAATTCAATGATTTTTTGAGTGTTGTTTTGATTTCATCCATTGATAAAGACGCATACTAGGAAATAATCACAGTATAAAAAAAGGTGGGCAAGTGAGTGTCGCTCTGCTGTACAGTAGGTTACTACTTACAAGTGGGTCACTGTAATGGATTGTGTTAAAATGCTACACAGATATTTGTTGTCTCCGTCTTAGTGTCTTACAAGTGAATAACATAGCGAATTTACGCTCAGCAGATCACGTTTAACTCCGTTTGAAAATTAATGTGAATCAACTTATTATGAAACTTGATGGTAAGAACATTATCTGTATTTGTATGTGGTTTTTTACGATAATATTCAATTTTTAAGTGAGTTATGAATATTTTTAATTTACGCAATATTATGTACGCATAAATTACTAAAAAAATTGAACTACCGTAAAAAACCCACATACAAAGTACAAACACAGATAATATACTTACCAGTTACCATTAAGTTTCATAATAGGTCGATTCGCTCTAATTTTTAAACTAGGTACCTATAACGGAGATAAACGCGTTCTCCTGGTCGTACATTTGCCTTTTTAGTTTTTGACAAAACTTAATTTGATATTTGCTGACATTTTTTTTTAAGTAAAGGTAGACAAACGTATGATAAATCTTTTAATAAATTTTAAAATCTTAGATTAAAAAAGAAAAAATTTTATGAATTTCTAATACAAAATAATTTGCACATTTTCGTGATTCTTGCGTATTTTGTCAAAATTTTATTTATGCCTATAAAAAAAATTGTGACTGTATTTTTAATATTTTTCAACTGCCATTGTAACAATATATTAAAAGTTTTGTAGGTATTAAATTTTCAAGCTTTTTGACCCAACGAATACAATTTTATTGACATCTATAGACAAAAAAAATCTAAAAGAATTGGAAACTGAAAATGTCCGTAAACAGCTCAAAACAAGTTAAAATATTTAAAATATTTAATTGTGTACCTATATCAAAAGCTATAATGTTGAGTGAGAATGTCATGTATCTACTCTCATTCGTTTTAGAGTTATGCCAAAAATCAAAATCAATTTTGTAGAAAACCGATTTTGCGTAAAATTAACGTTTTTCCTTAATTTTTTTAGTTTTTCTCGGTGCTCTTGAAAACAAATGGTAAAAGCATTTTCACTGCTCCAAAAGGTGATGACCGCCTAAAATATAAATCACACATCATTGTAAAATCAATACATTAATTTCCCAGAGTCTAAAATGACGGAAAACAGTTTCTTTGTTTAGTAACTACGACCTACCAGTGCCGGATGTAAGTGTCAGGAGGCCCCTTACAAAAAAATTTGTTCGACGCATAACACTTATCTATTTATTTGATACGCTTTGTCGTGTTGATATATTAAAACTAAAAATCACAAAATTAAAATACCATAATCGAATAGGTAAATTATGAAATCATACATTCACTCACTGTTCTCATACCTATTATTCCATGCTTAGATACTTATGATGTATTAATCATTAATGTATGCTTCTATGCCGTATGCTAGTATGATATAAATTAAGAATAAATATCATTAATATGATAATGGCTGTATATTCTCTATATTGCCCTAAAATTAAAGGACACAAATATTAATCAGGTACAATTACCTGAATTTAATACAAAATTATTCATTAATCCATTATACCTATATTTTTTTAAATTTATTGTTTTGAACATTTTTCTCCGCCTTTTAGATGTACCACATTCAAATTATCTCTTAGACATGTTTTTTTTTCAAAAGCCAATAAAAGATAGTGTAGTTAGGTAAACAGGGTGGATTCAGGGTTTAATTTTGGGGTGGGACTCTAAAAAAATACTTCTATCCATAAATACAATAATAATAATATGATAATATAACATGCAATTATTTAAATATTTTATTAATTTATTAATTTAATTTAAATTAATTAAATATATAGTACGATTATACGAAATTAGTATACGATGCATACTATATATAATTAATGTTTATACAAATAAATATGTAAAACAAACAATAACAATGATAAATACTATTATCAAAAATTCAAACCGTCCAAAATAAATGGTTGCCAGTAACATCTTAAAATAATAAAATGTTTTCATTTTATAATACAAAGTTATAGAAAGTTGGACAATTTAGGACTTCAACCTGAGGCTCTTAATACAACCTTGGTCTTGAGGCCCTGGTGCCATGCACCCCCTTCACCCATGCTAAATCCGGCACTGGTACCTACTTATACCATGCACGTAAGTATGGAAGCTATGATGACGGGTGGAAACCGTGTTTTCGCCAAAAATCAATCTTTTGGTTTTCACCCACAGAAATATTATTCATCATAAACGAAAAACACATTTTGGGTACCATACTGTTCGCTAGTATGAGTCATGTGGAAAATGAAATGCATTTGACTTAAATAGGTAGGAACAATAGGTAAAAAGGTGGGCAAGTGGATGTCGCTCTGCTGTATAGTAGGTTACAAGTGGGTCACTGTATAATGGATGGTATTAAATTTGAATTCAATGATAGAATATCATTGTATAAGAAAAACGATTCTGAGCGGAGACTGAATCTAGGTATAAGATATATATTATATTATATAATATCTATGGTATTAAAAAAAAATTGACCTATAATAAATTCCAGATTAATCATATCACAATATCGATTGGGTACTTATAACGCGTTATACATTAACAACAAACCGTGATACTATCATAGTCCATAGATATATAATACTATAATAGTATACTTTAGAAGTTTCAAATACCCACGAATAATATTATACAATCACAACAAAATAACTTAAATAGTTTTTCTAGGTTTATTAATATGTAATTTCGTCCAAATTTGAACTTAAAATGACTATAAAAATAAACTATGCTTATGTATTTTTTAGATTTTTTGGTAACTGAATTAACTACTAACGTGGAATCTTGTTTTAAATTTTCAATCCTTAGATATAAAAGTTGAACATATTATGAATTTTTAACTACAAACTAATTATTCAATTTTAAATTTGATAAATTTTGTCAAAATTTTAACTTCAAATGCTTATAAAAAATAATTGTGGCTATGCATTTTTAATATTTTTTAACTGCTATAGTAACAATGTATCAGGAGCCTTGTATTAACACTTTTTGGCCCAATAGATAAAACTTTATTGATATTTATAGAAAAAAAACTAAAAAAATTGAAAACTGACAATGTCCGTAAACAGCTCAAAAGAGTCAAATTATTTTCAAAATTTTATCGTATATAGAAAATGCTAAAATAAACATTCAGTGAAATTTTCAAGTTTCTACAGTCACTCGTTTTTTAATCACAACAAAATAAGAAAATCGTTACGTAAGAAATCGAGTGAATATCAAATGTTGTAAAAATATGAATTTCAAACGCTCATAAAAATTTAATTTGAATTTCTTATAGACATTTTTTTTTTTAGATAAAGGTAGATTATCCTATAAGGAATCTTGTATTACATTTTAAAATCTAAAAAGAAAAAGAAAAATTTTTACGAATTATTAACTCAAAATAATTTGCTAATTTTCGTGATTTTTACATATTTTGTCAATTTTTTAATTTTAAATGCTAATAAAAAAAAACTGTGACTTAGGATTTTTAATATTTTTCAAATGTCATTGTAACAATATAGTGGGAGCCTTGTATTAAATTGTCAAGTAGTTTTACTCAACAAATAAAGTTTTATTGACATTCATAGAAAAAAAAAACTAATTAAATTGGAAACTGAAATTGTCCGTAAACAGTTCAAAACAAATCAAAATATTTTGAACATTTTATCATATATAGAAAATGGAAATTTAAACAACCATTGAAAATTTCATGTATCTACAGTCATTCGTTTTAAAGTTACAGCAAAAACCAAAATCAATTTTCTCGAAAACAGATTTTGCGTAAAAATGCCCGTTTTTCCTTAATTTTTCTTTTGTTTTTTTCGTTTGAAAACTATTTGAAAAATGTTACTTTTGACCCCCCAAAGTACCAACTAGATTCACTTTCCCATCAGAAAAAGTACTGTTGAAGAAAATCCAAGCACTCACCTCCTAAAAGGTGATGACAGACACAAAAAAAAATAAAAAAAAAACACACATCATTGTAAAATTAATACATTCATCGTTCCACTCAGAATCTAAAATACAGTTTTAACCAAAATGTTTTTTTCGTTTTTGATGATTAATATTTCTATGGTCGAAAACCAAATCCCTCTTTTTTGAGTTAGGACGATAACAAATATGCCCGCTATGACACTTGTCAATTGCAATATATTGTGATTGTACAAAATTGGAACAAGTTTATTAGATACCTATCTCAAATCTTGCACTTACATATAATACGTCATTATTAATACTTATTATACCTATTATAGAAAAAATACTCTTAATTCTTAAATATAGAACCTATTCGATCATAGTGCCATTATACACGAATATATATTATCATTCGAAAAATATAAAATCGATGTTTAACGTTTAGACCGAGGATTTTTTTTCCGATTAAGTGTATTAATTTCACCCTACCTTCCAGGTAGTATTTATGTTAAAATATACAAAGTATAAGAATAGTAGAATATATAGATAGCGCCCCCATTATATTTAGTGTGAAATATCGATATGTTTTAAAATAAGGGTATATAATAAACTATATAGGTAGGTACCGCCCACGATATATAGAGAAGATATCTTCTGATACATCGTTATATTATTGAGTAATAACCAATAGGTATTCGTATACAAAAATAATGTTGGATACTACGATATTTTAAATTTTAACATGCAAGTTTACATGCCTATATACTAAAAAGTTAAATTTGAACATGAACAGCCCCTTTCTCTCTAGTAGACAAACGTAAGTAAGTATACATTTTCCAATTTGTATATTTATGTTTTTAAAGATTGTATTAGTTTTTCAAAGTTGGTGTTGTTATTTTGCGTGTTAATATTATATAGCTCCCGCGAATTATTATGAGTTATGAGTTTATGACTAAGTGTACCGGTGCGGAAAGACTGTGTTTGCTGGACAGTCACCATTGTTTACCCTCAATAATATAATAGGTAACGTGCACGCAACGAGCGACCGCTCTGTTTAATTACAAAATTCATAATTTATTACGCGCACACAGCCAATTATTACCGTATAGAGGTCGTCTGCGCAGTACTCGGTATACATATATAATATTGCTATCACAATTATAGAAATGCCACGGTAAAATAAAAATGCAAATAAACATCTCCGACTTCGGTACAGTAATTGTCATCATCATTATAATATGTTTATAATATTAATTATCTATTATATAATTACTCTCGACTCTCGAGTCTCGACACATTCACATATTATAATATAATGATATTCACGCAAAGCTGCAGACATATTTATATAACGATGTTATACATGGACCACAAAATCTGTTGAATATATTATTATTATAATCTGTTTAGGTCCCGGATTTCAATGCAAAGTGTATCATTTTTTGGGTGCTCTAGGACAACGCACTCCAAGTACATTAGGTTAGGTTATGTTTCGTGTAACAGATACTTCGAAGGTGATACTTTAATTTTAAATAGTTTGATGTTTTTCCATTGTTTTATCATTTTGTATGGCATTTTCTGCAGGTCATTATATAAGTTTTTAGTGCATATATATTCATACATCGTACGAGCTTTTAGTGTAATTTAGGAAATTCCAAATATTAATTTTATAATAATATTGATTTAAAATTTTAAATAGTTTTTAATTATTTTTCATCCGTTCTAAATATCAATAGGTTATATGTAAGCGATTATGTCTGTATCTGTATCCCGCGGTTATTTGTTGTGGTGTTTTAGGACTCAACCAAATAACAACTTTGGTCAGTTGGGTTGCCTGATGGAGATACATCGCTATCACATTTATTTAGGATATAATGTTTATTTATTATGCGTGTTTAAGTTTGGTATTTAGTTTTTGAATTACTGTTAGTTTAGTTAATATACCTATAATATGTTAAAAGTTCTGAAAGTTAAATAATCGTTTTTCTATCGGTTGCGTCCCTATAAAAACATATTTGATTATTTTTCAAAGGCATTTCAGCATTGAAAAATATTTTTGGTTATTTTTAGAGCATTTTTGTTTGTTTTTAGGGCATTTAAATCCGGACCTTACCCTAAATATCAGTTATTATCTATGGCTTTATTAAATATGCATTATCGTATTTATTCAAGGACACTATATAGGTGCATAAATGCATAAGGCCTGAACACATTTCACTACAAAAAACCAATCATGTTTTATTAAAGAAAAAATAAAATTATTATTATATTATGTACATAGAATATAATGTTTTAAAATAGAATTGGTCTTTCAAAAAAGTTGTTTTGACTTTTGGCACTGGTGTGTAAATATTTAATTCCAGCATATACCAGCTGAGTAGCACGCAAACGAAATTTCCCTAAAATTATATAGTTATAGATTATAGTAAGCTATTTTGGCGTTACATGGGCCCTCATGTATTAGCATATTATTATTACATAGGTAGCTGCTCTCTGCAGAATATACATCACGTGTGTATTGCGAAACCTCGCACGCATAACCAGCTGTACAAAAGTAAAGGTAATTGTAAGGGTCGACCTCACGCAATAAGGGGGTCGACACGACTCGTTATGACGTTATGTCTGGTCGTCGTCAAACAGGCGCGGGATCGAACAGAGGGAGGAGCCGTGGACCGCAGTGTGACCTGCTACCAAAAGATCGCGAATAGGCTCGACGGAACTACCCCACTAACGGCTGAGCAGCGATTCGCGTTTAAACCGATATCAGTCGCATACACGGTTAGCCGAGTAACGGAAAAGGGTTTCAGCAACCGCGTACGTTCGTACTTTCGATAACAATAATAAACCCGGAAACGGTCGAAAATGTGTTGTCGTTGGCGGGGGATGTGGTAAATTATTGTGTTTACTCGCCGTAACGATACGATTAAACACGTATATCGTGTAACGGCCGTGGTCACACTGTCAAAGTTGTCGGTGGCGCGCAGGGATTGTCGCCGCGCTCTGTGGCCGCGGCTGTGCCCCGCTTGTCGCTTACTCGCTCGCTCGTGACTCATTGTTGCGGCTGCCGGTTGCGCGCGCGATGTGTGACCGGTTGGCCGCTCTGGACGGCCTCGTGCCGCCCGCTGCGGTGGCCTGCAGGTCAACGCCGTCGTCCCCGAACGCGTATCGGGCCGTCGTCCAACTGCAGCAACTGGAGAAGACCGCGTCCGTGCCAGACCTGCAGCAGAAAAGGCATCATCACGGCGACGGGCCCGCGGCCGATCACCAATCCGCTCCGGCGTCCGCGTGTCCAGACTCCAAATCCGACGGCTGTCTGACCGATACCGGACGACGGGCGCCTGTCACCAGCCTGAGTGGCACTTTTCTCACGCCTCCCTGCAAGGTAAGCCGCGCCTTTATTTCGTAATATAATATAATCTACAGTGTCGTGACTATAGAACTTTTTAAGGACGGCGTCCACATAAAATAATATACCATGGATACGTCTACACTCAATATATACTGTGCTTTGCAGAAATAGTGAAATTATAATTATTAACTAAATTTAAATATAATATTTTTAATTTAAATGTTTGTACCTATAGGTATTTTTATGGGCATTAATTTAGTAGCACCCTGTGAAATTTTAAAAACTCGGTGCCTATGATTATATATTAAACTACCTAATACATAATAATATACTGTAATATAGCATAATAGTAACAATGGGAGTACGATGTGTGGATGTATGGTAAAATGGGGGAGGTGTCATAATATTATAATCGCTATGTCTTGGGGTGTCATCTCTCCCGCAACTTAATCTTGTATAATAGGTCATTGCGAATTGGATTATTATAATTATATGCCTCCAACGATTTCCGTCTATTATTTAGCGCCTCACAATACGATATAAATTATAATTAGGTATGTCTAAACGTATTAATATATTATTGTAAATATAGGATCAATAGGTAATATTATTGCGGTTTATTTCAGTTATATAATATATAATTTACTAGTTTACTAATATAATGTCGTGGTTTGATTTTCACGCACATGGGAAAATCCGCTGCTTTTATGTGGTGTTCAAACGCTCTTATTAGTCGTAAAGTTCTAGTAGTCTTGCCCGGAAAGTTATGGTGTTATAACATATTTACTGTGAATAATATGCGTTATATACATAATGGATACAAACATAGAATAATAATTATAATTTATATTATACATATATAAATAAGTATTAATTATATAATAATATGTAAAGCAGGGAAAATTTTTATTTACGCGGAATAAAAGTATAGTTTTTACATATTTAGATATCATAACGTTATAATCACTAAAGGTTATAAATTATAATATTATAATAATATAATATACTATAGCCCATTTATTCATAAAATCATATTATATAGTTAAATACTTTCCCTTTAATCAAGATTTTATTATTATACAACGAGGATAGTGTTCCCTAACTTATTTATTAATACGTATAGATAAGTTGTTTGTTTCTAAAAATTCTAATAGGCACATTAATATTTATGATACATTTTTTTAATTACGTGCGTAGATAAATTTAAAAATACCTAACTAATACACCTAATCAGTAATCATAAATTATTAATTATTCGTATTTACGTAATTGTACATAATATCCTCCGTGCTTCCGTTTTCATCTCGGTATTCATTTAGTATTTATAAAGGCTATCATTTTTACCATCAAATTTCGAGATATAACGATATAATAGTAGTAGTAGTATCTACCTAATTACCTATAGTCGTATAGTACTTGTATGACTATTGTATGAACTATGAATAAATTAGCATTCAGTATGATTGTATGTGAACTAATTGCTATACAAATATACAATCTACGATTTTTACAATATTCCTTCAAACATTGAATAAAAATAAGTAATTTTAAAGCATCTGTAAAAGCGTCCGATATTAAAAATAAATCTATTATGTATAAATATTATTATAAAAATATAGTTGTATTTATTTTTGGTAATATTGAGGGCGAATATATCTAAATAGTTAGGTATTCTTAATTTTCTCAAATAATAAAATATAGTAGGTATCTTATTGTATCTACTAGTCTAAGTACTTATGATTATGCTTCCACTAGATTAGAGAACATTTTTATTTTACCATTACCACTCCATTTATTCCTAATATAAAAGTCGACCTTTATAATTAAATAAATATTAGATTTTAGCCTTTTTTTCTAAATTGTGCATATAACAATATGATAAAATACATTATATATAGAAATATGTATAGAAATGTAAAAGATATAAAAGAAAAAATACAGGTCATCACTAATATAATTTCTCAACAAATCCAATAAAATAATATTTTTTTTTTGTTATAACTTCACTTTGAACTCAATTTAACCTCTAGAGACGTGCGTCGCCCATTTAATGGACTTAGAATTTGGTGCCCCGGAAATTGCATTCCGCCACTCAACTAAATATGCCACTGATTATTATATTAACAAATAGTGTATATTGTATAATAAAGTGCATACCTTTTTTTCCGTTCAAAAAGACAAGAAACGGGTGGGAACAGTTTAGCACAATACTGCCACCAGATCCCTATAGGCTGCATACCTACCCCAAAGACTATAACGTCACATACATATTACACACGTATACATAATTTACAATACATTTATTAATATGTTAAACATTTATTTTTATTTACCTTCGTATGTATATGTATGGATATAAAATTATTATTAGTCTATAATTTAGTATAGTATTTATAGCTACTAACTACAAATATTTCATAGTTGTCGTATATGGCATGTTGGCATATTGACATACTTTTGGTTATATTTATTTAGTTTTAGGCAACATTATTTTTCGATATCATGGACATATTTATGATATCGGCATTCAGCAGTAACTCGATTATATTCTTTTGACAACCGTTCAAAATTGATTAGTTTTGGCAGAAAGAATTATTTTATACAAAATGTAACATTTTAATATAATTGATAAATACGCAGACGAAGTTAATGGTTTGATGCTTTATTTTATTATAAGTGTTTAATTTCCTTTCAATGAATCATTGATCATTGTAAAAGTATTTCAAATGTTATTGTATATGCTATATATTGGTATACTACTATAATACTAGTATAATAGCATAGCTATAACTCGTCAGTGATTGATGATTATAATAAGGCCAAGGAACTTGTGTATTACATTTATGCACTATGTATGTAGTAGGTGTACCCACGTGAATGCTAACATTTCTTTATACACAGTATAAACCTTTTAAAAAATATAAATAGATTTTTTAATGAAAATAAAGATAAACATTTTAGATATAGGTATACTTAATATTAATTTAATGGATGATTAAAAAAAAATCTGTACGGTTATTATACCTAAATTAAAATATTAGGATGTCAATAATGATTAGTTACAGTTGATATCGCTGCAGATTTTAGTAACACTATGTTAGGTCTAAATAAAATATGTACCATACCAACAATTAAACTGCCATATTGGTTTATAAGATAATTCGATTCTTTAAATATTGCAGAAACCTAATTTAATAATATTTTTATGTTTTCAAAGAACAATGAATCTATAATTGTATATATTTTAAATTGTTTTATCCATAGGTATTATATTTACATTACGGGCCAAGTAAAAAATCACGGGCAATTATGTAAAAAATGGTTGATTTTAGTGGTCAAAATAGGAAAAAGTTTACAGTTTGTGAACAATAACCAAATCAAGGGGGTGGGGGGCTATACCTAATATTATTATTCATACTATACATGCCCGTTCTTTTGTTAGTAATAATTTTATTCAATGCCCAAAGGATTCTGGACAGAGTATCCTAACCATACTATTACCTTACTATATTCCAGAGCGTTATATATTGGGTTTTAAATTTACCATTTTCACATTGTCCAAACCCATCAACAATGACCGAACTTCCCAATACTTTTTTCGATTTATATATATATTATAATATAATATAGTGTACCATATAGGCTGCAATATACAATATATAGTATATACCTATTATCTATACATTTTATAGTTTATAGTTTTTTTTTTTTTTTATGTAGCTTAAGCCCGGAAACTTAGGCCATTAGCTATTTTTGTTTTGTTTGTAGATTTTTTTGTTGGTAGGGAGAGGTGAGTTTGTTTTGGCAGAATTTTTGATATGGGCACCCGTAAGTATCTGCCATGCCCGGGTGGGGGATGGCGGCACTTGTTCTCCGGACACCGTGACTTGCCCGAAGAAAAATGCCACCCATGGCCGAGGTATCGAACCGGCGTCGGTGTGCGTCGCAACCGACGCCTTAGTCCGCTCGGCCACTCCGTCCCCCAGTTTATAGTTTATACACAAAATATAGGTATATAGTATATACTATATAAAGTCTGTTAACAATACTTTTATGTTTCTTTCTTTTGTTCATTTTATTAAAATATGAATTGTTTAAATAATTAATTATTGTACCTATATATTATACTCTTGGACCTTGGGTTTTTAGAACAACATAAACAATTTTCTAAAAATACCTCTTACAATAAGTACGGCATTGACTTTTTAGATGATAGTATAAATAAAAGGCGTTAATGGTATAAATATTTATCTGATTATTTTGTGTATCTGCCTTCAGTCAAAAATTATGACCGCAATAATTGATTTTATTTAACAGGAAATTCCAATGATTATGTTTTGTTTAGATTGAATCGTATACATTAGAATTGTTAACGGTATAATATAATGTATTTATATATATATACTATATTACTGCATATATAGAGTTATAGCATACCTATGAAATAAACAAGAAATTCAATTTATTTAAAGGTACTCTTTTATAAGATAAAATACCTGAACAATGAATAATGCATAATATGCTCTTTTATTAGTTTCCTATTCATAAATTAACAATTGCATTTTATAATTTATAAATTATATAAGTGCTTACTAAAGACCATAATATGCATTACCTAACCACTAGTGACAACTAATATATTATGAAGTTAAAACACTTAAAACTGGACGAATTCGCATCATATGTTATCTACATGAAAATGTATCCACCACAGAATACATCAAATCTATTTCATCTATTCTGTGTATCTACCGCAACCGTTTGTTGGCGTTGTATGTTATCTACAATCTTTCACCCCGCAATATGTAGGTGTCTGTCATCTATCTATTTATTCACCTTTTTTTACATCAAAGAACTTCTTTTCATATCTTCAAAGAATTTTTCGAAATGGTTTTTGGAGATATTGAGTGAAGCCACGCCACCACCACTCAATTCAGTGTGGCACCGCGTGTTTTAAGCCGTATATTTGACTTTGACACTTCTCCATGTAGATTTTATATATTAATTATAATTGGCCCCTATTTACAGTTTCATGCATATATCCGGGGCATGGGCGTGCTCTAGGGGTGATAGGGGGTTCAAACTCCCCTACGAACACTTGACGAATATAAGATATGTTCTTACTTGTAATTATAATAATTTATTGGGGAAAACCCACGCTAATTTTTTAATATTTTTTCCAACGAGTTAATAAGAACGATGTTGCAAAAATTAATTACCGATAATCAGTAATTTTTAAGTTATGGCCTTACAAAGTTCACTGCGATTACTGGCAATTAATTTTTGCACCATCGTTCTTATTAACTCGTTGAAACATTTATAGGTTTCTGGATTCATAACTGGTTGTAATAATAAATAAGTGTCCGAAAAAAATTTAAAAAAATTGCGTGGGCTTTAAACTAGATTTATAACGCTAAATTAAACAAATATTTTATTTGAAAAACATAATTATATAGTATGTATAATGGATGTGTTAAATTTGAATTCAATGATATATTATTGTATACGAAGACCTAACCTTTTATTAAAATAATATTAAAATGTTAAAATGTTAACAAATTTTCCTACTTTTTTTTTATATGTAATTCCCGATTATTTTAAAAAGTACTGGAAAATTCAAACTTTTTAGTTTTTACCCCTAAAGTACAAACTAAGTCTAATTTTTCTACCAGAAACAACCTCTAAAGTCAAAATTCTATTAATTTTTTCTTCTATAAAAAGTATCTTCAGACTAAAAAATAAAAACACTACATTATAAAATAAATACATTCATCGCTCCACTCAGAATCTAAAATATTCACTATTCAGAGTGAAGTTTAAATTAAATTATCGACTAACTTAATGTAAAATGTATAAGCTAAACAGAAACCCTTGAACAGCTTGAACTATACATGGTTTATATTATTAGATTATTCTTAAAGCTGTGTGCCTGTGTCCTAGTTAAAACAAAGGCATAAAAAAAATGACCAACACCAAATAAATGTCATAACAAAATGATTTTATTTAAAACTAAATATAATGCTTCTACGGATAATTTGTTTTATATTTAAAAAATACTATAAACTTGTATTTTCTATATAAAAACAATTAGACTTCTAGGTTCAATTATAGTGTGGTCTGTACTCTGCATTAATAGTGGTTGAAGAATTATTTTTATTAAACATTTAATTTAATAGTCAAAAATAAAAATTACACCATTATAAAATAATGTTTAGAAAATTATTATATTTTACAACTATTTGATATTTTTTATATATATACTTATGAATGAACCAAATTTGTAATTTTTTTTGTTAAAATGTAATTGTAATTACCTATTTGTTTTTATACTAGCTACCTACAGGAAACAATAATTTAAAAAGAAAATAGTTTTGTAGGAAATAAAAATCAAACCTATTTTAATGTAGGAGAAAATGAATATAATTTTCTTGACGAGTGCACTCCGGATTAATAATTGTGTTGTTACTTCTTATTATTCATTGTGATTTCTATTGAAATAAACAAACTAATATTATTTATAAATAATAAGCTTACTACTAAGCCTAGTCCTTAGTGTAATGTTTCATTTTTAATCTGTTTATTAAAGTGATTAATACAAATATACAATTATATATTTTTTTAGTTAGCTTTGACCCTTTGTCACTGCGGATTAATATTTTCATAATTTACATAGTATACAAAATACTTTATTTTAAACTATGCAATAATCATGTGCAGTTAAATTTAAAATCGAATTTAATTTAATTTTTAAAATCATAATTAATAAAATATAATATTAAAGTCGCAACTAAATATTTTTAATGTCTTATAATTTCTTCAAATTTTATTTTTTTTTATAATAATACAAATTTAATTAATTATTTATTGCTTGTAATTCATAACTTATATAATATCTATTATTCATTACCATTATGAGGCACGTAATTAAATGTATATAAATAATGTATTAGATAAAAAAAAAACAATGTAATTTAGTATATTTAAGTACTGTTTTTTTTTTTGTAAGAAATAAATATTATTATTATTATTATTATTAATTTTGTCTAAAAGCACAGATAAAATGTTTGACTCAAACAATGTACCCATTTGAATATATTATAGTCCTTAATATTGCTATAATAATTATTGATACAATCATTTGTGTATATTTTAGATTGTGAGCGGAATAATCATTGTTTTGGTTTTACAATGGTGTGTGTTTTTTCTTCTGTGTCTGATGTCATATTTTAAGTGCAGTAAAATGTATTTCAATCTTTCAAAAAACTTTGAGGATGATTTCTAGTAGCAAATTGTATATATTTATAGTCGAGGAAAATTCATCAAATTTTCAATACCTAATTATATCAAAATAATCGGAAAACTAAAAAAAAAAATACGAAAAAAATGGAAATTTGTACGTGATAAATTTTTGACAAAACCTATTTGGTTTATTTGTTGTAATTTAATAAATTAACAGACTTAAAATTTTTAGATATTTTGGTTTATTTATTGATACATCATACATATTTTATTTGAAATAATTGAATTTTTGTAGTTATTTTTCGATTTATATTAATATGAGAGTTTTGTTACTAAAGCAAAATTCTTGAAAATGTAATGGGTACATCGTACATCGTTCATAAAGCATTCTGTTTTCCTTAAAGCATATTAATAAATATTGAAAATACACACCTACTTAATTTTTTTTTAAATTGTGAAGTTCAATATTTTATATGCTTTGTCAAAAGCACGATTTATAGTTGTTATAATCATTTATAGTTGACAATTTACGTTTTATCTTCAAACGATTTTTAATATTTTATTGTTGTTACTTACCTATTTAAAATATATTATTATGGTAGAAACTTGAAACATTCCACTATTTTTAAATTAGGTACTTTAATTTTACATTTAATCTACATACCTAATGGAATTTTCAACATAATTTATTTAGACTGATTTTATATTTGTTTAATGAACTTGTTCTGTATGGAAGTTCGGTATTGACTTAAAAGTTAATTACATTAAGACTATATTCGAAATCAAATAACCAAATCATCCAAATTGGTAGGTCGAAATTCGGCTAGACTATCGCGGTCACATTTATTTTAAATGTATTATCATTGATTATAAATACTAGTATTTATAATCAATGGTATTATGTAAATGTATATACCAATGTATGTTACCAATACATTTTACTAATTCAGATATATTTGTATTTTGTAAACTAAAATAGAAAAACAAATTACTGATGGTAATATAAATGAATTATAAAATATCTTTCGAAATTGTAGGTAAATACATTGTCTCCGCTCAGAATAGTTGTTTTTCATGTAGGTAGGTCAGGCATGGATCCAGAGCAAAGATCCGGAGGGGGGGGGCAACAATTTTTTTACAACACAAATAGAATTATAATAAAATATTATACTTTATTCTTCATTTAAAAATGTTGTCATAATATAGTAGATATAGGTAATCAATGTAATAAATAAATTATTGATTATTTAATACCTACATAAAGCGACAATGTGTCAATGTGAAAAGAAGTTTAGATTTTGTTATTTAATATTTAATATTTGTATTTATAAAAAATATATCTGGGGGGCTGGGCCTCCCCTGGATCCATCCCTGAGGTAGATATAAGTATAAAATGTATACTTATAAATTAATGTATAGTGAATAATCTTTGAATTCAAATTCATCACTTCCAAGTTCCAATATCCATTTCAGGATGTAGGCTATTTCATGATGAGGTACACCAAAATACTACTTTACAGCAGAGAACTTCCCCGATTTTTATTATTATTACTGTTATCACTTATCACTCATCACTTATTAATACTTAATGATTGATTATTGAGTGTAATATCTCATAGACTTGTAATATTATAAATCTTTGGTGTACCTATATGTTTTTCAAATTATTGAAATTATCAATATTAATATCTCGTTTATAAATTGTCTTCATGACTTATTGATTAATTATTAATACCTACACTTATTTTTATCTAGGTATTTACACCTAGATACAGTCACTTAATGACGTCTATTAAATCCAAAACCTATAACGGTTTATTATACCTATCAGTTTTTTTTAAACTGCAATAATAACTGTAAGCCATATTTCATATTTAAAATAATTACAATGGGTAGTATAATATACAATAATAAACACTACATAATACCTATATTTATATTTATTTGAAAAATAAATGAAAGGTTAATTTAGCATTTATTTACGATGTACATGCTACATTATCACGATTCACGAGTCACTAATGCTACAAATGTGTGGAGAATAGAGATCGATCTTTTTGTGGGATGTTGGTGGGATTAAATATTATTGAATTCGTATAAAATTCCTTGATGATTCAAAAACAGTCCTTCTGGGTATAAATGAAACGGATTCAGATAGATTTGTATTTTTGTTGAAACACAAAAACAACGTCAAAGCCCGATATAATACAATTTTTAAAGTATAAAGTATGATATAAAAATCGTAGAAAAAGTAAAACACAATATCATGTAATATATTTTGCGTTCGTCGAACAAACAATATTTTCGCCAAAATCGCGGTTGGTATATAGACGCCTACCGTCTTCACGATTCGTCTTTATTAATATTAAACCAACAGTCATTGTATCCTGTGGGTAGTAAATGAGTAATGACGTAGCTCAAGTAGTGTCACATCTATAATAAAGTCCGCGTACAGTGTACACAGTATTATTTTCGTTCTATAAACGAACGAAATCTTGACACGCCGCCGCTGTTGTGGGCGCGTCTGTGCGGCTCGACTTGGTGCACGCTCGGTACTGTCGAGGTCGCCAGCGTCGTCGGTGTGCGCCGAGCGGCGGCGTGGGAATTCGGCGAAAAGGGATGACTGACACACATAATAAAATAATGTTATATTATATTATGTGAAAGAGTGGTGGGCGGGCGGGAGCGCGTTTCCTGGGCTCACCACTTGCCGTCCCTTTCAAGGTCGCCCCCACCGGCTGGTCTCCCGCCGCCGTCGCCGACCGCTCAACACCGACGCACGGATATTATCGTCGCAGTTTCCCGCAAACGGTCGGCAGATGGCACAGTGATCGTTCAGTTCTCGTGTCGTTCGGTCGCGTGCTGCCGTCCTGCTGCTCTCCGTCATCCACTCGGCGTCTCAGTCGTCGATCCCCCGTTTACCTCCTTACCGAAGTGTGCGTTCGCCGACGGCACGCATTCGACAAGTCACCGGACAGACGATCGCTCCACTCGCCGGAGCACCGACGTTCTCGTCGTTTCGAAATATCCCAATCGCTGCAGCCACCCCTCAAGTCCGGAGAAAACGGCGGTGAATTGTTACCCCCCGGACCAACCACCGGCGTGATATTATTGTTATTGTTGTGATTGTCCACGGACCAGTGTGCATAAACCGGTTTTTACTCGTTAAATAACAGAATTCCACGACGCACACCGCTCGCCACACTTGGGGGGCAGGTGTAATCATAATTCGTAAGTAAATATCATACGTCTATACAAAATAATTCCACGATATTAATAATATATTTTTATGAAGTACCTCTAAGACGTTTAAGTGTATCGTACTCGAAATATGTTGAAATATGTATTGTGAGACAATGAAAAAAAAAATTTCGAAAATTGTTCTGACGACCGTTTCGATGTCGTGTAGATTATGACATTGCACACGGACGAATAAATAGTAAATACAATACCTTATCCGTCTGTAGTCCGTTTGATCTTATAACCTGTACCGCGTGGAAACGAGTGATGATCAGAAAAACCGCATGTCCTTATGTGGTCTTACATAATCGTTGGGATATTGGAAATAATAATCGTTAAAGTGTTTAAAAATACATTTATTTCTAATCTAAATTCCTTGAATTCCATACGACCATAGTTCCGCAGTACCTATTATAGCCCCATAGTAGTAAATAATATTTCAAATTGTTTTTTTATCTCAAACGTGAGTATTATTGTTTGTCGTTTTATATTATTGTCGTGATTGTCGTGACTCGGGATGTGCCTCTACCCACACGTATTTTGTTACATTAGAAGTTAGAACACTTCAAAATGTATAATATTTAATTGTTCGTAATCGAAATGACTAATGGGTGTTAATTGTTTTTATGACGTCGGCGGTTCATGGTGGCAAGGTTTAGTGGGAATAATATAGGTAGGAAATGTGCCTTTTTTTCCGCTTGGTATAAAATAACAAACATGTCTACCTATTTTCTTATTGTTTGAAATTTGAATAGAACTTTTTTAAATATTACAATATGTAGAAATAGGTATCAACCTTTTCATTTTCGACCTTTTAGAAAATTATTTGGTCTTCGTCGTTAAGTATTTGCAACAGTACCTACACTAAATTATTGCCGAAACAATTATGTGCCCTTTACTCCGTACGACATGTATAGACTTCTTACACCACGATAACCTTTTTTTAATTGACCAGCGATAATCATTATTATTACCACCCTATAGTCGTTATAGTATACTCTAAATTCTAATAATAAAATATTATATTGTTATTTGTTATATAATATGGTATTATATCTCAGTGATCGTTATTCGTTTGGATAAGTTTTTTTCATGTCTCGGATATCATGGCATTTTATCTGCTATAGTCGCTAAAACAATTATGTATCATATACTGCAGTAGCTTGTTTGTTTTTATATACGGTTCAAGTGATGTTTTATGTTTACTTATGTTGAAAACATGTGGGTGTGACTTCGATAATACACAGCAACCTTGAAAAACCTTTAAAATTGCATCGTAATAATTATGGGAAACACATTTCAAAACATATTTGCCATAGGAGTAAGCTCGGGAGTAAGTGAGTAAAATACTCTCACGAGTGGCACGGGACTCGTGTACCAGCTAAAGTATTTTTCCTGTTTGGTTTATTGTGAACATTCAAAATTTCGTAATCAATGATATTTAAATTACATTTTT
The DNA here is from genome assembly GCF_005508785.2 of Acyrthosiphon pisum. NCBI lineage: Eukaryota > Metazoa > Arthropoda > Insecta > Hemiptera > Aphididae > Acyrthosiphon > Acyrthosiphon pisum. The sequence goes on from NC_042494.1 coordinate 129,044,918, forward strand.
TATATTAAATTGATTATACTTCATTAGGCATTACAACTTAATGTTTTATTAATATTTACAACGTATTAGGAGATAGGTACTAGGTACAGCAATCGCAATGGTAAGTTTTTTAAATGTCTAAGATCATCCATTCATCATTAATATATTGTTAATTTTTCATCATACCTACTTATTACTTTGTAAAATCATTAAATGAGTTTTAAATTTGAATACTTTTTAAAATAAATTTATTTGTCGCGCGGGTGGTATAGAAAAATACAGAACATCGCAGTATCAAATATTCAAATACCCTTAATGTAATTTAAAAATATTATTAATATTATATTGAAACACCTATGTCAAAAATTTGATTTTCTATTTTTTAAGTTATACACATATCTACTTTAGCTGTAATAATTTTAAATTAAATTTTAGATATTGACACAAAAAAAAATACATAAGTATCCTATAAAACGAGTTTTATTTTAAATTAAATTAAGTAGGTTTCTACAATCTGCAGTGTATATAGACACTATAATTTTGTTTTTTAGAAATCTGAGTTATTAACTATTAACTCTAATATGTATTCAATATAGATTTAATGTTATTAGTTTATTACACCTGATCTGTGGGATGTATTATGTGTCTAATAATTCTAAAAATATTTTTATTTATATTATTTTTACAAGTATTGTTATACATAATATTACTTGTATATCAATTATTCATTATTTATCCCTATTTATTATCTTTTCAAACAAGTCGTTGAAATGGTTAAATATGGCCGATTACGTATTAGGTAAATTAGATAGAACCATTTTTTCATTTAATGAACACTTTTACCTTTTTTTCAACATAACATCTCCATTTACCTACCATTAATACGTATATTACTTTATATATTGATGTATGCGCATTATGATTGACCGTTGTACATTTTATGGAATCTGTCTGAATCGTTTAGCGTTTTTTGTTACATATAGATGTATTTCATTTGTACATTATACATTTATAATATTAAGTCATATTTTGTAAAATTTGGCATGATGAAACAAAATTGCAAAAAAATTAAATTAATTTAATGTACAGAGTCGTATGATGAAAAATGTGTTACCAATAAGCACCGAACCGCAATCGTATTCTACCCAAGCCCAAATAATTATGATTGTAGCTTGTATTATATTATACTTTTTCATACGAAATATATACCTATATATTATAGTAGTATATCAGTCGTGTTACATAATACTTTTAAACGTGCTAGGTAAAAAATAAGTGTCATCCGAGCATTTTTTAATAATAAATAATTTTGTTACATATTAGGAGTACATAGCAAGCGAGATTGCAAGTGATTATGTATGTATACGATTGTTATCTAATCTTCGTGAGTAGTAAATAATTCGCTGCATATGCACGAACATAACATTATATTATTATTATAATTTTAATATCCGGTTTTTCTCCCCTACTACATTACTGTTACTTTTGTTATTGAACTTATCACTACAGGCAACGGATGTTATGGTTTTTTCCCCTTCATCACGTGTGATTTTGTTTAGAACTAGATGCGTAAAAAAAACTTCTATCTGTGATGAAACGGGTTTCAGACAATAAAAAGTGTTTTAAGTCTTGCGTATATGGAGTTTGCCCCTCTTCTATTTTTTTTATTCACTATTTACAATTTATAATCACTTGCCCTGAAGAGTACCGCGTTACAACCCGGATGGACCGGTACTATCAAATAACGTTCAACTGACAACTTTCAAATTTTTATTTTTGAATTTGACTATTATTTTATAACACATTATCTCTAAATCTCTTACATTACCTAATCACTATCATACGATATTGTATCTGCATAACACTCTTAATTTAATAATGTCATCAATTAACAATATACAATTCTATGTATTTTGTATTATTATTATTATTATTATTATTATTATTATTATGATAGGTATTGCCTTTATATGGCTATATGTGTATTTTAAGCTCAAGTTCCATTTTAATAACATTGATATCCCATACTCAAGCCAGAACGCGTCTTTCTAAATATGGAAATTTTATGGAATATTTTTATTAAGTGTACATGTAATTGTATATATCTATCATGAAAAGGGGTAAAATTCACTACTAGTGGGGAACAGCAATTATACACTTTATATTTAAAAAAAATATAGCAATTTAATATTTAATATAGCAAAATAAAAATGATCTTCAAATATATAAATTAACTTTTATACTTAATGAAAGTTTTTTTACTTGTTAATTAAATTAGTTAAATTCTTCCAATTAAAAATTTTAAACAAAACTTATTGTTTTGTAGGTATTAGAAAATTATTAAAAACAGCTAAATTGAATAATTTAATATTTATTCCTTTATAAATATACATTGATTATTCATTTATATAGATATATTACAGACATATAGGTCTGTAAGTAAATAAATGACAATCCCATACAAAATAATGAACATGAATAAAAATTACTTTATGATAGTTATTTTCTTGTAAGAACTGACAGATAACAAAATTATCTCATTAAAAAATAACGTTATAATAATACAATAAATTGCAAGCTAATACACATTTTATGTTTTCGTTATTTAATTTACAGCTTAGAATTTATTGTTTTGAATAATTAGTTTATATCAATAAAAAGTAATAATATTAAAATTGTTTTTTTCCTAGTAAGCAATTATCTGCATAGTAGGTACATTTGAAAGATTATAATGTACATGCGTATACATAAGTAATATTTATTATTTTTAATGTTTTATACCATGGTTACTACTGAAATATCAAACTAAATTATTATATTAAATCAAAATTAATAAACTAATAAAATAAAAACCCAAATATTTTATGAACACAATGACACATTGGGTATGTCTTAATTTAAATTAAATGAGTTTTTTCATGAATATATTTTTTTTTCAGGCAGATAACAAGACTCTCGATGGGCAAAAACATCAACTCAATCAATTAAACAGTAAGTAAACAAAAAACCTATACCTATAATAATAATTATTAACTTATTAGTTATTATTATTAATTTTTAAGTTAAAATATAAAGACAGTAAATTGTTTAAGTCAAAGCAATTGTTATAGTTCGATTGAAAAAACCGGAAAAAGCGCTCTGCTGTATAGAAGATTTCGAGCTTATCTCATCATTACTCAATGAATAAGGTAGACATTCTGATGAACATATTAAATTTAAATTCAATGGTAATTTATTCATACAGAAATCGATTCTAAGAGCAAACACAGTCGGTGTTTAGTGTAACAATTTGTAATTGATATTGATTTAATTATTTAGTTTTCAAATAAATTATTGGCTTGTAATGAAATACAGTAGTATATATTTTTAGATAAAGGTTAGATAACTTAACTTTGGGTACGAAAAAATGAATTGATTTAATTAGGTTATCCGGTTATTGAACCTCTTCGTTTAAATTGTTAAAAAATCCTCTCGAAGTCTCGAAACACCAAATTTCGGGAGACTACTGGCATTATTTTAATGTTTTATTTTCGACTAGTTATTTTTTGTCTAACACCTCTAGAGATGGATTTTTCTTCAAAATACAACTGTGTTAAGCGAGTATGTATAATATTAATAGGATAAATAGATTATCTGAATTTTTTTAAAACTCCTCGATGCGGTTCTAGTCTTCTAATTTATACTGTTTAGACGTGTGTAAAATTGTGATATTTGATTACAGATTTACTTTGCAAATAAAATTATCGAAAAGCAAATAGGTAGGTAAATGGTACGAATAATATACATTTATTTGCGTATTAAATGCAATAACCATTGGGTTTTTGAATCAATAAATAAAAAATATTTTATTATTCTATTCAGACATTTAATAACTGTTATTACGTATCGAATTAATTAATTCATAATGGTTACTAACCGTAGCGGTGTTATGTTATTAACCAACCTACCTATTTTATTCTACACTGTATAGTGTATTAAATTACATTCTCATTGAGATTATATTTTCATAAACGTCCTTCGTCCATATTTTATACTTTATAGTAGGCATTTAGGTATTTAGGTATTTATTAAAATTATTCAATGCATTTTAGTTGTAGTTATGAATGATGTTCATATAATTATAAATTGCTGTATCCGCCAATATTTTCAGTGAGGTCGTTAAGTATGTAAATCATTTTTTTAAGACAAAAATAATAACTATTGATGTAGTTATTGACTTACATTTACGTATACAGTGTGCAGTAGTTATACATCTAATCTAAGATTAATCTTAAATCAAATTATATTAATTTATATTTAAGGGTGTCGGTGCCGGTGCGTTTTTTGGTACAAAAACATGTCTTACAGGAAAAACTCTCACAACCTGTAGAATTGTCGGATTTCGTTAATTTTTTTTTTATCTTAAAGTAGAGAACATTTTGTTGGTCGGATCAAAGCCCGATTTTGAAAACTATAATTATAGAAACTGGAATATGCATTTGAAAAATGCATAATATTTGTCTTTTTTCAAACGTATTTTTCTACTACTATTCAAAGTAAAATAAAAAATCGAGCTTTGATCCGACCTGTAGAAACTTCTCATCTTTTAGAAAAAAAAAATTAACGAAATCCGACAACTCTACAGGGCGTGAGAGTTTTTCGCCGTGAAGTCATTTTCGTTGATATAATACACCGTATCGACCCCGTCTGAATAAGTATCGAGCTGTAGATTAGTGGAAAAGTATTATAATGAAGCCAATAACTAAAATATAAAACATAATATTCAAATAGCATAACAATTTTGAAAATTGGAAATACTGGCACCGACGCCCTTAAGTATTCACACATTATTGTAAACACAAAACGCCTACGCTACGCTATTATAGTTAAGTTACTAAACTTTAGTAACGGACTTTAATCCAGGACAGTAACCAACTTTCATATTCTTCAATAAAGACACATTATGATTTATGACACCATCACTAAACTATAAGGGTTTTTTTTATATCGTTACAGTTTTATCTCGAGAGTGTGTTTAGTTTTGTTTTTTTACTAGTATACCACACGATAACTTGTCAACTTAGTTGTAAATTACTTTTCATATTATTATATTTCTATATAGATATGAATATATTTCTATATGATATACTATATAGACCCCTATAATAATAATATTATACTAAAATAATATGTCTTAATATTATCATTGATTATACATAGTATAATAAAGTATATACTATGTATAATCAATGATATTATGTATATTATAGTGTCGTATTTGCTGACCGTCAATTCATTTTTTTTTTGTAATACATATAATATAACATTGTATATATATATATTATATAATGCGATTAGATAAATCTATCCCATGAAAATTCAATGTCCACTGCTGCCGAGGTTTATATTTTTATATTAAATTAATATATATTTTTTGTTCTATGATTCATATGACAAGAGTTCATACTAATTTATTCTCTTTCGTTGGTTTACAAATAATGTCTGAAATAATGACACATGTTTAAGATATTTATTATTTGTAAATAAAAAAACATTGATAAATAATAATATCAAAAAATAAAAAAAACGAACAATGAAATTCCTCACAAAAAATCTCGAGCACATATGTATTTTAAATATTATTAGTTTTTATGTATAATAATCGTGTTGATAATAATCGTGGTCCAAGTGAAAGACTTTCCAATCGACTTGTTTATATTATTTTATACAAATAAATGTACAATAGAAACGTGAGTTATGCATAAAGTCTATTGCATTTGCTCGTCTGGGTGTCTGATGAATGAATGTGTTTCAAAGTTTCTCGTACTTTTTTTCCGCTAATACAATGAGCTAGAACTCTATTTTTATTCATTAATACGATTTAATATAGTATGAATCGGATCATTATAATATTATCATATAGTATGCCAATCGATTTAGTTTCCGGTTTGTCTGCGTGTAATTCATCGGTGAATTGTAAACGGAACCATTTGTTGCGCCGATTTATTTCGTTGCCCCTTATATATAGGATATATTATATATATTTACACGTATAATAGGTAGATAATATATAATATATATTTACTTATTTATAATATAGATATATAGACCTTATACTGTATTATATATATATATATATATATAATATACATATTATAATAGACGTGCCGAACAATGAAAAATCTACAATATAGGTACAATAATGTAAACACGTTATCTTTGACACTAGGACGGCCGCAATTGTAGGTCACTCGGACGATCGTGACCGACTTGTGTCCGTGCCACTATAAATGATATAGTACGACCAACACGTACGCGATCATCGAACAAACGTTTATTTCATAAAAAAAAAATGAATAGATACCGCCGCGCGGTGTTGAGTTGCGTATCGTAGGTTGCGATTGCGGCGTATTATAAAATAATATTAATATATGTAGTGCCAACGCAAATTGAATAATATCAACACGTGAGAATCGCACGTACGCGTTTGAAACAATGACCGAGACGAATGATATGATCGATTGCGGGTTGTGACGAGCGTATACAGTCGTGGTGTTTCATTCGTGAGAAAACTTCCTGTATATAGTATCACAGAATGTAATAATTGATAGTATTTTGTGTTGGAAAGGCATTATACTACACGTCTTGGGTAGGTAACCTATGTATTAATTGGATTTCAGAAGAACGGGTTTCTTGACCTCGCGCGCTCTGACCCCTAGGTCGTTCCAAGGCCGGGGGGATGTCAACTATAATGGCGACTGCCGGTTATTACGACGCGTATTCCCTTTTGCAGGAGACGACGTATATATACTGTAATACTTGCTTTCTACTATAATGTACATTATATTAAATCAGCAACATCGTATTATTATTTATTGCGTGTGGTGGTGCTGAACACAACTGCAGCTCGCATGTTGACGTAGACGATTCTTTCCCCGGAAACACGTGAGTGAAATTCGCGTAAATATGGTATATTCACAAAATATACGTAGGTACAACGAAATGTATATTATATTCGTTTGCATCAACTATTAAATATACACATCTTATAGACTCGGGTAGAATGAATAACGACATTACGACGATAGTTTCGTTTATCGGTATACCTACATTCATTATCCACTGCAACCAAACAATACTAAAAAATATAAGTAAACAATATAATAACTATGGCTATTTTTTCGCCGACTTTTCGTACTGCACAGTTTTAAACTTAAAAGTCACCGTTACTTACCAGCTTTTCACTGGACACAGTATGATGCGGAAAAATACCCCCTTTTAAAGTTCAAGCGTAATCATTCTGCAGATTGAGTGTACAGTAAACTTAGTAGATTGTTTGTAGAAAGGAATTATTATTAAGTTTATAATATAATATATTGTTATAATATATTTGTTTGTACAAAAGTGTATCTATGTGTAATGGGTATAGTTAAAAAGTGAAAATATTTTTAAAATTTAAAATTGCATACACACTAAACTAATTATATTACCATATTACCCTATATAATCATGTAGGTATTTATATTTATTTATTTATTGTATACTCAACCAGCTATACGACGATGCCATAATATTACAAAGTGTAAACGCAACCTAATCTATTCAAACTAAAAATACACAATAATAAACTATTTTAAAAATATATTTATAAATTAAAATATGGGATATTTTGTTGTACTTTATATAAAGCTTATTTGTTTATACAATTATTCATGAGAGGGATTTAATTATTTGAAGAAAAAAAAATATATGGAATAATATATTATAACTTTAATTATTTATAATTTATTTATCATTCATATAGGACATATACCTACACTTTTATTATAAAGGTAAAAGGTTAGATTTGAAAAGATAATATTAATAAACGCTAGCAACTGACGTATTTTATTTGTAAAATGGTTCAGATTTTATTTTAAATACTAAATTTAAACATGTATGAAATAATTAATTAATAATTAACTATAAGTACTTACATTTTTGATGTTCAAAGGTCAAACTGAAATAAAAATTATATATTTGGAGCATGCGATTTAAACAGTATAAGCAATATAATACGCGCGTACCATGAACATATTAATCATAATAATATATACTTTTGCAATAAATTAAAATTTCTGATTTTTAAAAGAAATATTCATACAAAAAAAATGTGACAAAATAATTAAAATCTACATAGGTAGTTATTATTGATTTTATTATGTATTCAACACCTTCTTGTTATTACTTTAATGACTTAAATAACTGCTTGTTACCTGTTACCCGATTATAATTTCCACTCGAATTCTAACAGAAGTGCTTATATATTATATTTATTTTTTTTCGTGAGAGAGGAGTGGCCGCATAGTTTAAACCGTTATTATTTTTTTCGTGTCGCGCCCGTCCATATAAATTTCAGACACATCATCTTAGCCTAGAAAACCGAAAATCTTGTAGTATTTGTACCCTCTTATATTTACACACACATAATAGCCTTAGGCATAGGTATATGGACACACACATAAATACATACCTAATATACATGTAGAAAATACCTCATAGGTCAGGCCGGTTAAGTATATGTCTATGCGTACGTGTTTTGTATATTTTGTGCTATTCCGATAAGAACGCTGCAAAGTATTTCCACCATTTCCTAAAGTGACAGTTTTGCGTATCAGCAGTTGTATACACCAACCGAACAGCAACAAGTAGTGCACGATGAAGGTATCAACCTATACTGTTATTGTTCTTACAATAAATCTTCAGAAAGACATAAATGTGTTTGTGCCACTTAAATCGTATAATAGTCACTATAGAAAGAGAAAATGTGTCTTACTATCATATATAGGTATTATTGATATCAACAAACGACATAAATGCCTTTTGAAAATGTTCTTTGTTGATTATTATTGTAATATACTAAGCACATATTTGGTACTATACCTTTATAGTATAATATACGATTGACGAGTAGACTAAAGGCAGAGTTCCTAAAACACTATTTAGACATTTGGTGCGTTTTAACTTTTAACTATACTAATTACTAATTATTATTAGTTAAAATTAGTAATTAATAACTATATTATAGGGTCTAGTTAGTTATAGGATCGAAAATCAAACGTTAAAAAATATGTTATATTTTATACGAAATAAACATTACACCTAATATACCTATAGTTTTTAATTGAGTGTTATTGTTGCTTATATTGATATTGTCCTATACTTTGGCCAACTTCAATTTTTTCAATTTAAATCTCAAGATTAAGTACTTTATAAAAAATCCAAAATTCGTGTTTTTGAAGTTGTGTCACTGCCCACTGGACGCTTAATTTACGCCGTGCAGATGTCTGGTCCTATAATAAATTATTCATGTACAATATCTACCCGTTCAATTAGTATTTCGTAATATTAAACATTTATTATTTTAATAATAACTTTTAAATTAATTAAATAGGATGGGTTTTGTTTTTTTACTGCTTTAGATTATCGTTATTCTACGACAAGACAAATAGGTTATTTTAATAATTAATTTCGCACAACAAATAGTTTTCTCTGCAGTAATTATAATAGAAATATATATATATTACTATTATATACCAATTAATATTCCTTAGAAATTCAACAAGAGTAGATCAAGGATCCTCTACTGTGAAACGTTATTTGCATTTTTCCTTTCACGCCTTCCTACTTCAATATAAACCCTTTGAACATGAAAAAAATATGACTCCTCTCAACCTTGCTCATATAAAATGTTGTGCTATTAATATTTGATGAACAATTCCATTTAAAACAATTGAAACTCGCAAATCATTATACTTCGCGTTCCATGCATATAATTTTTACAAATTACTAAAATGAACAATTTACAACACTCGGTATAGTGTGTTATTTCTAAATGTGTAACAGATGGGCAATAAATATTATAGAGTAGGTATACATTCAACCAATGTCAAACTTTTGTTTACATGTTACTGATTAAGTCAGGCCAAGTTTCATTTCAATTGTAACATAAAAAAATATAGATGTATCATTTACGTTTAACATTTTACAAAATGTCTCATAAATTATATCATTATTAATTATTATGAGTGATAAAAATACAGATCTTCAACAAGGTCTATAAGGTCTTCAAATATATATTAAATAAATAATATTATATTAACGATAAATTTAAAGCAACTTTTTTATATACCTATACCCAATATATATAAAATATATATTATTAATTTTGATTTTTTTTTTTAGGGGTAGTTGATAATTAGATTTAACTGTAGAGCCCCTCTTAAGTTTGGTATGCTGATGCCGTGGCCATATAGTTTTAGACTTATGCAGCAACCCTCGTATAGATTACAATTGTAATATAATATATAAATATATAATACGTTCACAGAACACTGAAAGCATTTTTTAAATTTTCCTGCCATTTTTAGGAGGGTTGCTTCCCTCTTAGTACCCTCTGCAGGCAATGCCACTAAAATATATCTACATAAGTTTTTTTGTAAGGTAAACAATATTTTATGGGTATATTAAAATTACCGCCTAGCGGTAACCGCCATAACCGGCGTCATGTTTCTTATAAATCGCTTATGTTTTTAACGACCTTATGCGTATAATTTTATTTTACAATTATATAGTTTGTGCCTTCTAATTCTTATGAATTATGTTAACACTTAACAATGTAATAATTACTTATGTGTCTATAATACGTCACTACGTCAGTACAATTAGCTTATAAATAAGGAAACTATAAACACTTATAAATAGTATTAAATAGTATAAATGGTATAACCTATATTATATATTATAATTTATAAATTGTAGCGCAATAACTTCTAAACTCTAAATCACAACATTTTAGGGTCTGCACAATTATTCTTGGCTGTGTGAAAAAAAATTGAGTATAATTTAACTTATAATAGATAGAGTTTTCAAAAAAATTGTATGTATAACAAATTGAAAATGTGAACTTATTACTGCAAAATACTCAAGTTCTCAAGTCGTCGTGATGTCAGTTAATTCTCGTCTAAAAAAAAAATGTTTCTATTGTTAGTTTTCATTTCGTTGAATCATCGTTATTTAATTTTAATTTTGTTATCATGGTGTTTGCCTTTTTTATAATTTCAAACTTCTTTATAAACCAATAGAAACGTGTCGATTCTACCCGTTATGAATCTTTGTGAATTATTTCACACAAAAGGTCGTACTGCTACTGTCAGCTTTTATACAAGGGCCAACTTAAAGTGGTGTTCTTATCATTCATGGACCTATGGTAGATCTAAAAATATACTCAAAAAGTAAGAACGAACATTCGAAGTGGCAAGCGAGCGTCGGTATAATATGTTAACAATTAACATGAGTTGTTCTTTACCCGCATGACCGCAATATACTTCAATCAAATAACTAATGAATTGACAATGCTGAATGTAATTGTAATGACGCTATTTTAATAATTGTCATACTATACAAATACATTTTATGTTTATAAAAATTGATTAGGTACCCGGGTTACGTCCAGGGAAATTTAATTAATTCTATGATGTAAGATTAAACATTTAAAATTTACTTTGGTCGGTACGTTTTATATTCTGAGCAGGTACAGAAAAGCTATTGATTTCAGTAGTGTATTTTTTAGTATAATAAACTAGGTTAATGTGCTCTAGAAATATAATAAATCACATCATTGGCACGCGTATTAGTTGTAAAATAAGCCAAAATGTACAAATAATGAATGTTAATATTTTTTTTTTAGTAAATATACTTAAATTATTGCGAATTAAACTGATTGCGTGTATAATCATACTATAAAAACTTTAAAATTAAATTTACCCATTTAACATATAATTGTAAACTTCATAAGCCTTGTTGATTTTATCAATTTTTTTTCTGTGTACAATACATTCTGAAAAAAATATAAAAATAATTGCTAGATTATCGTCATATAGTCACACTACTATTTAAGTTTTTGAAACTATTAACAGAAGATGAAAAAGCCAATTTCTGAGCAAATAACAAAAATGTGTGATAGGTGGTTAGCCTCTTTACAGTGGCAATGTATAATCAATCATTATTATAGTTTTATATTTCACATCCACGGACTATAAGATATCTTAGTCCATGACCACATTGTACCCATAAATTATCAATCCAAAGCCGGAGTGACTAACGGGAAAATATGCTCGAATTTTGAAAGGAAGTATAAAATTATTAATTTATAAATTTGTGCTGTGATTATATTAAAAGTTAAACTTTGTGTAATGGGGTCACCGAACTAATTGTTGTTTTATATAATAATCTACACTAGCTAATACATTCGGTGAATAAAAATATATAATATGGTCTTTTAAAAATTAATATTTTTTTTAATTCAACATAAATCAATTCCTAGTATCGATACCATGTCTGTACGTTCTGTAGGATTTATTTTATTACTGAACATGTGCGTTTTTTCTAAATAATTAATAACTATTGTGACAATTATATTATATAATTCTGTAAAAACACATTTTGCTTTGTTTTATTCGTTATTAATTATGGCCATGTGTGTTGTATTATTCAGATATGACAATGGCGACTGATTGCACGAGAGACATGCACCAGGATGGACTAATCCTACCACGGAAGCCGGCCAACCCATGCCTGACCTCCGCTGACCATCAAAACCTTCATAGAGAACTCCTATTCAATCAAAAAATGTATATTTTAGGCGTTTAAAATGTTTTTTGATTTTTTCATAAGACTTGATTGGCATTTTAGCGGGAAAAATGTTCTGGGACAAAAGTCAGAATTGCAAAAAGCGCTGGAAAAACACAAGCGAACGCAAAATCAGAAGGAGATCGAACAACAAAAGAACTCTTGCCGCACACCATTCGAACGAATGATTGAAGAGCGGGCCAAAAAAATCGAAACGGTATTTTTACTATTTTATTATTTTATTTTATTCTCAACGACCGGAATATTTTACAATACCTATAACCTATATTGTGGTATGTAATTATGGTATAATATGTGTAAAAATATGATGATAGTGTTTTTTGAAACGACATAAATAAACATAGCTAAATTATTATGTTATTATGTTATATAAAAATACACTATTATTCGTAATTATAATTATATTATGTCATACCTACGGCCTAGGCAATATGTAACATTTAAACCACAACTTAATGTTCAATAGTTTTTTTTCAATTGTGCCTGACTTGTGTCTTAAATAGGTAATTATAATAATAACAATGACTAAATTTTACTAGAAGTTTGATCTTTTTTATATTTCAAATTCTATATTATAACCACGTCATGACGGCAGGTCTGTTATGTAACTTTGTACACAAACTATAACAAACTCATAAGCTTAATTATAATATATACCACTTCATTTTTAAGTACCTTTCAACACTTCAAGTACGCGTATATCAATTTGTGTGTATATTATTATTACGCCATAATTATAATTTAAGTACGTTTTAATACATTGACGACATTTATTATTGTCTGTCAATACTAAAATTTAAAACCAATGTGTCTCTCTTATGTATCTACTCAGTACTCTTCAATGTATAGGTAGTACCTACATTAACTCTATATAATATTGTATATTATATAAAATATTTATTTATTTACAGTAACCGTGGGCCTGGGCTCAATGTATCACAAAACTTACGTTTCGGTATTCGATATACTTACGGGTATTTTAAATATATATATATATGTAAAACATTTCACTAGTATTTTAGGTTGGCAATAGAAAATTGATGGTGTCATTTTTGTGTTCACCGGTGCCGAACCGTGTAGAAATAAAAAATAGAGAAAATAAAAGATGCATTCATATTACTGGCGGAAAAAAAAACGCTAGATTTTCCAACGTTTTCGATATTATAAAATCGTCGGTTGTACAGCCGAATAGCTGTTATAATATTATGATATACTTGTATAATATTGGACGGGGAACTCGGTAAATAGATCCATAGAAAAGTTTCTCGAGAGGGAAAGAGTAGGTACATAATAATATATAATATAATATATATGGATTTCTATAGACATATTTTTAAACCTTGCAGTAGGTATGCCAAACCGCGGCAATATTTAAATAATAATAATGATTTGACCCGCGTCGGGCACTGCTTTAGAAATTCGATATACACCACTTAACATCGAGGCTTAACCGCAAATCGTATTGCAATAATATATTATGTACAGACAATTTGTATCCATTGATATTTTCTCTCATAAAAATGTTAACAAGAGTCCGAAATTGTGTATAACTTCTGATCGTATTTTGCCAGTATATTTTATCTTTATTTTAGACCATTTTTTCAATTATAACGAATAACCCATGCTATGCGAAATAAATCTTAGGATATAATATAATATTTTAGTATAACCCGAAAGCTGAAATTTTAGATATATATAATACCCAAACGGCGCTACTCGTAGGGACATGGGACATCAAGAAATTCCGGGGTTCTAGCTCCACAGAAATTTCAATAATAGGTAAAGTATCTCCTTCCTTTATTATATTGTTTGTACATTCGTGGACGAAGTCGAGTCTGGGTAACTTGACTTTTTTTTGCTCCTTGTAGTATTTTTTTAAGTCGTGTTTGAGGTATATCTACCTAACTCAAAAAATACACAAGTCAAATTTATTTTTATTAGACTTATTGAAAATCAACTGTAATAATCGGAGTGCGGGCACTTTGGATAACGATAAACCTACGCCCCCCTATCCCCCCCCCAAAAAAAAAAAAATTCAACCATATTATGTCCCATGTGGGTGGAGTACATATTATTACTATAATAAAGTCAATGATATGTAAAGCGTATTAAAATATAAATTACATGTACATTGTACGACTTTCCAAAAAAAATTAAATATTTAAATATTTTACGCGACTATTTTTGAGATGGAAATATTTTATGACACTAATAGTATGTTTTATTTTGATTTGTAGCAAATGGAAAAAACTGATGCAAAAGAAAAGGACGAAGACAAACCAGAATTTCTACAGGTCCATGCTAAACTGCGAGCCAAAATGGCCAAAACAGACTGATACTAATCACTGCAAAATTATATACACATCCCATTGATACGGGGTTAATAGATTATTATTGAATAAAGTGTTCATTGATTATGTACATTCTATTTTTTTGAGTATATTATATTGAAAATTTTATCATTTGTATAAGTGTACGTGTATGATTAATGATTATGTAGGACTATTGATTTGTAATTATTACAATTAATTTCCATTATAGAAGTGTATAGAAACATTTATATGTATAAAATATTTTGATTATTATTATTACTAAATATTATTGTAAATTTTTTTTTGTTTTAGACCAATTTATGAGTATATTTGTTTACCTACTTTTTCTGGCAAATGTATTTAACTCAAAATTGTACAATGCCTGTTAAGTTAGTCAATTTTCGAATTTGAAAAAAATTATTCTAGGGTACACGGGATATTGTTAAAAAAAATGTTTACAGCAATAACTTGATGTTTATTTCAGCATAATATCTCGACTAATTAAAAATAATTAAATATTATCCGATTTGTTGTTTATTTTAACCATGAATAGTCATGTTCAACAAGAAAATGTATTTTATCGTCTTGACTGATAATCTAGGGATATAATAATATATGATATATCATATCGTATAAATGTATGAATTTGATTTATATAACTAATATGTATACATAATTCAATTTATTGTACATGGTTTAATCAACATCACAAATCCGTCACATTAATTTGATTTTAGTCTGTACTTGGTTTAAAGTACAATTTAAATAGATAAAATGATAGGTGATCAGTGATATCACAAATATCTTATTAATAATTATTGAATAAATCTAACGATAGTTTTTATTTTTTCTAAAGTTTATTATAATTTTATTTTTTGATGATTTATGTATAAATTAGTATCTTAAAATATTTATGTTCATGCATGAAGATCGTAAACTTAAAAAACCTAATCTTATAAGAGCGTTGACAATTTAAAAAAAAAATAATATGCCCTAAAATTACTATTATTTGAAAAAATTTAGTAATAAAATAAAATGTGATTTATTTTTGCATATGATTGTTTAATCACTGAAGTTTAACATAAAAAAAATAAGTATTCATAATGTAGATGTTAATTGTTTCAACTCTAGTATTAATCAAGACATTTTTACCATCCTTAATATTAGAACACCTATGTTGTGCATTGATTATTATTATTATTATTTTTTTTAATTGATACAATTATCAGTTACAGAAATATATAATGATGTTTTAAATTAAATATTATGTGCTTATTATTGCGGTGTGCTCATTCTACACAGAGCTTTGATAGTAGACTATACACTTGAGCTCATTTATGTTTAAAAAAACAAGATGTATATTGCGTGCTCATAGTTCTGAGTTCATAATATTTTAATTCCTACATATGAAATGCTGACCACACACTGAATAATCTATTCTGAGAATACTAGAAAATGGGTACAACAAAATAAGGGGTAAATTAATTGCTAAGAAAAGATAAAAGAATTAGAATCCAAATCATGTAGTTACATTGTACTGTTACAATAGATAATTTTGAATAGAATGAGCAAGTAAAATACCTAGCTTATAATAAACCCTATTTAGATTACAAATAAAATAAATAAATTATATACTGCTCTGTTTCTACTTCTCTAATTCTAAATTAATTACATTAATCTTTAATTTTTATTTTCAGTTGCCAGTTGTTATAAATTACATCTTAAGGAAATTCCACACTACAGTTTTTTTTTTGGAGCAAAATGAACTATAAAATATTCTAATGTACCGACTTGAGTTTTACTCCAATAATAATTTTGAAAACATTTGAAGTATATTTTGAATCCTTCAAGTCGGAGTTATAAAAAAATATTCTTTTTTATTCTGTTGAAATTTCTAAAAATACGAGATTTTTTTATAAATTTCAAGTGAGGTTTTTTTCTCAAGAATAATTGAGTTAAAAATGTTGCTCGAAGAATCTAAAGTTGAATCAACAAAATATATTCTATTTTTTAAATTATTTTCAGTGTATTCCCACATCTGACACAGTTAGATATCTAGGACTTAACTTGGATAAGCGCCTCACTTGGAATAGAAATATCCGTAGTAACTTACTCAATTATATCGTTGCCCAGCACTAGTAGTAAGAGACTTCGTAGGCTACGAACTCTAGTTGAAACTTGATAAATATTTTTAATAAATGCAGATAACAATAATACGACAATGGGGGGGGGGGAGGTTCTACAAGCCATTAGCCCCCCCTGCGTACGTCACTGTGGTGATTGAATAGACGAATGGTCACACGAATATAGAATATAGGTAGTGTTATAAGAAGTTCATAATAACGATTTCAATCAAAATAGTTATCACAGGCCGTGAGTACGTTTACAATATGGTAATCGATCAAAATATCTAAATTTAAAATGATTTACACGCATCAGACATCAGTACGTCACACAAACATTTTTTAAATGATGTCATAATCAAATAATATGAAATAAAATATAAGTAAAAATTACAATTACGTAGATCATGTACAAATACGAATAGCTATAGCTCTACTGCCTGACGGTTAAATTCTAATTTATTAAGTTTTCAAATTGTCCAATTTTAATATTTTAATATTGGCTCAAATGTTTTTGACAGCGAAAAAACGTCTTATTTTTTTTTTGATACATACAACGCTATCTAGAAGTTTATGAAAACATTGCATAACGCGCACTCGACACATAGAGCGATCTAAAACATCTTCTACCGCTCTCACTTGTTACGGTACCTGACACAATAGATAGTATATATACCAGAGAATTGCCAATGTTTATCGTGTTGTATAAAAGGAGAGACGGTTAGCACTCCCCTAGACAAGGATGGAATTACACACATATACGGTCATGGGCACTGCTGTGTTGCGCACAGCACATGACCACATTTTTTTGACAATTTTATTTTGTATAATACAGGTGCAAACTAAGCCATAGACCTATTAACTAATAATTTAGTCTATGCACTATACACACATTCACTAAGCGCACAACAGTCACTACTCAAAAAATATTGACTTTTTTCAAATTTTTTTTTTTTTAAATGATAGATTTACGCTGTTATAGAAATGTATATTTTTTTTAAATATTTTTCACCCTTATATTTATTAGGAAAACCACTATCAACTTTTGATTTTCAAATGGTAACCTATAATGTAAATTTCATAAATTAATAAAGCCATTTTTTTCATGAATTATCACGTTTAAATTTTCATTTTTCATTAATCCGTTGATGAGATATTGCTCCTCAAAGTTGGGTGGTTTTGGTTTTTTCTGTGTAAATGTGTTATACCTTGTGTCCTCGTCATTATATATACCGCTGCTATTAGGATATGTATGCCCCTGGGCGGCCTGGGCAAAAGATATTAAACTTTTTTAATTAATTCACAAAGCCCCCAAATGTATTTTATACTGCTCATTTTCAAGGCAATCACGCAGTTCGCTCCACGAAGGCGATTACGGCACTGTTCATAATAATAAGTACTTATCAATTATAAAGACCAGAAGTTATATATGTCATAAATTATTATCGTTTGATCAAAGGTATAGAGGTAGCTAAACCTATACCTACGTCCTACAACAACACACTAATATATTATTACGTATAACTAATTGGACTACTTCTGTCGTTTGTCGCTTCCAAAATTCCGACCCCGATTGGATCTCTATTCTATGCCGATCACGACGACCAACAATTATGTTAGTCAGTTGTTCGTGGTGTATCACTACTGCCTAATGTCAAAAAAATCGTGAATCAGCCTAATCTTCATAGGCGCAATTTCAACTTTAGACTTGGGGGGGGGGCTGAATATATTAAAGGTAAGCAGACCTTTGCAATGTAGCCTTTTAAAATTGTAAGTCCTAGGTTTTTTTTTTGGGAGGGCTTAGCCCCCCCCCCCAATTTGCGCTTATGCTAATCTGACATCACCGTATTGTTTCGTACCCGTAGGTATTTTATAATGGCCAGTGGGGACAAGAGGATTACACGCAAGTATATGCGTCATATTATGACGAGTGACAGTAATGGTCCAATTACTTGTAGTGAGTAGGTACAACAGTGTACCTTGAGGTCGAACAATATCGAATTTATTACTTATAGCTTCTGGTCTTTGTAATCGATAAATATTATTATGACCAATGCCGCAAACACCTTCAGTGGGACTATCTGCGCGAACCTTGCCAAATGGGACTTATAAAATACATTTAGGGGCACAACTTGAAGAAACTAGTGAATTGATCTGAAAAATGTAATATGTTTTACCCTAGGGCATAAAAATCCTAATTGTTGCGGTATCTACCGACTAGGTGTAACACGCATTAACACACAAACATCTCCCAAAACTCATCAATGGATTTATGAAAAATGAAAACTCAAACGTGATAATTCATAAAAATAATAACTTTATTAATTTATGAAATCAAAAGTATAGGTTACCATTTGAAAATCAAAAGTTCATAGTGTTTTTCCAAATAAATATAAGGGTGAAAAATATGAAAAAATTATATAATTTTAGAACAGCGTAAATCTATAATTTTTTTAAAAAAAAGTCAATTATTTTTGAGATAATGACTGATGTACGCTTAGTACAATGTTTAATTTTAAAATAAAACCAACACGTTTTTGACTTTTATATATCGATTATTTATTTTTTTATAATAATTTATTATCTATTTTTTCATGGTAAATAAATAATGAGCATCATGAAGTCGGATTACGAGGATATAAATTATAATAATGTAGCTAATAATGTAATATAAATAAAATTATAATATAATTAATAAAGTCGTGGAAGACTGGAATGTATAATAATAATAATAATAATAATAATAATAATAATAATAATAATATAAAATTGACACACACATTTAAATAACACACAAAATAAATTATTGAGCAGGAGAACTAAAATATTAATGTATGAATTAAAAGCCAGTCCTGCACATAGTATACAGATTTGGTAACGTCAGTCATACAATAGGAGTAATTAGTAAACTACATTGTTCTTTATGATAATATGTTAATGGGCTGAATGACAAGTAGTACAATACTATGATGCGATGAAAAAACAAAAAACATTTAAACAAACATAATATTGTACAAGAGTATTATTTAACAATATACAGTGCGTAACAGGAAGACCCGACAGATGAAATAACTTTATTGTTCTAATCAATTTTTAAATAGATAATTTATAGTCACATGCGCTGCACATATAACTAATATAAAGATTATTTTTTATTTTTTAATACTGAACATTTTAAATTTAAAAGTCGATTTAAATTTTTTTGGATAAATCCAAAGTAGTCAATTGGTGAATCTGATTATAAGAACAATTTTGATAGTAAATTAATTTATCTAAGTCAATTAATTTATTTTTTAGAATTTTTTTAAATATCAATATTTTTTTGATTAAATTAATTTGGAACGTAATAATTTTTTTCAAAATATTATTTTTGGGAATTTGCTGACATGAGTATATTTCTTAAATTATTTACTAATCCTATTTTAACAGTTTTTATAATACGTTTAAGTAGCTTAATTTTTTTTTTTTTTTGTTAGGTCTTCTTGTTTCACCCTGTATTGTTGTAAGAGAACGCAACCCCTGCATGAGTTGTCCTCTGTTATACAAACAGTAAATGGACAATTCCCCTACGGACATTTCTGTGACTCTGTGACTCTTTTAAGACAAAATTAGACAATAGACAAAAAAAAATATTTTCATATTCTACTCGTTTTTAAAAAATTTTGGAAGAAAAAAGCCTGCGTTAAAAAAAGTATCGGGGAAAAATGTCCAACTACAGGAAAAATGTCCGGGAGGAAATTGTCCATAATTCCTTACATACCGTACAAATTTGAGTTCAGCAATTTCAATTTTGTGTTGTTCATAATTAAGAATGAATTCAACTTTTATAGAAGTTAAAGACAAGAAGTAAGAACGTTCTCTGTGTTCTCACGTTGGTTGTTTTACAATAATATAATTTTTAAGTGACCTATTAGAATTTTTAATTTTAATATTTTACATACTCATAACTTGGTTAAAAATAAATAAAAAAACGAAGAGAGAGACCACAGATAATGCTCTTAGATTCTATACCTTTAAGTTTTATAATAGATCAGTTCACTCTAATATATTTTATGATAACCTCACAAAATTGGAACTGCTAGACGTACATTGTAGTATCTATGTTAAGTTAAACATTGACAACGCATGCTAATACACAACTTCCTCTAAAACTGTTGTATAATAATATTGTAAAAATATTTTCGGTCTACAATAAAATTTTAAGAACTAAAAATTGTAATTATTAATAGTTAATAAAAATAATGTTTACAGTAAAATTAAGTATGAGTAATGAGAATTAATATTCAAAAATGGAAAAAAAACCATACAAGTTTAGTATATTGTCAAAAGAGATGAAGAATATTGTTTCCCTCTGATGGTCGTCCAGTAAATATTAAATACCATATAGAATAAATGTAATCGTTAAGTATATGAAAATGGCCAATCGGATAGGATTGATAGGTATAAATAGTAATGCTCAATGCTCATACACACATAAATAACACTGATCGAATTACATTCTAATTTTTAACTTAAGTCATAAAAAAAAACTGTTAAAAAAAAATATGATAAAATAAAAACATCACAAACACACTCAATAATGCAATAATGCGGTATAAAAATAATTTAAGAATAACTTAATACATATTAACTAATAGTTACATTTATGCATATAATGGCACCAATTCTAAAATAAGAGTCTTGTATTTGACTAGGGGCTGGATTCCAAGCGTCTCATTGTTCCAGGCACAGAATAATTTTCCAGAATCGGAAGTTCTAAAATACGAATATATTAAACAAAGTATATTTGAAAGTATGTGATCTAAAGATATTTGGTTTCTACCATTTGGCTCAGAATTAGATAGAGGTTGTGTATTCTTGGGTGGCAACGGAGGTGGCGTTTTATCTTTATCGATTGAAGGTAACACAAATTCTTCATATGATGCCGAATGTAAAGATTCTGAATAGCCTGAATCACGCAACACTGGTGTATCTAAATCATTAATTTCAGAATCCTAAAAAGAAAAATAATATTATCAAATAAAATGGTAAACATTTTGATCTAAAATTACAATAGAAACATTACTTACACGGCGCAAAGGTAATCTTCGTGGCAATGGAGGCGCGTCACTGGTTCTCCTTTCTGGGGCTAAAAATGAATAAATGAATAAATAACTAATTGAACATTTTATAAGAATGTTAGCTTCAATGTTACCTCTTGGAGGTAATGGTGGTGGAGAACTCTCTTCAAGTGTCCATGAATTTCTCATACTACTATCTATAGAGTGCCTTGGTAAATTGGGACTTCCTGGTTTCCAAGAACTATTCGATTTAGGATCAACTCTAAATTATCAACAAAATTTACAGTAAGTTTATAAATAAAAATATCATAATTTTACAAAATATTATTTACTTAATCTTATTGTTTGGTAAGGATCCTTCAGATTTAATACGATTTTCTCTATGTGGAACTACTGGAGCACATGCATCTGGTAGATCAAATGTCTTGCTATATATATCTTCGTACTCATCACGTCGTTCATCAAAGTAAGTTACGGTATTTGTATACTCTTCAGTAGAACGGAAATGGAAATTATTATCAATTGGAACACATGGTATTGGTGGTAATGGGGTACTAAAACAATTGAAGGTTGGTTTGTTATAACATTATTTAATAAATTATTTATTTGTATTTTTCAAAAAAGTATTATCGGTTATTCATACTTAATTATGCTTTCTGGTGGAGGTGGGGCTCTCAAGTTCTGCTTCAGTTGTACCATGCGTTCCACTAAACGTTGATGAAGAGGCTGTACTTCAGGCGGTGCCAATTGACCATGAATTAACAGTCCATTTTCTACTATTTCAATCTAGAAAAATTAACATGTAAAATATAATTTCATACGAGTACATTAAATCTTTGATGAAATTTATTATCCTACTTGATGATTTATAGATGAGCTTAAATGTAAAACGTGTGAGTAATATTGAGGATTATTTTGAACAAAGTCTTGAGAAAAGAATGCTGACTGGTATTTAGATATGCCACCCATAACATTTGCATCAATTGTTCCTTGAAGTCTCATACTTAATGGATTAATGTTTCTTTTAGGCTCGTTTGTGTATTGATTAATTATAAGTTTTAAGTTTTTGTTAACAGAATCAATAGTTTCGCAAGCAAATTTAATTGGTGGCACTTCCTCGGTTGTTGTACTTATAACTTCAAACCACCTAAGTATACCAGGCAGACGTTCACTAGTAATCAGAATAGTACGTTCCAGCCAAAGACTTTTGAATTCATTATCTCGATCTACCAGACCTTTGTGCATAGGTCTATCTAATTGGAAAGTACAAACATCATTTACTTCATAAAAACGTCCTACTTTTTCAGGAATCATAGCTAAAGGTTTGTCAGAAGAAGGTGGACCAATGTCTGGAAATGGTTTTACATTGCAAATCTGGATATCTGAAATGTAAGTTAAAAGTTAAATCTTTGAAATTTATTTATAATAAATATAACGTACATTGAGCATCAGACTGTAAAATTGTCTGCGATGGTGGACTATTTTTTGTTAGAAGCTGGGCAGTTGGAAATTCAGTTTGCAATCGTTGGGTAAAAGCTTCCATGCGTTCATATTCTAAACCTCTATAAACAAAGACTTTATTCTGAAAAAATAATTTATAATTATTATAAAAATATTTTAGATATTTAAATACTAATCAATAAATTAAAAATGTAGGTACCCGAACAAAAAGTGGAAATCCTTGTCCATAAAATCCAACTTTAAAGTATTCTGGTTCAGGTCGTAATTGAGTAAGAATATTGTCACAGAATTTGGCTTGTGTTTTCAATACTGCACTTAATCTAGTGTAATCAAATAATCGTTTTTCATAGAAATCTGATAACTCTTTTAGTAAAGGTAGTCCTTTTTCCCAACACTGTAACAATAATTACATAAAATAAAATAGTTTAACTTTTGATGTTTCTATACAACTTACTTTTCCTTTATCAAAGTATTGAATAATTTCATGATATAGCTGTTCTTTTCTTTGCCATTGACAAATTGAAGTAGCTGGATCACCTTGTAGTACTGGCCCATCTGTCCAAGTCAGTTGATCAGCATAAAGTTTAAGTGTAAATCCAGCCTCAGTGAAATTATCAGCAGAAACGTGCAAATCATGAAGTTTGTAAATATATCTTAAGTACATTTCTTTTCTATCAAATTCATTTTTGTAGAAATTTAACAAGTTCACTGTACATGACATACGTTTGTCACGATTATCATCACCGCGCATTACACTCCTATAATCTAATAGTCTTTCTAATAAACGTGTAACAGAATGAATGAACACTGAACCCGTTTCTTGCCAACTACCATCTTGTTCTTCTTGATGTACTCTTTCTAATAGTCTATAAAATCATACAAAAAATAAAATGTAATTACACTTTTATTTTTATTAAGTTTCATTGGACTTACACTATACTCAAATTTTCCCTATATGCAGCATATACAAAACAATTATCTATATCAATTAATTGACTTAAGACTAAATTTTTTAAAACCATAAAAACTTACATAGTATTGAAAAGTTGTCTGTATTCATCGTCACCCTTGTTTTCACTAATCAAATAATCCAATTTGTCAATAAGTTCTGATTCGACTTCTTTGAAATTGCCTCGAGCTCGTTGTTCACATTCCATCATATCAAAAAATATGTGAAGTGTTGCTTTACGCAATTCAGCTTCTGGTACCAAAGTCACTTTTAGAAATGGTCCCACCATGGATGGTATAAAATTTATCTTGTGGTCGCCTATAAAATTATAATTGAGTTTATTGGAATTTTTTTTTAAGATCAAAAATGTATTTTACCAAGTTTTGACCACACAGACAGTATTTGATATCCCATCAGTACTCTCATATCACCATATTTCTCAATAATCTTTGTTCGCTTTACAATAGTGAACGTTTCCAACTGAAGAGCAGGTTGAGTGAGAAATGCTACAGCTAATTTAAAATAAGTGGACCACACTTGGTAATCAAAATGGGGCCATGTCTCTAAAAAGCAAAATACTAGTGGCTTGGCTAATTGTTGTAGAGCTGCTAGAATTACATTGTTGGTAGTCATTTTTATAACCATCCAATCAGTTGGAAATACATCATGTTTAATTAAATGTCTAAACAATAAAAATGCTCTCAATAGAAAATCTTTTAGAGGTTTACGATCGCCCAATTCTTCCCAAAGTCGTTTGTAATGATAATCGTCAAGAAGTTGTAATAGAGAAACTAAGCATGCAACCATGTTGGCCTAAAAATAGAATTATACAATATTTAAGATAAATGATACTATAATAGTATTTAATATTAATTCATAATAAGACCTAAAAGTAACTTACCAATACAGAGACCATTCTATCAATTACAATAAGACATGTTTCAATTAACATATCTAATGTACTAAGACTCAATATTTCTAAATCGCGGCGAAAACATATGTTAACCTTGCTACTGTCGTGTGATCGATTTAAATGGAATAGAAATGTTAAAATTTCTCCCAGGATATCTGTACAAAGTTGAATTTCTTCTCTAGCACTAATATGGTGTCTTAGATGTTTACACATTGTTATCAACAATAAATTTCTTGCTTCTAAAATGTAACAAATACAACAAAATTACAATATAATATGCTAAAATCTAATTGATTCAAACGTAAATAAATAAATAAATAAATAAATAAATAAAATCTTGTTTATAAGCCTAAAGACATATAATAAACATGTACATCTATATTTATTTAAATTGTACTATAAGTCATATTTTATAATATATTACCATCATCTTTGAAAACCTTTCCAGCTACCAAATCTTTAATAGCGCCTAATTTAGCTTGGGTCAATGGTGTAGGTAGATCACGAGATGGCAAGCAATCTAACATGGATACTCCAAGTTTAGCTACCTCGATAACTGGTAATACTTGAACTAATTGATCAAACACAGCACTTGCACTTTGCAATAACGCAATCTGTAAGGAAGAAAAATAGTTGTAAACAACATATTATACATTCATTTGAATAATTATTCAAATAAATAATATTTTTTTTTTACCTGAGTAGGTAAAATCATTTCAAAAGATGAACACAACATTTTGTCCAATGAAGCAAACACACGATGTACATCATAACGGAAACTATCTTCAAACTGTCCACCAGTAGCACGAGAAAATAATAGACGAGACTGAATAACAAATTTGAAAATATATTCTAACGAGCGGAAACATTTTTGTATAGGCTCTTGGCGGTCTGTAGACATAACTAACTCAGCACAATGTTGAACACTGCTTAATAACCCTCTAAATATAAAATAGGCAAAAAAATGTATTATATATTTATAATTTTATAAAATATAAATTTTGTTTTTCAATTTAATCAATTAAACAATTTTTGTCACAAAAACGATATTTATCACAGGCATATTAGATATCTATGGTATTTATTATAATAAGGCAATTACTTGTATACTAAAGCCGCAGCAAAATGTTCTTTGATGTAGGCGTTCATTACTGGTTTAAAATGTTCAAATTTGCTGTCATAGAGTAAACTAAAAATGCTGACTAGAACGTGAAA
This sequence comes from Acyrthosiphon pisum, assembly GCF_005508785.2. NCBI lineage: Eukaryota > Metazoa > Arthropoda > Insecta > Hemiptera > Aphididae > Acyrthosiphon > Acyrthosiphon pisum. Next base: position 129,071,599 of record NC_042494.1, read on the forward strand.
TACAAGTCCAGAGTGGATGGTTGAATTACCATCGTCAGTGGAAAACATCGAGAAGAGAGCGTCCAATATGTCTTGTAAGAACTTTACAAGTTCTTCTCCATCCAGGCGTAAAGCTCGCGTCAGGGCTTCTTGAATCCGGTGAGGGTGTTCTTTCCATTGCAACAATGACAACAAATCCACTGAAAACACAAACATCGCACAGTATTTACAGTTTATTTGTAAACAAAAACCAATGAAATATCACGACATAGTCTAATCGGATTTATTCGAACAAAATAAACGTTTCAACTAAAGCCTTTATGTTTGTGTGTGCAACACGAATTTGAAACGTGCAATTTCGATTTTTTTCTGATGTGGTTTTAAACTTTTAACTAGACTTGATGAAACAATTGGCTGTCGCCTATATAGGGCTTGGCGTCCGTGTTATAAAATAATTCAGATGGTTATAATAGGTACCATTTTGCGTCAATTTTGTCGAACACAACATCGTGCGAATCGTCATTATCTCTTTATGGCTGCACGAGAACACAGAACCCGGCTCCGGTGAACTGGTCCAAGTAGACGATTCGTGTACGCTGGCGGCCAGACCTAAGTAATCGACCGGGTGAGGTTTCGTGCGTTCGTCGCAGCGGTAGACGAACAATTCGTGTACGCCGTCTTGTAGGGTAGCCTCTTCGGGTTCCATCAGCCGCGCGAACGATATTCCGAACAGTTTCTTGTTATCCGCTTTGTCACGAGCTAGAAACGCAAATGCCAAATTAACGTGATTAGGTGGTCCGTATATAGCAATCCGCGCAGTTTTAATACAGCCTATATTAAAACTGTATTATACAGCCACCTAATTCATAGGTACATTGGGTAAACAATTTTCTACGATTAAAGTTTTCAATTTCAATATTAACATTAATTAATGGAGACGGTGTGGCCGAGCGGACTACGGCGTCCGGTTCGAATCTTGACCACGGGCAGCTTTTTCTCTCTGGGCAGGCAATTGTCTGCTGTCTAGAGAGAGAGGCCGCCAACCCCCGACCGAGCATGACAGAAACCTACGGGTGCCCAATTTGAAATTCTGCCCTACAAACAAACAGCTAATGGCCATAGTTGCCGGGCTTAATGATCAATAAAAAAAATACATTTATTGAATTTTTTAATACCTATATTATAAGGGTCAGTAAAGTATAATAATCATTAAAAATATTAATACAATTAAAGCTAGGTAAGCAAAATTAATCAAGGACAATGAGATTGCACTTTTAATTTTGGAGTACCTAGGATTAATAATAAATTAATATTACATTTTTTTTCCAGGTAAAATTGTATTTATTTTAACATCATCTTAATCTTTAGACTCTAAGCCCATCGACTGTAAAATGACTAATAGTAATTTTGACTAAGTTAATTTATTGAAATGAATCAATTTTAAACTATGGATGTGTAAGGCTTAAACACTAATCAATCAATTTTTAGGTACTTATTATTCAGTTGAAAATTAATAATATTATTACATCATATGCCTAATAAACTATAGTAAAGAATAAACAAAAATTAAACAATTAAACTCGTATAAGATACGTCGTACGTGATTAATAAATTGATCATTTAGTAGGTGTAGCCGTGTAGGTACTTACTGCTACTTGTTATACCTTGTATTGAACTAAAAATAAAATATACCTAATATAAAAAAATTGTAGCCCTTTATACATCTATTCATCCTTTATAAATTATGTCTATTCTGTGCCTATACTAAGAAATATCTATTAAAGTTGTAATATTATAATGTATAATGTATATAATATGTTTACTATTATTTATAAATTATAATAGGTAAATACATTACATTTTACAGAATTGCTTAGTACCTATAATAATAAGCCTAACATTTTTTTATATTATATTTTATTTTTATTTCAATACAAAGTAAAGTATAACAAGTATAGCATAATACCAGTACCTATTAAAATACTTAATTATTAATTTATTGATCGCGTTAATCTCAAGTGAATGAGCGGTTTCCACTTGGCGGGATGGTAATTTTCTTACGGCCAGGAGATGGGCAATAACAGACTAGCAAAATAGTAACTGTATATTATCATGATACGGTTATGTTTAAATTATATCTCTACTATTAAAATAACGTGCAGCGAGGCGATAGCTTACTAGAACAGTGTCTGTACTCGAATCGTATGTGCGCAATATTGTACTTCTCGATGGGCACGGCCAGTCGGATGGTCTCCATCCAACACGGGGCGTTGTGGTGGTAGATGATCATCGAACGGTATTCGGAAGACGAGTCCGTTCCCGACGCGCCCCATATGCAGTCCGGGACCACGTTGCCCTCGTAGTCGAGAACGACGATGGATACCTCAATGTTCTTGCCCGTCGACTTGCCACCCTTCTCGAACTCGCCCCTCTCCAGGGTCAGGTACAGGTCGTTCCTCACGTGTCCCGGCATTATCACGTCCGGGAAACCCATCTTCTTCGTAGTCGACACGTTTTTGAACGCCAACGGGTTCTCCTCGCGCACCTGCCGCAGGTCGCCGTCGAGTATCCGCAGCGATATGACGATACCGTAGTTGGGGTGGCTGGACAGCGGGCTGTACTTGCTGTTCTGTTTCCGGATCAGTGTGTCGTGCAGCTGACAGAAGTCCTTCTCGTCCGCCTGAAACACGCGGAACGTGAACTCCCGCTCGTCGCCGCCGCTGCTGTTCGCGGTCAGCATTTCGCCGATGTTCAGGACGGCAACTCCCAACGGACGCTTGAAGTAGGACGCCGGTGTCTGTGCAGACGATGACGATGACGACGACGACAAAGACACTTTTTTGGACGACTCGGAGTACACCATTTTGCCTATGCGCATCACGTGAGCAACGATGTAAAGGTCACGCGACAAGTCTTGCAACCCGAGTTCCTATTATACCAACGAAATATAGTCGGGTGCATGCATTCATATTATATTATTATAATTTATAACAGTCTAATCGATAAATAATTTAATGGTCGAGAGACATTCAAAACTTACGGTAAAAATCGTACAATTATTGTGTAATTTTTCTATATAATTAGAAAAGCCTTCTTTAGAAATTTTCACTAAAAATCGTTCACTGAAAATTTTCAAAAACGATGCGGTATTAATATAAAGTGATTGAGAAACATAATAAAATATTAATATTATGTTCACAACAAATATAAAACACCTGCCTGATAAATTTAAAGTTTTTGGCATCGTAGAGTGAAAAATATACTTCAGTTTCTTCCCCGATATGGTAACCGAAGTCTCGCATACACATAAACATATGACGTGTCTGGATTTTAGACGTATCCTTAGGTCTTCTTATCGTTCCTCGTGCCTAAAATTATGAAAAAATGGTTTTTAATTTATTGTTATTAAATAACTCTATAATAATAGAAGGATAAAATACTAACCGATACACCTTGAATGTTTTCCGAACTTTGAACATGCTGAAAATTAAAAAAAGAAAAGTTATACGTCTAAAAACAATTAAATAATATAGGTGATGTTTGCATAGTTAAATACACTTACGACTTTGTAAAGCTCTACGGCACTCATTGTAGCCGGATCAACCATCTCGGCACCACACCTAGGAACTAAATCCAGTCCAAGTTTTCTAAAAAAAAAAACCCCACATGTTTAGTACCTATTTAAAACTATATATTTGTATTATTATGAGGTCTGGAGTAAAGGAATTGTTTGTACAAGATCAGTGGCCTGCAAATTCCACACTGATATTTGTTAATGTTAATTTATTGTTTTCTTCTCTTTAATGTATAGGTAATATTGTAATAAAATATTTGTCAATTGACAGTTACAACAGTCTAAAATATACGATGATAAAAATAATAAATTATTTGGTGTATTATTGTATCTACTATATTTGGAAAGTATTATAATATCAACAGTAATATTAAACTACCTATTAAAGTTTTTTAAACAAATTTAATTTGGAATTTTTTTTCTCAAAGTATAATATAGAGTAAAATTAATTTTTAGTTTAACTTAAATTTAAAATCATATGGATATTAAATAAAAAAGGTATGAGATTTAGGATGTGATGCCCATTTATAGTTACCCGTATAAATTTGTATCTTCTACCCCTGCACATTGTCATATTTTTCAATTTTTACATATCACTGAGTTTTAATTTTAATCCGTACATATTTTACCATTTGCTATGGCCTATGGTAGTTGTTTTAATTCTTCACTTAACACTTTACACAATGTACGATACCTATAGAATAATATCAATATATTGTAACTTAACCATCTATATATTATATTACATTATTACCTATCACATATTATATATTCCTTATAGCATCGCCATCCACTCATGTTGACAATCTATGTGTATACTAAATAGTTAATGTGAAATTACATTAATTATTAAGATTACGCAAATAGTCGTTATTTTTTATCATCTTTTAATATTTTTTCTATAATTGGTGAATGATTATAGTGAACAGCTAAATTAAATACTAGATTCTAGTTATTGGATAAACATGAAGAAATAAACGGTTTAAGATTAAATATTTGATAATGAAAAATCTGTTACTAATCGTGTAATATTTTATTTATAATGTAATATTGTATTAATTCACAGATGGTTAAGAAAATATGTTATTCGTGATTATTATTTATTAATTGTTAAGGTAAAAACCAAGGAAATCCATGTATTGTGTGAAAGATATTATAGATACCTCACTTTTTGAATTAAAACAACTAACTAAAATCATTTAAATATTCAAAATTTGAATATTAAGTAGGTAGCTTAAAATTAGTGTGGATATTTTCATTGAGTGTAGATGATAAATTAAGCACCGTGTTTAAATATCCAAATATGTCGTCAACATATAAACTTCAATTTTCATATAGACGAAATAATATTGATACATAATTAAGCTAAACTATATTCTAAATTCAAGTAAAGAAAATTTATTAGAAATGTTTATTACATTTTCAAGCTTTTTTAATCGCATACAAAAAAAAACTAAAAAGTTGAACATTTTAAATGTCTATAAATAGGTATCACAAAATGCCAAAATATTTCAAAATGTATAATTTAGGTAATATTATAATGTCAATAAAATTTTTATATAAAAAGTATCTATACAGTTATTCATTTTTTAGTTACTAAGAACAAAAAGTAAAAAAAAACAAAATCAATTTTGTCAATTGTCTTTGTTTTCTTGATTATTTTAAAAAATATTGGGAATATTTACTTTTTACTGTCCCCCTTCCACAAATATAAAAGTACTAACTAGATCTAATTTTATATAGGTACGCCCATACGGCTACATAGGTACTTTTTAAAATAATTATTGTGATATAATATATGTCAACAATATTATATGACATATCCTTAGTATAACAGCATTTTTGCAATAGCATACAATAATTATTACCAAATCTAAATATTTTATAAACGTCTTTGTCTATATAAAATATAATAATATACGTAAAAGACAACAGATTCAAGATCCACGAATAGTATTTTTATATTACAACAAAATAACTTAAATCGTTACTCATTGACATTAAAATATCTAATTTCGTCAAAATTTGAACTTAAAATATCTATGAAAAAAATTCGATTGTTGTGTATACTAGACCCTATAGTAGTATAGTACCTATATTACCATTTTCATTTCAACGCACTGCATTGAATAAACTTAGATAATACCTACATCTTAATATATTTAAATTGATCGTTGTTGTTGTGTACTTATACGTATCTATACGGTATTATAATGTAAAGTAGTTGTATATAAAACCTAGAATCATATAACTTCGTAACCTAATACAGGGTGTTCTACAAAGAATGAATTGATTTTGAATAGGTATTTATACATTTTTGTTGGTAAGAGCTATTATAAAAATGAATATAGCACATGTTACAGCCTACAGGATACTTTCCCAAATTTTCTATGACTAATGTGGCTGTGTCCCATAGATAGAGATTTGATTGAATTTCAGATTTGGGGGGGGGGGGGGCTAAACTCTAGTAACATAAAATGAGCTAAATAATAACATAAAAATAATATTATTTAAATCTTGGAAAATTCTGGTTACCTATTACTTATTCTGGTGTGACAGAAGCTACTGTTGTTGTGGTGTCGTCATGGTGGAATGAAATCAAAATGTTAACCAACTGATAAAGTCAATTTGAACTTATCAGTCACTTCTATAGAGTCAACTGTTGGCATTTGTATAAACGTCTGAGACAAGAATAATACTGGGAAAAATGTACACGCTATTTCGATTTGAAAATGTAATCGACCAAAGCCGGTTCATTATTTATGAGGTTATTTTACTAAACTTAAAATTGAATACGTCTAGAAATTATAAAAAAGATAGAAAATTACCAACAAAGTTAATAACTATACGCGTATTAATTATTATATATTCAGGTATTGATATATACCTAGTATATTATATAGTAATCGTATAGATATTACTCAGTAATAATCAGTATAATAGCTTAGATATTTGTATACCTTTATATATATATACAGATATACTCGCATACAATGATTACTAAACAAATGTATACCAAATAAAAAACTCATTAAACGAGATAAAATTAAGTCTATAATATGCTTAATAGTTACCTAATAACTACTTATTTACATATTACCACATTAATAAACTAAATTACTTTAATGAAAATATTACAAAATTAAATTATATTCCCATAATTTTCCTCGAATTATATACGATAAGCTCAATTTGACAATCAATGCAAAAGACGAAATGAACACTATTGAACAGTATAGAAAACGCTTTAATTTTGGTAAAGTTATTAATTAAAGATATATTATAACATATTATGCATATTATATATTATTATGTATTCCACAAGCATGTGGAATTTACCTAGCATGTGTATTAAATATTAACATATTATCAAGCAGTATACAGACCAAATACTACAATTAACAATAGCAATATAACACATTACCGTTGTTTTACCTAAGGAACAATTAGTATAAGACTGTAGATAATTTACGTTAATTTACATTTTTTAACTGGTGCGCCAAACCAGTCAACTTGCCAACATGTTTACATTTGAAAAGGATAAATTATTCAGTCAATTATAATGTTAATAAACATAGTACAAATGAATAAACATCACGAATAAATATACCAATCAAACAAGATTTTAAAGAATATTAAATTAATTTAAAAAATATCAAACGTTTTATATTACGCCAAAAATATCTAAGGCCGAATGTATTGAATTTTGATATATTATTCATACAGGTATACTCAATTAGTCAATCTTTATATTATATTATAATACGAATAATAAGAACTAAAATTATAGTATGGTTTAAATAGAGATATAATATATAAGAATAAATTAAAAACATAATTAAAATAATCTTGTTAAAATTTGAGAATTTGTTATTATTATTGTTAGATTTCAATGCCTTTTACTATTATCTTACAAGTCACAACAATGTTTTTTTTTATATTAACAAAAAATTTAAAAACGAAATAAGAACATTCATAATATTTTGATCACATGTGTGTGTTCAATAGGTTTCAAATAAAATGATAATGTTCAATGACATCGATGAAAGTAAGTTGATACTAATAATAATAAACGTATAACATATTATTATATTATATTGAAACCACAGGAGCTACCAATAATGAATATAAGATCAGTTCACTACAACATTATTAACGACCCAAGTACCCAGCACGAAAGATTTAAAACAAGTTCAACGACTGTTTAATTTGCACACACACGAAATACCAACAGTCAATATATTATGTAAATTGAATCGTTAAAAATAATACAAAATACAACATATTTTAATAATATAACGTCCAACAACTATTATACAGCAATATGTTAACATGAGTATAATATATCTAGTTTTTAGTTTTTACTATAGCCTATAGGTGGGAACGTAGGTACATATTGTTAGGTATATTACGCTTAAATAAATTATTAAGTCACAATTTTATACTTCACTAATTATCAATAGTTATTATTTTTTATGACCTATATAGCATGATACAGTAGATACCATTAGTGTATATTATATTATAATATATATGTATAGAATATACGTACAATATATTATTTATTTAAATATGTCCTTGATGTATTAAGGAACGTAATATACTAATATAATATTAATTAATACTACCCAGTAACAGAATCAAAAAAGTTAGGTACCCAATTAAAATATAAGAATAACAATTTAATAGAAAAGAAAGTAGGTAGGTATTTAAAGTTTAAACAATAGTGATTACAAAATAAAACTAAATCTATCCAATCATAATATATCGGCATAAATGTCAGTATCTTTGGACCTTTAGTAGTCCTTTAGTAGTCCCTTTTTACAGTGGCGTCTTCAGGAGTTTTCATTGGGGCAGTGAGGTTGAGGATAATTTCTAGGAACATATTTATGTGGCCGGGGGGGGGGGGGGCTATAGGCGCACCTAAAAACGGGCACGTAAAAACCCATTTAACCCCATGAATCCCTCACCACCACGAGTACTGCCATGGTTTTTTAATACGCCATTGGATGAATAATAGGGTGGTCGGAATAAAAATTCTCAGGAAAAAAATCCCCGTCCCTTGGAAAAAAAATCCCCAAAATACGATATTACTCACAAGTCACAACCACATGCAAATGGTTGAACAAATATATTTAAACGTTAATTACTATATATAATTACCATTTACCACATTATTAATATTTAATTACAAATATGTATATTATATCATTCAAAAAAATTATATATAGTTAAAATAGAATATTAATGATAATATAATTACTATTTTGTTTTAAATTACGATAGTATATTATGTGTAATTCAATTTAACTACAAAAATTTGCAAATTATAAAATTGGAGTTTAAAATATCACAAATATAGCATATAATATTTTGAATGATCGATACGTCAAATAATACAGTTAAAAACATAGTATACAAACATATTATACAAAATATAGGTAATAATAATAATAATTATCAAACAATAATCTATTGAATGTAGGAACGAGGCACCTACTTACAGTAAAAACAGCATATACAAATATCTATTGTGAATAACTTTAAGATTAATATTAATCTAGACGTATTTTCAATGTAACATATTTTACGTATCGATCATTTGAAATATTTTTATAATATGCTACATTTGTGATGGTGAGACGTGAGTGGGTAGGTAGTAGGTACATTATTCATTCATTATAATTTCAATTTTAAACTACAATACTATAATTTACAAATGTTTGTAGTTAAGTTGAATTACTCATAATATTATATTATCATAATTTAAAACAAAATATTATTTATATTAACATTAATATTCTATTATTAGTATATATAATTTTTTTGAATGACATAATATAGTATAATATAATATAATATACGTATTTGTAATTTAATATTAATAATGTGGTAAATGGTAATTATAGATACTAATTAACGTTTAAAAAATATTTGTTCAACCATTTGCATGTGGTTGTGAGTAATATTGTAGTCTGGGGATTTTTTTTTCCTAGGGTCGAGGATTTTTTTTCGGGATTTGAATTGATAATAGTCAATTTACATACTACTAATATATGTTATAATGTTTATCAGATCATTATTTAAAATGTTTGTTCATCGGCTAATAGCTATACCTAAGGTAAGGTTATTTTTTTAAACTCAAATTTATCACTTTGGGAATTTCAAATTTGGAACTTTTCAGGAAATTAAATATGTATATTGTATAAAGTTTAGCTTAAATTGTAAAAATATTTACGTATATTATACTGTTCACAGATACAAATTTATTCATTTTGTATAAACTTTTTATATTTTAATAATTTTTAAATATATTTAATAATATATTTTAGTTCTAAATTTTACACAAAAGTCTTGTATAAAGTTAAAAGAATAACGTACATGTAGGTACATATAGGTGCAAATTTAATAAACCTAAATACTGACGTGGTGATAAACAGTGGTGCAATTACCGGGAGGGCAGTGCGTAGCTCCCAATTTATGACATAAGGGGCTAAACCAACAGGCAACAATTGCTAATGTCCGTATTTCATGAACAATTTCACAATAAATATCAAAAACATAATATTTTTATATAAGAAAAAAAATCACAAAACACGGTCCAATTCGATAATAATAATAATAATAATAATAATAATAAAGTCAAATTATCGGTCACAATTTCGAAAAATATAATATAAAAATACGAGTAGGTATGTACCCCGCTCTTGTATACACAATAATTTCTTGACATCAATGACTAACAGAGAAATAGTAGAGTATCTCACTACCTAGGTGGTGCAAAATACTTAATAATATAATATGTAGGGAATTTTCCCTTCATCCCCCAAACACTATATTTAAATCACTACACATCAATGATCAGTATAATAAAATTTAACACATTTTTGTTAACTATAAAAACTACTTTATTAATCACAATATAAATAATATAATATAAACACTGTTATACGATATCAAATATCAAATGTTTCTACTACTCAAGTTCAACCAGGATGAATAAAATAGATTACTATAATAATAATATATATTACCACATAGCACGATTATGTAATTTATTATGATATCAAATAGTCAACGTCCCAATCGGATGGTATTTTCGTCCTTTCCATGGGCTGGTTCAGTGGTAGGCTATTATTACCTTAAGATTAAATATGTTTTTTTTTATTTTTTTTATATTTGATATCAGTAGGTTTTATGTTTTGAGTTTACTGTTTGGTATTTATTAATTTATTATAATGTTGTAACTTGTATTTAACATAACTGTATAAATTATTTTTAACACACACACACAAATACTTATATTAGACACTTAATTTTATTTTTTGAATGGTTATGCATGCATGATCCATGGTCCATGCATGATTGTAAGTACTAATTAATAATTGTGTCAATACCAGAGTGCGACAGTTTATCAACATTTTAATATTTCAGAAATTTTATTTGGAAATAAATCATTAGAGAAGGAATATTTATATTTTGTCATTTAAATGCAATTTATTAAAAATATTTTCACAGGGGGTTCATTTTGTGATGCATTGACGCATCCGTGCTTCCCTGCAATGTCGACCAACAAACGTTCTTCTGTGGTATTTTTAAAATATTTGTTTTTACTTTTAATATAAAATTTGAATGTCATATTTGAAATTACGAAGAAGAGTTTAATAATATTGAATAAACAATGGTAGTGTTATAACCGTACAGGACCATAGGTTTAAATTCCAAAATGCGCCGTTGTTTATTAAATGTTTACAGAGATGTTTGACTATTCGAGTATTTGACTATAAAGTCCACGTCTCAGACAATCAAGTATTTGACTCTTGTCAGATATTATTAAACAATAAAAGACGATTTAAAATACTAGATAGATTTGATAAACACAATTGAAATGTATTGAGAAACTATCTATCGTGTTATCCAGCTGTTAAACTTCAATCAATATGGGCCATGACTGATGAAGTATCGGGAATAACATGTAGGTTCTAAATGTATGTATATGTCGTAGGCTATTTGGAAAATTAGTATTTTTGCGAAAAGACTATAGGCTCTTTGCAATAGGGTAGACCGTTTGTGAACTACTTATTATTTTTCCAAACGGCCTGCTGTTTTTCAGGCTTATTGCATACAGACTAACAGCATTTAGAACTTTTAAGAATTACAATAATTATAATATGATAATAACCATTTTACTTATTTTCCGACAAAGCGCATCTATTTGTTTTGCACGGTGTCTTGCAAAAATATGTGTAACATGTAAACTGATCAAGCAAAATAGGTTGTACAAAAAACTGCGAAATATTTATTAAAAACATGTAAACATTATCTACTTT